>NC_134718.1:14493341-14796371 GCF_049634645.1 Pelodiscus sinensis
ACCAAGTCTACAAGCCCAGGTGCTGCAGATCCAGGTGCTCAATGCAGTGTAGACATACCTTTCTAGCCTCTGCTACAGAGCTTGGTTCTCAGATTGAGACTCGGATTTTATACTGCTTTACCAAGGCATAAGCTGCCTTTTCTCTCACTTTTAATCCATTTTCTATTTTTAAAAAGTGTGTAGGCGTGTATGTGGTAGGAGTGAGACAACCAAACAAAACCCCCACAATTAGAAGCATTTCTTATTTCACATTTGTTTTTTATTACCAGTTGCATTGAAAGTAACTGACAACTGGGACTCATATAGCCAATGAAAGGGTTATCTGGCACTTGGGCCTGGTGAAGCGATCAGAATATCCCAGGGAACTTAAAAAGAAGAAAAAAAATATACTCGAAACAGTAGGGAAAGGAGGTTCATAAACTTTAGCCTAGTATTCTCTGTGATCCTTCTCCTAGGAACTACTCTCCATAGTGGAAAGATACCCTGCACATAGCTCACAAATTATTTTTGTACTATTTTAAAGACTATTTCAATGTAAGCAGTTGTAATCTAATAGCATTACATCTCAACATGGTTTGCTGTTGAGCTCTGATCCAGCAAAGCACAGAGCAAGTGTTTAACCAGATGAATAGTCTCACTGAATCCAGCTATTCATGTGCAGAAGTGTTTCTCTTGAACAGGGATGAGGTCGTGCCCTGTAATGGTTTATTGCTATTAACCGGTATTCTATCCATTCTCAAAAATTGACCAGTGAGATTGGACCACTTACCAGACTTGGACACCGTGACACATGTTTTCCCCAGTTTTGGATCCACACCTGATGTCTCAGAGGCATGCATCCCTATGACATGCCTAACATACTATGCAATAAACTTAAAAAACAACAAATGGTCTGGTAGCACTTTATAGACTAACAAAACATGTAGCTAGTATCATGAGCATTCGTGGGCACAGCCCACTTCTTCAGCTGTGACATTAATTCCTTCCCAGCCTTGATGGTGATGAATTTATGGCTTGGAATAAGAGTTCAGAATTATTTTATCTTACACAACTGCAAGGGACATTAGCCAAACCATGATTCAATCTTTTAATGGCATTTTCTGTGTTGGAATCTGAATATTTTTAAAATCAGATAGTAGAATGTAAATAATCTACTATATATTTGGGAGAGTCTATCTGTCTGTCTGTTCAAGAACTCCTCCTAAACGGCAAGAACTAGGGCCACCAAATTCGGTATACGGCTTCCTCTTAAAATAACTTAAAGTAAGGTAAGGGTTGTGCTGTGCCAGAAAAATGGAATGTACCTGGAATGGGATTGGATCTCATAAAACCATACAGAAAAGAAACAATCACCAGGCAAGTAAAAGGGTTGGGTAGGAGCACGCTCTCCTCCCCACCCGGAACTGCCTTAGTCCCAAACCACCCACGCTCCAGGCACCCTTTGGGGAGAGTGAAGCTCTCTTCAGTTCATACAGGAATATTGCTGGCTGTGCCCCTCCATCAGGGAGAGAGGGGAAAGTGCACAGTTTGCTGCATTCCTCTCTCTGGCTGGGAAGTGCAGAGGGCAGAGAAACCTGGACCTACCCCAGTTGGGAGACATGCATCCATCCCTCCCGCAGCTGAGCCCATTGGAGCTGCAGTGGCCATGGAGAGGCGCTTATCATCTGGCCCTAAGTTGCTGCAGTGAGAGAGAGCTGGGGAGGTCCTCTCTTCCCAGGGCAGCCTGCATCTTGAACCCCTCATCTCCAGCCCCGCTCCAGAGTAATGATTTCAATGAAGCATGCACATTTTCATTTTATTTTCCAGAAACAAAAAATTAATTGGGTTAAAGACCTGAGCAACACTGGGTAAATGTGCTAGTTGTTCTATAAAAGAAAGGGGAAAGAGCCATATATATTTCTGAAACACAAATGACTCTTTCTTCTCCACCCAGTGCGCCGCTCAAAGGCTGCAGATGAAGAAAGAAGCCACAAAGCACGCATGGCCCGGGATGAATATCGACGGCAATCCTTACGAGCCATCGAGAAAGGAAAAGTGGCTGGCTTGAGTAACCTGTTCAAGGGGGCCAGCCTGAATAAAGAGATGGAGATAAAGATAAACAGCAACAATCCTAGCTCTGTAATGATGCTCACTGCCCCAGCCAGGTTTGTTTATATTGTAGCTGATGCAAAGAAATAGATCATCTGTTCATATGCTTCCCATCCTCATGTTAACAAGCCCTTTTTATTTTGCTTTATTTTTTGTTTTCCTTTGTTTTTAGAGATTCTCCACAGTGTTGCTCTTGACCCTGGCCAGAACAGGAATGGTTCTAAAATATTAAAATGCATTGAATGCATAACGGAAATTAAATGGTGTTTGTTTTTAAAGGGACCTTTGCACATCAATGTAGTGGAATGGGTTACCTGTACTGGAATGGGTTACCTAGGGAGGTGGTGGAATCTCCATCCCTAGAGGTTTTTAAGTCTCGGCCTGACAAAGCCCTGGCTGGGTTGATTTAGTTGGGATTGGTCCTGCCTTGGGCAGGGGCTGGACTTGATTACCTTGTGAGGTCCCTTCCAGCTCTATGATTCTATGGCTCTTTAAAAAAAAGTAAATGGTTTGATAAGAATGCAAGGCTGGGGTAGAGAATGAATCGAAGGAACAAATACTTAAGCAAAGTGTAACCCTGTAGCCTACAAAGAACTGCTGTGCAATAAGTGCTCCTTGATCTGGTATTATTTATAAGGCACGGTAAGATGAACAAGATAATGAGAAGTGGGCAAGGTGGTAAAGTTTAAAAAAATGCACATTCAGGGAAAAAGGAGTAATTCAAATTTTATTTTCCTTCAAAACCTTGCAATTTCCAGTCACCCTGTTTGATGTCTGGCAGCCCAGCACACCAAAAGGATTTCAGTCCCTTTCTGCTTGAGGGTTGTGTTCTGTTCTGACAAGCAATATCTTTACCTTGTTGTGTGAGACAAGGAAACTCTCTGCAAATGAGCTGTTGAAATTCCCAGTTTGATGAGGAATCAAAATTGCTCTGTCTGAACTGTGGGATCGCCACATTTGCCGTCGAGTCATTTGTCAAAACAATCTTCTCATTATTTTCATGTTTCCAAACCACTTACATCAAAGAGTCTTCTCTGAAATAAAGTCATAAAACACTAATAAAGACGGTAAATTCTGAAAACTAGTGGCTATAATTTAGCCTGAGGTTCTCCACTTTCTACGTGGATTTATTTACTACAGAATTGGGTGGTTGATACAAAATACTCACAAGGAGGCCAAAGAAGACATGAAAAAGGTTTGGATCCTCATCCAGACCTTGTCCCAAACTCTTTCTCAATCTCCAACTTATATGTGTGTTTTAAAATTGGTATTCTTGGCTTTTCTTATTTTTAAGGCGTCTTTTGGTCATTGTGGATCACTAAATTGGGGCTCAGACTACATGCTTGCTGAAGGAAATTGAGAGTAAGAACTCTCCTTACGCCCTTGTACAGGCAACCCAGATCTTGGATCTGCATGCATAGCACTAAGGGGAAGAAGGGAAAGAGAGTTAGTACTGTATCTCTCGAGGAGTAAGTCTGAGTCACATTGCTTCCTGAGATTAATCATGGGCTGGTGCAAATTTGTTCACTGCCTCTTCAGTTCAAGAGCTATGTCTAAAGTCAAAATAAAATGATGCTATTTTATATGTGATCCCTATTTCATTCACTTTCTATGTTCTTTGGAAAGTTTTTATTTCCCCTGCTCGCCTTTCTTTCCTGCCTATTTTTCCCTGCTGATTTTCTCTATTTGATGAATCATTTTGTCCTTTTACTCATCATCATTTGTCTCTATCTGTGTGATTGTATTTCCCCCCCTCCTGCTCCTACTATTCTTACTTTGTCTACTCTATTTGTGTAAAAATTGACTGGGAGCAATTTCATGATTTGGCTGTAGGCAGAAAACTGCTATAAAGCAGCCCTTTTCATTCATGCTCAAACAGTTCCCACAAGACTGTTGCAGTCCTGTTTATCTTCCATTCTTAAACAGAATTGTCTAGGAGTCGGTAAGCTGTCTAGGGCCCCCATATAAAATCTTTAAAAGCAGAAATCTTTGGGGAACTATCTTTGACTCTGTGTTTTTGTGTAGTTTGCTTTCTTCTCTGTGGATAGCACTGACCTCTCTCTGTTATAACAATGTCAGAATAGCTTTTCCATATGCTCAATTTGAATGTCCTGATGTTAGTTTGCATATATTTCTGTGGTTGCATTGTTTTTATTTTATTTTTTTTCTACTTACGAACGTAGGTATTTGGGAATAATTTCTGGTTGCGTAGTACATTCTTTCAACTAAGATTCATCTAGTAGTGACAGTTACATGCTCTTAAAATAAGATATTATAAGACAATTCCTTTGATATCTGCCTTTACATGTTCAGAGGCCATTTTCAGGGGGGTGCATGTGGAGAGGGATCCAGGAGGGGGAAGTTTCTGGGCCCTGAGAAGCATGCACTGATACCAAAAAGTATATTTCATTTGCTTCCTCGTTGGGTTCCATTTCTTAGTTCAGGTGGGTCAAGTTCAGTTGGGTGTGGAAGAGCCTGTGACCCTCTGTTGGCTCTCCAACCTCCATTTGTTCCCCCCCACCCCTATCTGACTGTCATTGTGCCCACCTGTGGTGCTTTCCTCCAGATGTTACGAGGAGTCCACTGTCTTTTGTGTGTGTGTGGGGGAGGGGGGGAGTGATAGGATCACCACTCAGTATGGCATCTTGCACCACATAGGAGGTCATCTAGTCTAACCTCCTGTTCAAAGTTGTCTGCCACCACTGAGAACAGCCTAGGTCCATCCTCTTTGACCTGCCTCCTCTTCAGGTAGTTGAAGGCTGTTAATGAATCTCCCCTCACTCTTCTCTTCTGCAGACTGAATAAGCCCAGTTCCCTCAGCCTCTCCTCATAAGTCATGTGCCTCAGCTCCCTAATCATTTTTGCTGCCCTCTGAAGGATACTCCCCAAATTGTCCATGTACTTAATGTACTGGGGGACCCCAAACTGGACACAATACTCCAGATGCAGTTTCACCAGTGCCAAATACAGTGGGATAATCGCTTCCCAAAATCTGCTGACAAAGCCCATACTTATGCAGTCCAACATGCCATTAGCCTTCTTGGCTACAAGGGCATGCTGTTGACTTAGATCCAGCTTCTCAGCCACTGTAATCCAGGTCATTTTCTGCTGAACTTCCACTTAGCCAGTTGGTCCCCAGTCTGTAGCAGTGCATGGATGCTTCCATCCTAAGTGTAGGACTCTGCATTTGTCCTTGTTGAACCTCATTGGATTTCTTGAATCCTCCCAGTCCTCCAGTTTGTCGAGGTCACTCTGGACCCTATCCCTACCCTCCAGTGTATCTACCTCTCCCCCCAGCTTAGTGTCAGCCATGAATTTTCTGAGGGTGGAATCTATCCCCTCATCCAGATAATTAATGAAGATGTTGAACAAAACCAATCCCAGAACTGACCCTTGAGGTACTCAGTTTGATATCAGCTGCCAACTAGATACTGAGCCATTGATCACTACCCTTTGAGCCCAACATTTATCCAGCTTCCTGTCCATCTTACAGTCCACTCATTGAAGCTATACTTCTTTAACTTGCTGGCAAGAATACTATGGGAGACCGAATGAAAATCTTTGCTAAAATGAAGGTACGTCACATCCAGCGCTTTCTCCATATCCACAGAGCCAGGTATCTCCTCATAGGATGCAATTGGTTTGGTGAGACATGACTTGCTCTCGGTGAATGTGTGTTAACTGTTCCTGATAAACTTCCTCTCTTCCAAGGATTTCAAAATGGATTCTCCGAAGATCTGCTCCATGATTTTTCTGGGGAGTGAGGTGCAGCTGATGGGTCTGTAGTTTCCTAGATCTTCCTCCTTCCATTTTTAACAGATGGGCACTAGATTTGACTTTTTTCCAATTGACTGGGACCTTCCCCAATCACACATTTTCAAAAATACAGGCCAATGACTCTGTAATCACATCAGCCAGCTCCCTCAGCACCATTGAATGCATTGCACCTGGCCCACAGCCTTGTATGTGTCCAGCTTTTTAAACTCATCCATAACCTCTTATTTCGCCACTGATGGGTGCTTAACTTCTCCCCACACTATGCTGCCCCATGCAGCAGTTTGGAAGCTGACTTTGTCTGTGAAGAGCGAGGCAAGAAAAGCATTGAGTACTTCAACTTTTTCCACCTCATCTGTTACTATCCTAACCCTTCCCCATTCAGTCAGGATCCCACACTATCCCTGGCCACCTTCTTGTCTGTAACGTATCTGTAGAAACCCTTCATATCCCTTAAAAAGCGACGAGGAGTCCTGGTGCACCTTATAGACTAACTGAAGTGTAGGAGCATAAGCTTTCGTGGGCAAAGACCCACTTGGTCAGATGCATGCATGGGTCTTTGCCCACGAAAGCTTATGCTCCTACACTTCAGTTAGTCTATAAGGTGCCACAGGACTCCTCGTCGCTTTTGCAGATTCAGACTAACACGGCTACCCCTCTGATACTTCATATCCCTTGCTAGCTGCAATTTCAGTTGCACTTTGTCCTTACTGATTACACCCCTGCATACTTAATTTGCATTGTTCTTCTATCTTCACAAGCCGATGAAATCCAGGAATTCTTTGCTGGACCAGGTAGCATCATGAGATTTATTGAGCATTTTTGAACTACCGCTTTACCTGGAGTAATACCTGTATTCTAGCTTACTAAAGATGGGCTAGGAGGATGAGAGGAATTTCCAAATGTATTGAGGATTTTTAAGAGGTAGGGAAGCTTCCTATGGGCAGCATATGCAGCAAAACTAGTCACTGCTGTGGGACTGGAGCCTTGTGGTTCTTTTTCTGGAGGCTAGTTTGTCCTGTTACGGGCAACGCAGCATCCACACAGTGCTGTACTGTTTGAGCAGTGCTGGTACAGGATTTATGCTGTTTGGGGAGGTGGTTTAGCTTGAATGGAAGAAGTTCAGGATTTTGTGGCAGGACTCAAAACTGGGAAGAGATGAGTGCAAGGATATGCCAACAGAATGCAAGTTTTACTGGTAAAACCTTGTAGAGTAAAACAAGCTTTATTTAAAATATATCCAACTGGTATATTCTGACTTAAGTCTTTGTTTTGCAGCTTGAACTGAGATTCTTTGGGACCAACTTAAATGTTCTGCCATTTACACAAGAGGCCTTAGTCTGCTTCTGTTGAAATCAGCTTCCAAATTCCCACTGACTTTAATGGAAGCAGGACGCAGGCCCAGAAGGGGTTACCTATCTGATGCCAAGAGCACCTTGTAGCCTTTTCATGACCTCCACTAGAGGACAAACTCATCATTATTTAGTACTATAGGATCTAGTTTGTTTTGTTCTTGATTGTCTGGTAGGTCATTGTGGAGTGTCTCTTTGACTGCCCAGTTGATATCCCAATTTTGAAGAAACTGTAGTTAAAAAAAATATTAGTTTCAGTATTGACCCATGTGGCCTGCAAGTATGGATCATTAAATGACATCTCCATTGTAGGCAGAGCACAAGATGTGAGAGTTAGAGAAAATACAGTGAACCAAACAGAAACTGAGGACTTACAAGATGCATAAGTGAGGTCATAGGACCTCTAGAGCAGTAGTAGAATTAGGGAGAAAGAAATGTACCTCTGAGAGAAGCTTCAGAGAAATTTTCTCTCTGCATTTTCCTCTGTCAGCCACAGTGTCTGAATCTGGCTGAGGAGTCACCCAAAAGGTAAAACATTTTTTGCCTGTAAATAATAATCTCTGTCTGTGAAAAATTATTCATTTTTTGCTGTGGGAGGGGAAAAATTCCCAGTGATCTCTGGTGACTAGCCCGTTTTCCCTACCTTATGATCATAGTGCAAGTTATTTTTTATACTACACCTGCATGAGGTCTCTCTCCAATTGTTTGTATTTTTAATGTAGTAAAGCTTGGGAGCGTCCTTCTAGACCCATTTCCAGAGAAATCATCGTTCGTTGGTTCAAGGAGGAGCAGCTTCCACGACGTGCTGGGTTTGAGAGGAACACCAGCGCTGTTGCGCCCTGGTTTCATGGTAATTTGATTATCTTTATTCTTTTCTATAACTGAGCCTGAGGGAGGTTCTCTGTGGGAGCAGTGGGTAACAGAATATCTCTGGTTTTGGCAAGGAACATAATAGGTACTCTGAGTCCTATCTCTAGTCAGGAGTAATCCTGTTCACCTTCCGTGCACAGATTGGTATAAAATGGGTTGCTGGGTGACAAGTAATGTGTTGCCACTCTCTCTATCACAGAGATGACTCTACCCCCATTTTCTTTTTCTCTGTTTTGTAGCCCAATTTGTGACATTTGCCATTTGTCCTGCTATTTCTTAACATCATCAGAGCCTGCACTGCAGAAATGAATGTCTGGAATCACATTTGAAGCTGGGGATTGTGTGTCCGTGTGGGTGCAAGTGTGGGCACACACACGCAAATCTAGATTTCGTACTGCATTACAAACACAGTTTATACTTACTGTAATCATGTCGGTGCCAAGCATTTTGGCCATTAGTAAAAAACATAGCTGATGCAAAGACTTCTATTTATGAGCTTGAATGTATTTTAGACTCAAGTCACACAATACTCTTTTCCTCTGAGTTTTGGGAATTAGATCTTTACAGTAAGTGTGATGGGCCTGACCTTTGTCTGACCCCAATTGGCATTTCTTATTATGGGGCTCTGGGTTGTGTTTTTAGATAATCCCTCACTTCCTTGAGAGCTCTCTGGCAGAAGTGAGCCTCTCTCTCTCCCTCCCTGCTTCTCAAGGCATAAATAAGTTAAATGTGCATATGGAGAATCGCATCTCAACTAATCATCTGTTACAAGCAAGAAATGGAGACCTACAGTAATGGACAGCTCTCGTCTGGCTCCAGGCTGTGGTTCCAAATCCTTCTCGCTATATGTGAGTTCCTACTTAAGTGTTTTAGAGCACATCAGAGGCTGCTGCTTTCAATGGCTTGGTGCATCAAATGGAAAGACGTGGGTAGTTTGTAAATATTATGCATTTAAATTTTTGATGAGCAATGATGGTCACAAAATGATCCAATATCTGAGCACTCACTTGGTTCCCAGAGTAGTCCTGTGGCACCTTAGGCCATGTTTACACTAGGAAATTATTTTGAAATAACTTATTTTGATATACTAACCCCCGAAATAACTATTTTGGTATAGTGTGTCCACACTACAGGGAAGCCTCAAAATTGGTCTGAGGCAGGCTCCCTTAATGTGGACATGCTACCCCAACTTAGAGCCCCAGAAAGCACTGGGGAGTAATTACTTTGAATGACTCTGGGGAGTAGTTACTTTGAAATAGGAGCAGTGGACTGTCCATACTACCGTTACTTTGAATTTGGAAAAACTTAAAAAAACAAAAAATAGTCTAGTTGCAAGTTAGAGACTAGCAAAACATGTAAATGGTATCATGAGCTTTCATGGGCACAGCCCACTTCTTCAGATGACAGGAGTATTAGAAGTCCTTGTGGAAAGCAGGAGTTACTATTTCAAAATAATGGGCTTGATAGAGTGGATGCTCCACTTCTTATTTCAAAAGAACTCCCTAGTGTAGACCAGGGCTTAGAGACTAACAAAACTATATAGGATCATGAACTTTCATGGGTAAGATCCACTCCATCAGATGAATTGGAGTGGAAATAACAGAATTCAAGATATATATAACATTAGGATTATATATATCTTTTATACACCAGCCTTCAGCATCTCCACACCAGACGGTGCAACGCCAATGTCTATAGCTAGATGGCCATCATCCTGGCTGAGGAGGGACACACATGGACCCCCAACCAGGTTCACATGAAAATAAAGGCACTCTGGCAGGCCTAAAATAAGGCTAGGGAGTAGAGAGGATGCTCTGGGATGGAACCGCATACATGCCGCTACTACAAACAGTTCAATGCCATCCTGGGAAGGGGCAAGTTATGTCCACCCCCCATTGTCATCGAGTCCAGCCAGGACACACCCAGCATCAGCCCCCCTGAGGGTGGGGTTGAGGAGGAAGAGGAGGAAGAGCAGGCCAGCTAGTTGACCATGTCTGCAAGCCAGGGTCTGCTCCTCACCCTGGAGCTGATCTCCCCATCCCAGTACGTCTCCCAGGTGTCAGATGAACCCAGCGAAGGCACTTCAGGAGAGTTCCATATCTTCCCCTATATGCACATGCGGGCAGGCTGTGAGGGGCTGTGCACTCCTTGCTCAGCCTACTGAGCCTGGGGGTTGTATAACACTCTGTGCGCGTGGGTACACGTGGAGCTCCAGTCCAGAGCACTCTGCTCCATGACGCTCTCACACAGCTTTGCTCTTTCTCACAAGGCTCCTGGAGAGACCTGCCTTACTCTGGACTCGCTGGTGGGACACTTTCTCATGACAAGCCACCGCTAAGGAGGCCGGGGTCATGGAAACACACAGCTGTGCTGCACATGGCACAGGCTCATGCCTTCACTCGGGCAGCATCCATTCCCGATCAAGTGTGGTGATGCAAAGGAGACTGATCCTGTGCGTGGGAAACTGCTGGGGGGAGGAAGAGGAGAGTACCTCAGTAGCACTCCCTTTGGCAAGCAGCCTCTGCTGCTCACGCACACCTCCCTCAACTTCCTCCCCCAGTGGGTAGGGATAGAAGTTCTCTCTGGGCGATGCCGCCACTGCCAGACCCGACATGTGAGGGACACAGAAGGAAGCCGAGGCCCTGTCCTCCCTCCCATCCACAAGCTCCTGGCCGGACTGGCACCTTCCCATGCCTGCTTGTCCCTGGGATGTGGGTGTTGCGATGCTCCCTTGGGATGTCCATGCTCTTGCAGGAAAGTGCACAGTGTCTAGGCAACAGTTGGCCTTGCTCAAAGCACATTGCCATTGTCTGAACTGAGACCATCGGTGTCAGCTCAGAGATTAGGGTAGGCTTCGTACACAGGGTCTGCTGGGATGACTGCCCTTGTAACTTTTCATCACAGGATGGCCAGCTGCAAGCGTGACGTCCACACCATCCTCCCAGCTGAACAGGATCCCACGGAAAAAGAGAATCCATGAGGACTTGCTGAAGGAGATGACCTGCTGAGGGCCTGCCTCCAGTCCCTCATCCAGAGGCTTGACAACAAGCGCTAGGAGTGGACTGCTGACCAGGAGGAGTGCCAGGCTGACCAGGAGCAGTGGAAGGCCACCTGGAACCAGCTGTTGAGCCAGCAAAAGGCGACATGCTCCTCTTTCACCTTGGTGATAGAGCGCATGGCCTTGTGCATGGAGCAGGCCACCACTCCCCACTCTCACACCCAGCTTCTCCTCCTGGCCCCCTAGGAGCCACTGGGGTCTCTGAACATGGGGTTGTTGGACCTCCAGGGCAGCCAAGGCCTCCAGAGCTGAGCAGGGCAGGCACCACTCTCAGCCCCATTCCTGAGCTCCCTCCCCTACCCATTCCATGTTCTTTACCCAGACCCTTCCCTGTTTTATAGCCCCCAAATAAAGATAATAGTTTAACACCCCCCCCAAAAGAGGCTTTATTTGCTCTGCATGGGAGGGAGAAAAGGGGGGAAGGAAGGCATGGGGGAGGAAAGGCACACAGGGGCAATGCAGGGACCCATTGAGGAGAGGCCCGGGGGAGAGTCTCACAGGTGACCTTGGCTGAAACTCTCCCACCAGGCCTCCTGGATGAGTACAGCCCTCCCCAATGAGCTCTCCATGTGGCATGGGTGTCCAATCAAGGTTCTTGTAAGCCCTGGCCAACCATTCAGCCTCTGCCCCTCACCCTGGCAGGAAAATCTCTCGCTTGCGCTAGGAAAAGTTGTGGAGCACACAGCAGAATGCCACTATATTGGGGATATTTCGCTCGCTGAGGTCCAGGTTTGTGAGGAGACTCCTGAACCTCCCCCTTCAAGTGGCTGAACACACAGTCCATGACCATGTGGCATGTGCTGAGCCTGGCACTGAAATTCTCCTTGGTGGAGTCCAGGTTGCCCGATGGGGCTTCAGAGCAAGAAGTAGGCTGTATTGCCCAGGATGCACAGACATGGGCATGTCCATGTCCCTGACCCTGATGATGCAGTTGGGGAAATAGTGCCAGCGTGCATCTTCTGGAACTGACTAGAGTTCTGGAAGATGCGGGTGTTGTGTATGTTCCCTGACCACCCGATGATGTCCATGAACCAGCCCTTGTTCACCAAGGCCTGCAGCACCATCGAGAAGTACCCCTTCCTAGTCCGAGGCAAGGTGGTTGGGGTCCAAGATAGGGATACACATGCTGTCAATGCCCCCCACTGCAGCTGGGGAAGCACATGGGGCAAAGCCATTGATGATGGTGTTGATGTTGCTCAGAGTGATGATCCTCTGCAGCAGCACATTGTTGATGGGCTTGGCTACCTGGGGAAGCATGGCCCCTACCGTGGATTTCCCCACATTGAACTGGTTCCCGATGGTGCAGTAGCTGTCCAGCATGGTGAATTTTCACAGTACGATGGCGATGTGCTTCTGCAGGCAGATAGTGGGTTGCAGTTGGGTATCCTGTCACCTGAGGGCACGGGCAAATCACTTGCAGAGCTCGAGGAAGATGGCCTTTCGCATGTGGAAGCTCTGGAGCCACTGCTGGTTATCCCATCGCTGCAGGGCAATGCAGTCCCACCAGTCAGAATGGGTCTCCCTTCGCCAGAAGTGGTGTTCCGCGGTGTGCAGGGGATTGAGGATCATTTGCTGCATCAGGAGTGCCAGGACCTGGATGAAGAGGTCCTCCAATTGGGGCTGGTCCTTTTCCTGGTGGAGCAGCATGCAGGCAGTGTGGACGAACTGTGCCATGAGGTGCAGCACGAGGCCTGTGAGCATGGCACTGCTTTGCAGCAGCTCCAGCTCCATGATATCAGTGCTGTGGTGTCCACAAGGGCAACCAGAGCACACTGTGGCCAGGGTGGTGTGGTGTCCCACAAGGGGGAGGCAGTGTAGGAGTGGCATGTGAAACATGGCTATAGAGAGGAGTCCTTGAAAGCATGTGTCTTAGCTTGCCTGACCAAGGAGCCAGAGGAAGTGTCTACCTTCATGGTGCCCTCCCCGGAGTGCTTCCGGGGGCTCTAAGTCCGAGGCAGGATCCAGCCAGTGTGGAAATGCTAATTCTGACTGATTTCAATGCTGCCTTGTAGTGTGGACGTGTTATTTCAATTTTGATTTTGTGATTTTGATTTTACTTATTTCAAAATTATTTCCTAGTGTCGAAATGCCCTAAGGTGCCACAGGACTACTCTGTGAACCAAGTGTGTGCTCTGTTCCTGGATCATGTTGTGAACATTTACACAGGTCCAGCTGGCTCCCACAATAGACCTGGTTGGAGTGAAGAGTTGAATGGCATTCTCTTGGCGTGGTGAATGCTAAACAGTAGTGTACTATGGTGAAAGGCCCGAGGAGTTGTGACTCTGAAACAAAGCACAGAGGGTATGTCTACACTACCCTCCTAGTTCGAACTAGGAGGGTAATGTAGGCATACCGCACTTGCAAATGAAGCCCGGGATTTGAATTTCCCGGGCTTCATTTGCATAAGCGGGGAGCCGCCATTTTTAAAACCCCGCTGGTTCGAACCCCGTGCAGCGCGGCTACACGGGACTCGAACTAGGTAGTTAAGGGTTAGAGAGAGCTACTTAAGCACCAAGCTCCCTGTGAAGGCATACTGTACAATTTCCAAGCAAGGAGATTCCTTGCTGTCTGTTCCCAGTCTGTTCAGGATTTTTTCCTCTTAAAAAAAGGAATAAGGGATCTTTTGGAAAAGGCTTTATTTTCCCAAAGATCCCTGTCTAGACTGGCACTTTTTTCCGGCAAAGCTCCGAGCCGGAAAAAAACGGCAGCCATGTTTATGCAAATGAAGCAGGGGGGATTTAAATCCCTGCTTCATTTGCAATTGCGATGTGTCTAATTTGCATCCCTTTTACGGAAAAGGGATGCAGTCTAGACACAGACATAATATTTTGATTGGTGCTAACTAGAAAATGAAGGCTTTGCCAAGATAGAAATAAAATCACAACCCACCAAATGCTGCTATGTACATATTCCACCATTTGCAATTATACTCAGCGAAGTGCACATGCAAATTCTAATTCCTCCAGTGAGTTTTCATGGGGTCTGAAATAGCTAAAAATCCTTCTCCAGTTTCACTTGGAAGCTGGGCAAATCCTTGGTGCTGTCTAAGTCACCTTTGTGCCATTCCAGCACTGAGGGAAGAAGCTAAAGGTGATAAAATACTGTAGCGGGGAGTCTATAGTCTACTGGACAGCACTCAGGGCTAAGCACTCACATATTATATTCACAGATCAGCCCCTAGCTTGCTGGGTGACCTTACATAAGTCATCCTATGTTACTCTCTCTCACTTTTCATCTTTCTCTAAAATAGATACACTTAACACTTGGTATGTTCTGTACAATCTTCATATAAAAATGCTATAAACAAAGGGTTGTTAGTTAAATTTACTATAGTGCAACATCTTGGAGTAAATGGGCGTGTTTCTTTTCTCACTCCCAAAAGTAACTGTGAGAAAACATCAATTTCAGCTCCAAGAGTTTCTTTCCTTTTTCATAGACTAGAAATAACATTAATCTCATCTCCGCAACACATGGAAAATTAATTGTTTAAGTTACGGTAACATTGATCTTTCCTGTTTGCATTCAAGAAGCTGCAGCAAGTTCTTGCAACACTATTATTTTAATATGGAGATGCCAGATTTGGGTCTATAGTTAAGGCTGTGTTATGCTTTGCACTAAAAGCAGAGATTCTGCTTTTTTTTTAATTTTTATTTTTTTTTTAAAGTATGGAGAATATACCCTGTGCTTTCCCAAAATTACAGTACTTACTCCTAGCGCACAGAATGGTTTTTGGAACATTTGAAAAAGATATCTCTTGATTAGTATGGGTTAAAATTGTCTCATAAAAATGTAGAACCATTTTTTGCTTGATAATTCAGATGTTGTCTTTCTACAGAAATTGGCAGGGAGGTGAATTTTGAGCAGATCTGGTGTGTGTGTGAGATTTAAAGAAATGTTTAGGATTCATGGCCCCTCTACACTATTATTCTCCTTCAAGACAAACAGAAATATTGTCCTTCAGAGACCATCACAGGAACTGACCTCTCCCACTGTTATCAATAGACTGAAGCCGGGGCCTGACATTAGTAAAGGTGGACATTGCCTCTATTCACCTGCTCCTCCCTACCTCTTGACAGGGACCAGTTAATATTTCGTGAGCCCAGTGCCAAACCTTTCCGTGGGTCCCCATGCAGTTGCTATTAGCCCCTTGCAAGTGTGGGGCTGGTGTGGCAGTTCTATAGTACACCCAGCACTGAGTCTCAGAGGCATTTTTCATTTTGATCAGAACACCTCTGCAAGATTCTATGTCCTGCTATACAGAGCTGCCTCAGCCCTTCGCCCTACCTTAGCGCCCACTGAAACCAGGTTGTGTGACTGGAGGATATCTGGTTCCATATTGTAAGACTGTTCCACACAATGAGGAAAAATTGAAGAGTCTTTGTTGTTCTTTTGTTCCACTCTTTGTATCTAGGGGAAAATCACTAATGGAATAATAAATATTACTGTCTTCTTTTTAAAAGAAGAAAACTTTAAAAAATCTGGTACTGGTGGTTGAAAATAGCCACTCCAGTCCCATTTAGCACTAGGAAGATGCCAGCATTTGCTCAATTTTATCCTTCTTTTTCTACAACAAATTACAGTGTAATTTGGATTTGATTTTGGAGAAACGATGTAACAGCAGCCCAAATTAAACTTGAGCCCTCCTGTTCAAATCTGGAAGGCAGGTGCTAGATTCCATTTCTAAGTATTAGATAAATCTGGAAATGAAAAGCCCATTTCTGCTCCTGTGGTTGTGTCCCTGGTATAGCACCTAAAGCTGACCAGCCCGTCCAGTGGAGCCTTCTCTCCCTCCCTCCCTATATTAACCTCTCCCGGGCTACGTCTAGACTGCAAGTCTCTTTCGAAAGAGGCTTTTTCGAAAGATACTTTCGAAAAAGAGCATCTAGACTGTAAGCACTACTTTCGAAAAAGCAAGCCGCTTTTTCGAAAGAGAGCACCCAGGCAGTCTGGATGCTCTCTTTTGAAAAAGCACTGTTTGCATTCAAGAACGCCTTTTTTCGAAAGGGCACTTTCGAAAAAAGGCGTTCTTCCTCGTGAAATGAGGAGTACCGCCGTCAAAAGAAAAGCCACGTTCTTTCGATTTAATTTCGAAAGAACGCAGCTGTAGTCTAGACGCTGGTGAAGTTTTTTCGAAAAAAGGCTACTTTTTTCGAAAAAACACTGCAGTCTAGACACAGCCCTTGTGGGGTCCACATATTCTTGCTACGCTTCAGAGAGAGGTACTCTCAATTCCTTCTTTGTGGGCAATGGGCCGAGGCCACTAGCATCCCTAATCCAGTCTGGGGAAAGCTTAGATCTGGGCCAAAGCCTTCTGCTCCCTGCGTACACATATTTCCCCCTCACAGAAACTCCTCCTTCCAGCAGCCCATGCTGGGCACAGCTCACTGCTTCCCTTACTCTCTCCCCTGCCCTTTCCTGTTGCTAGCAGCCCAAGGAATGCTGGGAAATGCTTCAGGGTCAGATCTCTAGGGAGGGAGCCGGTGAAGGAACTACAGCTCTGAGGGTACCTTGTGCTCCCTGTCCTGCTCTGCAGGCTCCCGCTGCACAGCGCAGTGGGGAGGAAGGGAGAGAGACGGGATCCTTCTGAGGTCCAGCCTAGTGCCAGGGAACAGTTGGCCCAATTGTAAATCCACTGCTGCCTCCTGATAAACATAAAGCAGATTAGCTTTATTTCCATTGGGAAATACTGGTTATCAAGTGGCATATGATTCCTCAGGGCCTTTAGCTAGCTAGGGCTGCTTAAAGTCAAAGAGCCAGAACCAGCTTCTTGGCTTTCCCAACCATATCTTGGTTCCAGCGATAATCTGAGCTAACTCTCATTTGTAAAGCCCCGCTTACAATAGTCTTCAGGCAGTTGTAAAAATTATTTGGAAATGTTAACACTGAAAATTAAAGGTCATGGGTGTCATAATTAGCAACTAATAAAATACCAACTAATCAGTGCATGTGGGCTCTGAGGACACGATATTTTGATCCCTTGTTGGGTACAATACTAGAGATGCATGGCACTTGTTATGAATTTGCAATCCAGGCTGAGTTTTGCCAAGACTGGTGAATCCTGAGCTTTATGTAAGTCTTCAAAGGGATTTATGGCTTCAGATGGAAAGCTGTTTTACATGGGTCACAGCTGGAGACAGGTAAAACTGGGCTGTTTTGACTGAGTTTTGCTTTAATTTGGGGGTTTTCAAACCTCAGTGCAACCCATGCCAAAGTAAAATGAAAAAGTTTATCAGCCTTCCCCCATCTGTTGCTGCATATTGCCAAACTCTATCAGATGCATCACGCTTGTTGTCAGTTAGCTGAGAATATATTATATAGGCCAGGAATATAATTCCTTTTGCAACTAATACATTAGGTGTTTGAAAGGGATTCTTTTTGAGGTTGTGAGAGTCCATGAAGAGACATCTTAACCAATGTTATGGTGTCTTCTCTGATTTCAGATCAAGATTTTTTTTCTCTAATTGTTTTCTTCTCCCATGTTGTTTATGGGAAGAAACACTGACAGATGTAAGTAGACAGGCTAGATTCCTTCAGTATGGGAGGTCTAACATTTTTGAGCATTTGTTTTGTTTTCAGAATAACCCTGCCACAGGGATGGGGTCCAACAGTAAGATTTCTTGTAGCTTCTATTGAAATTAGTGTTCTTTGAGGGACACGTGTATTTTAGCTGTTTGATTTGATTGCGGCCTCATGCAGCAATAAATATAGTGTGCTTGTTTGTTCATAAAACACATACTTTCTGGTTCTCTAATGGGGGGGGGGGGTGGAGATTCAATAAGTAACAGAATGTGCTAGGATGAGATGAAATACATGGTGAAGTAACCCTCAGTGGAGAATCAACACTTTTTTATGTGAATTATCTATTTTCTATCTGCTACTTTATCTGATTTTTGCTTGTTTGATCTTCTATTCTGAGAATACAAAAGGATGGATCTTCAGCTTGTTTATATAGAAGTAGAGTTACGAAGTATGTGATGAAGAAAGACTCCCATTGTCTTCAATAGGCTTTCTCAGAGACTTGATGGGTAAGGTCTCTGTGAACTTTGGGGAGATGGTAGTTGCAATCTGGCTGTTTAACTTACACCAATGTCATAATTCACTTCCAAGTGGACCTGTCTATGTGTGAAAAACCATTATTGCAATTAGTAGTAAATGGCTCCTTTATAATGGTGATCTTAGCAGGTGGATCATGGGTTGAATCAGTCTGGGGACTGACTCTCTCTCTTGTCCTTCCATGTAAGGGCTCCCTCTTGAACCCTTATATTGTCCTTTTCCATGGCTAAACAGGGTACATCAGTCTCCAGGACTGACAATCCAGAACTTTTCATCTTTGCTGAGTCCAGAGCATAGGAACAAATGTACATCTTGCTGTGGTAGGGATCTTCCATGTATTATCAAGGGGCTGCTGTACACAGAAATGGGTCATGTTACTCTGGGAAATCCATGTAACTAGTGTTTGGAGGTATTGATAGGGCAGCTCCTAGGGACCACTACATTTTTGTACCTGTCAGGGTGCACGCCCCCACCATGCCTCAGTGCCCCCTGACTGTCCTCATCTAGCCCCTCTCAGGGCAAGTTACAGTCTGTACGGGTTGCTCATCATTGGCATTGGGGTTATCTCTACTGCCCCGCTTACCTAGGCCGCATTGTGATCCGCCTCCAAACCCTGGGCCTTGCCTCCGGCCCCTAGCCAGGGGGAGTCTTGGCTGGCCCTCTCCCAGCCCTAGATGGCTATCCCCAGCTTGTCTCCCTCCTGGGAGCTCCTGCTTCCTCTGCAGTCATCCCGTCACTGTCTTCCCCCTCTAAGCAAACTGTGCTTCTCTATATAGCTGCCGGCAGGGCCCTCACTTGCCCTAACGGCTTCAGCTGGCCTCTTCAAGCCAACTGCGCATCACTTGATAGCTGCCAGCTGGGCTCTCACTAGCCCGAACAGCTTCAGCTGGCCTCTCTGTTCCCAGCCCCGGCTCAGGCCTGAATCCTGGTCTTAAAGGGCCAGTGCAGGGCAGGCGCCCTGTCACAGTACCAAACCTCTGAAATGGTAGTCCCCAAGCATTAGAATATTATGTTGAGGTATCCTGGCACTGGTCTACGCTAGGCAGTTATTTTGAAGTATTATTTCAAAATAATAAGAGGAGCATCCACACTACCAAGCCTGTTATTTCAAAATAACGGTAGTGTGGACACTCTGCTGCTGCTGTTTCGAAATAACCACTCCCCAGAGTAATTCGAAGTAATTACTCACCGGTGCTTCCTGGGGCTTCCTGGTCAAGCTGGTATCTCAAGTCAAGATAGCATAGCCACAATAACAGAGCCTGCCTCGGACTAATTTTGAGGCCTCTCCATAGTGGAGACGCGCTTTCAATGTTGTTATTTCAGGCATTATTATTTCAAATTTAGTTGTTTTGAAATAATTTCCTAGTGTAGACATGCCCTTAAAAAGAGACACTATACCCCTGCAAAGTTATGTAATTGTAGACCATGGATGAATTCACAATATAATGAAAATGATATGACCCCATCTCTGAAATCATGGGGAGTTTTGCTCATATTACAATATCAATCCCAGCCATCCAAGTAAAATATGCAATACTAGCTCATACAGATGCTATTTTTCCAAGGACAGTACAGAGTATGGTGAATATGTGCTAAATCTTTGGATTCCTTGTGGGTTAACAGTAGCTGATGATGGATGTTTCAAGCACGGTTAGTCTCCGGTAACATATGACAAGAAAACTTGACAACTTCATCAATTCTGATTCAGTTCTCCACTTCTCATTCTGAAAATCAGAGGTCTTTTTGATTGGCTTTCAGAAATGAGAACTTTTGGCAGTATGTCACTCCACTTACCTCTCAATAATTGTTTTAGTCTGTTAATCATTTGGGAGACTTTGGGATCATTTTACTAGTGCCAATATGGTTCATAAGTGTCAGAAGTTCTTGAAAAACAGAAGAAATGCTTTAGATCCATGGTCTCTCTTGTAAGAGAGCAGAGTTTCAAAGTGAGGTAACAGGAGCTGTGGCATGCAGCAGGGAGAGAGGAAGCATAAAAGAGCACCGGAGATATTGCTCTGAAATGAGAGAGTGAGGTAACTGAATAATTCATGTGAATAGGCTAATTGCTAATGTGGTAATCTTCCTTGCTTTCTGTTTAATTGAGACTCAAGTGCTTTCTGCAGAAGAAGTAAATGGTGGTTAGAAAGAGATTACTTTACTGGAGAGATGTTGGATGTGATGTTATCTGGTTAAAATATGACCATATAGATCATTGTTGCAACCACTGTTATATATTTGCAACAAATCTTGTATAAAATGTGGCATGTGAGATGTCTATGAAAAGGTTATGATTTCCTAGTTAAAATGATGATAACGTTATGCACATATCATTATTGTATTTGAAGATATGAGTACTGACTCTAAACTGGTATTTCAAATGTTTGCTTTGGGATGACGCCGCTAAGGTACTTAGTCTGCATATCATTTGGAGGGAATGTTCAAATTAAGTTGCGTATTACGGGACATTTAACTCACAATGGACCATGGAAGATCATAGAATCATAAAATACTAGGACTGGAAGGGACCTCGAGAGGTCACCGAGTCCAGTCCCCTGCCCACATGGAAAGGACTAAATACTGTCTAGACCATCCCTGATAGACATTTATCTAACCTACTCTTAAATATCTCCAGAGATGGAGATTCCACAACCTCCGTGGGCAATTTATTCCAGTGTTTGACTATCCTGACAGTTAGGAACTTTTTCCTAATGTCCAACCTAAACCTCCCTTGCTGCAGTTTAAGCCCATGGCTTCTTGTTCTATCCTCAGAGGCCAAGATGAACAAGTCTTCTCCCTCCTCCTTGTGACACCCTTTTAGATACTTGAAAACTGCTATCATGTCCCCCCTCAATCTTCTCTTTTCTAAACTAAACAAACACAATTCTTTCAGCCTTCCCTCATAGGTCATGTTCTCTAGACCTTTAATCATTCTTGTTGCTCTTCTCTGGACCCTCTCCAATTTCTCCACATCTTTCTTGAAATGTGGTGCCCAGAACTGAACACAATACTCCAACTGAGGCCTAACTAGCACAGAGTAGAGCAGAAGAATGACTTCTCGTGTCTTGCTCACAACACACCTGTTAATGCAACCCGGAATCATGTTTGCTTTTTTTGCAACAGCATCACACTGCTGACTCATATTCAGCTTGTTGTCCGCTATAACCCCTAGATCCCTTTCTGCCATACTCCTTCCTAGACAGTCACTTCCCATTCTGTATGTGTGAATCTGATTGTTCCTTCCTAAGTGGAGCACTTTGCATTTTTCTTTATAAAACTTCATCCTGCGAGACCGTATCAAACACTTTACTAAAGTCTAGGTATACCACATCCACTGATTCTTTCTGATCCACAAGACTCGTTATCCTATCAAAGAAAGCTATCAGATTGGTTTGACATTATTTGTTCTTTACAAATCCATGCTGGCTGTTCCCTATCACCTTGCCACTTTCCAAGTGTTTACAGATGATTTCCTTAATTACGTGCTTCATTATCTTCCCTGGCACAGAAATTAAACTAACTGGTCTGTAGTTTCCTGGTTGCTCTTATTTCCCTTTTTATAAATGGGCACTATATTTGCCCTTTTCCAGGCTTCTAGAATCTCTTCTGTCTCCCACGATTTTCCTAAGATGATAGATAGTGGCTCAGATACCTCCTCTATCACCTCCTTGAGTATTCTAGGATGCATTTAATCAGGCCCTGGTGAATTGCAGGCATCTAACTTTTCTAGGGGTATGTCTACACTACAGCGCTAATTCGAACTAACTTAGTTAATTCAAACTAAGCTAATTCAAACTAACGGATCCAGACTAAAAAACTAGTTCGAATTAGCGTTTTGCTAATTCGAACTAGCATGTCCACATTAAGTGGACCCTGAACCGGGGTTAAGGATGGCCGGAAGCAGTGCCGGCAGGGCATCAGATGAGGACTTAGAGCGTGGAGCTTCTGCCTCAGGCTAGCCGAGGGCTGTGCTTAAAGGGACCCGACCCCCACCCCGGGCAGACCATTCTCAGGGGTGCCCCACTTGCAAAGCAGTCCTAGCTTGGAGTGCCCTGAGTGCCCACACTGGGCACATCACAACACTCGGCCATCAGACAGGCTGCACTTGCCACAGGCTGCCATCTGGGGAGAGGGGGCAATTGGTGGGCTGCAGGAGAGCTTCCACCCCCAGAAGCCCGCAGAGCCAGCCCAGTCCTCCCCATCGGGGGCTCGTACCCCATTCCTCCCTCACCTCCTTCCACTTACCCTTCCCTAGCCCCCCCTTCCTGATGTACAAAATAAAGAAAACATGTGGTCAAAAATAGAATCTCTCTTTATTGAACAAAACTGGGGGAGACTGGGAAAAGGAGGTGGGAGAGGGGAAGAGAGAAGCTGGGAGAGGGGAGGGCAACTAAAATGATCAGAGGTTTGGAACAGGTCCCATATGAAGAGAGGCTAAAGAGACTGGGACTTTTCAGTTTAGAAAAGAGGAGACGGAGCGGGGACAGGATAGAGGTCTATAAAACCATGAGTGGGGTGGAGAGGGTGCATCAAGAAAAGTTCTTCATTAGTTCCCATAATAGAAGGACTAGAGGACACCAAAGGAAAGGAATGGGTAGCAGGCTTCAAACTAGTAACAGAAAGTTGTTCTTCACAAAGCAAAGAGTCAACCTGTGGAACTCCTTGCTGCAGGAGGCTGTGAAGGCTAGAACTAGAACAGAGTTTAAAGAGAAGTGAGATCAAGTCATGGAGGTTGGGTCCATGGAGTGGTATTAGCCAGGGGGTAGGAGTGGTGTCCCTGCCCAAAGTTTGTGGAAGGCTGGAGAGGGATGGCACGAGACAAATGGCGTGGTCACTGTCTTCGGTCCATCCCCTCCAGGGTCCCTAGGGTTGGCCACTGTCGGCAGACAGGCTACTGGGCTAGATGGACCTTTGGTCTGACCCAGTACGGCCATTGTAAGCTCTGGGCTGAGGGTTGGGGGGTCTCAGTGGACCACCTTGATTTTCATGCACACCTGCTCCTGGGTGGCCAGGCTGGCAGCTCTCTTGCCCTAGACGGCCGCTTTCCTGTGCCTAGTGCGGAGGTCGTGAATGAGGTCCACGATGTCCACACTAGACCAGGCGGGTGCCCGCCTCTTGCGGTCCTGGGCAAGCTCCCTGGAGCCGCCAGCCTGGTCCCGGGAAGAGGGGGAGGGGTGGGGGGCATCGGGTGGCTGTCTCGAGCCGTGCCAGGTGCAGGGTCTGCTAGCTGGGTGTTGGCAGGCTTCCACCTGGCACAGGCACCGTAGCGAGCCCGTGCCCCTTTAATCGGTCCGGGGCCGGGAGGGGGGCAATAGAGTTTCCCTGGTGTTGGCCAGAGTGGCCACCAGGGATAGCTGGGGAGGGCTAGCCTCCCACTAGTTCGAATTAAGGGGCTACACAGCCCTTAATTCGAACTAGTAAGTTCGAACTAGGTTTAGTCCTCGTACAATGAGGTTTACCTAGTTCGAACTAAGCGCTCTGCTAGTTCGAATTAAGTTCAAACTAGCGGAGTGCTTGTGTAGCGCCTATCAAAGTTAATTTGAACTAACATCCTTTAGTTCGAATTAACTTTGTAGTGTAGACATACCCTAGGTGATTTTTAACTTGTTCTTTTTTTATTTTATCTTCTAAACCTACCCCCTTCCCACTAGTATTCACCATGTTAGGCATTCCTTCAGACTTCTCGGTGAAGACCGAAACAAAGAAGTCATTGAGCATCTCTGCCATTTCCAAGTTTCCTGTTACTGTTTCTCCCTCCTCCCTGACCAGTGGGCCTACCCTCTCCTTGGTCTTCCTCTTGCTTCTAATGTATTTAGAAAAAGGCTTCTTGTTTCCCTTTAATCCCGTAGCTAGTTTGAGCTCATTCTGGCTATGTCTAGACTGCAGGCTTCTTTCGAAAGAGGCTCTTTCGAAAGCATCTTTCGAAAGAGCCTCTTTTGAAAGGTCGCGTCTAGACTGCAGGCGGATCTTTCGAAAGAGAAATCCGCTTTTTCGAAAGAGAGCACCCAGCGAGTCTGGATGCTCTCTTTCGAAGACGGCCTCTTTACATTGAAGAACGCCTTCTTTCGAAAGAGGAGCTTTCGAAAGAAGGCGTTCTTCCTCGTGAAATGAGGTTTACCGCCATCGAAAGAAAAGCCACGTTCTTTCGAAATAATTTCGAAAGAACGCGGCTTGAGTCTGGACGCAGGGGAAGTTTTTTCGGGAAAAGGCTACTTTTCCCGAAAAAACCCCTGAGTGTGGACACGGCCTCTGTGTCTTTGCCTTTCTAATCTTGCCCCTGAATTCCTGTGCACCCATTTGCATCCAACGGGCTTCACTGTGAACATTCAAACTAGAGTGTGCTTTTGCTGGGACTAAGCAAAATAGTGCATGGACATATGAGTTGTCCATGTGATTCCATACACCATCTTTACTTGTAATTGCCCACTGTAACAACCATGGGATTTCTTCCACTTGGCAGAAGCTATAAAAGGCCCCTGGAAAAACCTCCATTTTGCCTCTTTCCTTCTATAATTTCTGGGCTGTGAATTCATAGTAATAGGAGTTGAAAGGAATGATTTGGAAGCAACCAGATACTTGACTTAAGCTAGTAGTTTATTCCTTCACTGCTATTAGCCTGAGATTTTTCTCTTTTCTTTTCTTTTCTTTTCTTTCCTTTCCTTTCCTTTCCTTTCCTTTCCTTTCCTTTCCTTTCCTTTCCTTTCCTTTCCTTTCCTTTCCTTTCCTTTCCTCTCCTCTCCTCTCCTCTCCTCTCCTCTCCTCTCCTCTCCTCATAGGGTATCTGCTATGTAAGGGAGAAGGTTGAATTTACTTTTGCCCCCTCTGGAGATGGACCTCCCCTTATAGTCCAGCTGGTATAGAGTAAAGTGAGTTCCAGGCTGTTCTGATTTTGGCCAAATCTGGCATAGCAATGATTACAGAAATCAGAAAGCCACCATTAGTTTCTTCCCCCGATGAACCAGAGGTTCGAGGATTGTCTAGGGGTGGTCTTTTTGTGGCAAGGGACTGGGGCTGCGAAGGAGGAAGGCCCGAGACTTAAATGCACTTAACCAATTACAAACTTTATTAACTACAATTTGATTATATTAAATCACTGTCTCTGATTCGTCTTAGACAGCGCAGCATGCAAAAAAAGAATATAACAAATAAAACCAATACAGCAATAATAAAAACTCCTCCTGTAGCCAATCCTTCTATGGTTATCTTTGAACAGCTGGTGGAGTTAGTCATTAATCTACATATACTTAACCTCTAAATATGAAATGGTTAATACAATATAGTAAGCAATACTCACAAGGCCAGAAACAATTACGATGCACAGACACAAAATAATACGTAGCATGCTCCGGATTCGTACACCCTTTCGTGATTCGGTGGGTGGGAGGCGGCCTTGGGTGATCAACCCCTCAGCCAGGCTGGACGATACATGCCTTCTATTTTTTGATACGGAACCTCTCTGAGCTTAGGGCGCAGGGTGCTTTATACTATAATTTTGACATCCGGTACCATATTAGGGTTATTTGATATTCAGTACCATATTAGGGTTCCTTCCTTGTGACATGATGTTTGTCTCAAGGCGTTGTGGTCAGTGCCTGATGCAGACATGACTGGCACACATGAAAGCTAGCTATGTTTTTGCTTCCCAGCTCCAGGTGCTTGTTAACAGATGTTTATTTCTCTTATTTCTATCTTGTCCTGTTTTTTAGTGCTCATTAACTTAGTGTATGGGACAGCTTGTGTCCCTGCTCTTATCTTAAGTTCCGTTTACTGAGGCTTGAAGGCCCCGGCCCGGTGCTTGCCAAGTTAAGTTCCGTTTACTGAGAACAGTGCTGAGCACCCGAGGGACTTCAAGCTCTGTCTTTGGATCCGCCTCAGCGGCCTGTGTTTTTCTTATGAGGGGCTTTAATGTGGCAGTATGGGCAATATGCGCGAGGCCATGGTCAAAAGGACCTGCTATATGACACCCCCTAGCTGCTGAACCCTCTGACTGGATGTACCTGGGAAATTGGACTTGTATTTCATTATTTCCAAGTCATTGTAATTTTCTTTTAAAACTTCTTGGGTACACTTCATAACAAATCAACATAAATATAAAACAATAAGGGGATGAAATGGATAACATCAACCTCTCTAGTAAATTAGTGACTTGTCAATAACTGTAATAAAATATTTTGCCTACTACTATGGAACCCAATTAACCTTTAGACATTTCAGTGTCCAACATTGAACCAACACTATTACTCTTTTTAGACCATTGCACTGTGAATTTATATTTCTCAAGCACTTCCTTTGTTTTGACTGGCAAATCAATACTGAGGTGAAAACAAAGCTATTCTAAACAATATACTGAGGGTTGGAAGGAGAAGAGAAAACAAAAGACACTGAATGTACTTTAGTTCAGTTAGTAAAACTGCAAAATCTTTCCTGCATTACATTGCTTTTTACTAAATCAATTCTGCATGATGCATACAAAATGATAATTCACAGAACTTTCTGACATAGCTGTATGACAGTCACTAATTACAGTTTTTATCTTAGAGGTTTATTTCTGACTTCATGTACAAGCACACCTTGATTCAAATCCCTTACACATTCTCAAGTAGAGCAAAACCGTACCTTTCTGTTTCACAGTGGGAAGATGAGGTTTAGGGTACGTCTAGACTACAGAGTTTTGTCGACAGAAGTTTTGTCGACAGATACTGTCGACAAAGCTTCTGTCGACAAAGAGCGTCTACACTACATTCAGTTCTGTCGACAAAGCAAGCTGCTTTGTTGACATGGCAGTGTAGACGCAAGGATAGTTTACATTCAATAACGCCTTCTGTCGACAGAACTCTGTCGACAGAAGGTGTTATGCCTCGTAAAATGAGGTTTACCAGCGTCTACAAAACTGCTGAGTTCTGTCGACGTTATGTCAACAGAACTCAGCGGTAGTGTAGACGCAGGTATAGTTTTGTCGACAAAAGTCCACTTTTGTCGACCAAACTCTGTAGTCTAGACACACCCTTAGTGTTTGTAAAATGCTTTTGTGTTCTCATATAGAACTGCAAATTATTCTTATTGCCTTTTATGGCAAGACTATTTATTAGTTATTTTATATATTTCTTTAATATATACTATATTTTGGCTACAGAGCTTATTATGAAGAATTTGGGGCCTGAAAGGTATTTTGAATGCAAAACTTTATCAATTGCATCACCTACCTTGTCTCAGCTCTACCTAATTTTGACAAGACCAAAGCTGTGTGCCGTATTACCTCTTCTGTTCTGCATCCCTAATAAAGGTCAATTTAAGCCCAATCAAATGTTTTTAGATATGCTGTTATCCAGTATGCTTCATCCTTATTCTCTCTTATGGAGCCGGTCAGAGGTTGGGTGGGTCTCCGACCCCTTCAGAAGGCCAACTTCCCTCCAGCGGCCCCCCCCCCCTTTTTAAGGAAATCTGTATGTTTAAGTGATGAAGTGGTATTAATACCTACCCAATGGTGTTGGGTAAGTAAATGGGGATGCAGCACCATTAAGCTTTAATGCATGTCACAGCATGAAGAAACAGAGATTACAAAACAGAATCATAGTGCCTTTCTGTACCAAGGGACAAATATCGTAAGGTGCAATGAAACATTTCTCACAGGCCTTCAAAAGGCCTCTTTCTCTGGGAGTTTTTACAAGTTAAGGTAATAGTTTCACTATAATTTAACTCATAATTGAGAGGGCTGTTTTTTTCCCCTGATTTTATTGAATGGTTCCTGTAGATGCTCTATGATAAAAGCAGGAGCTCCCTATAAAATATATTGCAAACATGATTCTAGGATGCATTAATAGGTGTGTTGTGAGCAAGACACAAGAAGTCATTCTTCTGTTCTACTCTGTGTTGATTAGGCCTCACTTGGAGTATTGTGTCCAGTTCTGAGTACGACATTTCAAGAAAGATACGGAGAAATTGGAGAAGGTCCAGAGAAGAGCAATAAGAATGATTAAAGGCCTAGAGAACATGACCTATGAAAGAAGACTGAAAGAACTGGGCTTGGTTAGCTTGGAAAAGAGAAGATTGAGAGGGGACATGATAGTGGTTTTCAGTTATCTAAAAGGGTGTCACAAAGTGGGGGGATAAAACTTGTTCATCTTGGCCTCTGAGGTTAGAACAAGAAGCAAAGGGCTTAAACTGCAGCAAGGGAGGTTTAGGTTGGACATTAAGAAAATGTTCCTAACTGTCAGGGTGGTCAAACACTGGAATAAATTGCCCAGTGATGCTGTGGAATCTCCATCTCTGGAGATATTTAAGAGTAGGTTAGATAAACGTCGATCAGGGACAGGGCTGGATTACCTAATAGGCAGACTAATCATGTGCTTAGGGCACCAGCAAAGCAGGGGCACCAAAAAAAAAAGGAGATTTTACGGCATAGTATTGGGGTTTTTTTTTAATTACATGTGCGGGGGCACCATAATCTTTTCAGTGCTTAGGGCCTCTACAGGTCTTAATACCGGCTCTGAGCAGGGATGGTCTAGACAGTACTGGGTCCTGCTATGAGGGCAGGGGACTGGACACAATGACCTCTCGAGGTCCCTTTCAGTCCTAGTATTCTATGAGTCTATGAATACATCATGTGTTTCTGTGTATTCCATTTTTATTGTCTCAAAATGATTTAAGGGCAGGGTTTGCCACTCTTAGGGTGCATCTAAACAGCACCCTAAAGTCGAAATAAGAGATGCAATTTGTGCTATGCAAATTGTGTATCTTATTTCAAATCTATTTCAAAATAGCTTATTTTGAAAATTGGCGCATCTACACAGTGCCAAATTTCGAAATAATGCGCTATTTGAGCCATCCCTTATCCCTCATGCTATGAGGTTTATCAGGATGGCACAATAGCATGCCTGTTATTTCAAAAATATTTTCATAGAATACTTTGGCTTATATAGACATCAGGTAGCTATTTCGGGATACCTCCAGTATCCTGAAAAGGCCATGCAGTGTAGATGTACCCTTTACTCATGCTTGAGGAGTGTCTTATTCCTCAGATAGCCTCAATGGAGTCACTGTGACTGAAGGGCCAAATCTGGCACTTAAATGAAACAATTGGATGAAAGAAATTTTGAGACATCAGTATTCTATTTTTAAAGCACTTTAATAAGTGATTATGAAATTTGTACATATTTGTCAACTCTTGCCAGCATGTTTTAGGGCTAGTAGAGTATACTGCTTTATTTGGACTGTCTGATTTCTCTTCTAGCCAGAATATTTGTATTTCTTGTCAAGCTGAAGCACTTGTTGTTTTGCAAACATTTCTTTTGGGATTGATTTTTTTCAAAGGCAGGCTTGATGTTTCGATATATGTGGTTCACTAAATGGAAAAATGGCAAGCTGATAATCAGTTTGTGCCAAAACTGACAGAAATCTCTTCAGGAAGACTGAGACATAAAAATGTCTGGAAATAAAATGGCAGACATTCCACTATAAGGCTTAATTAATTTGAACAAGGCCTCTGACATCTGAGCACAAAGTGTAATGAGGCAGCATCACAAATGAGATATTATCTTTACTGGCACATATAATAACACAGTGTGCATGGCAGGGCACCCATGCTTTAGGTTAATAGCTGTTTTCACACTTAAGAAAGAGCTGTGAAATGAAGTACAACATTGGTGGCATGTTTTACATAGTGCTCGGAATATGCCAGCAAATGAATCTCTGTTGTGGAGCATTCGCTTCCCTTAATTAGTTATGGTCAGGCTCTTCCCTAAATTTCATGCTCGGCTCTGTATGGTTTAATGTTTCTAACCTTTGTTTATCTTCTCCTCCATTGCCATCCTGGCACTTGATACTTCCTGCTTCTAGAACAGATTGCAGTTAAACTGCTCCCATGGATAGTGAGCACAAGCATGTTTCTGCCCCAGCAGAATATGCAGAAGAAGCTTCCGGGCTCCTTTCCAGAGACTGTCTTACTCTCGTGATGTATTTCAGACTTGTACTTACAATACCTACAAACTGTCTCTCACTTCAAATATCTGATGAAGTGAGTTTTGCCCACAAAATTTCATGACACTATCTATTTTTGTTAGTCTCTAAGGTGCCGCAGGACGGCTCGTTTTCAAATATCTGTTCCAACCCTTCAGAAAGATAAAATATTGTAGGCTCTAAATATAGAGAAAACCTTTCAGAAATACTTACCTTCTGCCTCTAGGATCCCTCGGCATGTAATTGTGTACATGGGTAGGCAGGTGTTTTGCAATAATTTTTTTCTGTTTTGGTGTTAATAGTTTTTACTAATTGTAAAAGGTTAAGTGAGCCCAACTCTCCAATTGGGTTTGTACCTGTGTAGCTCCATTGAGGTAAGTGACATAAAGTGAATGTACTGGCATAAAGTTAAGGCGGAGCATTGATGGATACTGCTTGATTGGTCAGTTATATCTGTTCTCTGATTAAAATGTCATTATAGATATCAAGTGACTTATCCAACAAACTAAAAATAAATCAAGTTTAGTAGTGTGACTAGTCTCACAAACAGTTCACTGGGATAGGTATGTAAAATATTGTGAAGAAATGTATGAATAATTGTGCATAATGAATGCATTCAAGAACTTCAGTCTGCTCACAAATATTTCCCAGACAGAAAAAAAGATGTTAAATTAAATTAATTATGTTTTATGGATTATTTGCTCATCCCATCGCTTTCCGAACAAAAAAAGTGGCTTCTAGTGACTTTGGCACTGTGTGATGTGTCTTAAAGTTATCCTGTGCTGCAGTACTGTGATTTATCGCACCCCTGTGACAATGGTATGTTAATAGCTACAAAAAGAGGAATGAATTTCTTTTGTGGTGTTATTTCTTTAGAAAGCATAGTCATGCTGGTTGTGATTCACTGCAAACAGCATATTAGTTAATTCAGTGAAATTAGACAACCTTTCCGTTGTACAAAATTCTCCTTTCTGTTGACAGTGGAGCAAATAGCTGAGAGCACCACTAAAAATGATCATTACAAGTACAGTAGCACTCAAAATGTGCTAGCAGTTCTACATATCCAGACAGGCAAACAGATTGCACTCTGCGGAGCTGCACTAGCCTCCCAGAGTAAGGATATGTGGGTACATATTTCAGAAGCTGCAAAGGAGCCAAGTCCCATTTCCATTGGCACAGAAGTGTCACTGGCAGACAGCGGGACAGGAGTTCCTTCGTCATTACTTATAAGAGTTCTTAAACTCTTTAATCATTTAGGCACTTTTGAGGGTTTTTTTTTCTTACAATGATCACCTGATTGCACAATGACTCAGTCACAGCGGTGTGCAGGAAGGTGTTCTTACGTATAGTGGCAGCATTCCTTGACGCCAGCCAGTAGGAGTATGAAGAAAGTGTAAGTACCCAAGAAGCAGACAGACAGCAGCCTGGTAGTGATGGTGACCTGGGGAAAGTTCTGTGAAATTTAAAAGTTTATCATTTCTATCAACAGAAGTTGGACTTCTAAAAGTTATATCACTATACCCAGCTTGTCTATCTCATGTCCTGGGACCAACACAGCTACAACTAGTTTCCCTGTGCCTGACAGGAATATCTCAGTCGCCTTTTGGTGACCTGCCATAATGCCAAGATTTTTTTAAGGATATAATTTTCAGTTTACATAATTCCTTGAAGCTTGTCTGTACATGCATATTGCAGTGAGTATAATGACTGGTTGGTTATCTCCTCTCAGCAGAGACCTGACATTCCACCCTTTGGTGAGCTATTATGAAGATAGCGGACCCAAATGATCACTATAAAATTGTATGTATCCCTCACTGCTCTCTGCCACTTTGCACCAAAGGCACCTGGGAATACATCCTCAGAAAAGCAAAATGTAGTTGGTGGATTAATAAAAAGTCAGGACCAATGCCAATGAAGTTCCAGTGTAATTCCAGAGTTTACAAAGCAGCATCCATCGCGTGGAGTCTAAGCTTCAATAAAGAGAAGTGGGACAGGGAAACAAAAAACAGGACTGTGTAGCACTTTAAAGACTAACAAGATGGTTTAATAGGTGATGAGCTTTCGTGGGCCAGACCCACTTCCTCAGATCAAATAGTGGAAGAAAATTGTCACAACCATATATACCAAAGGATACAATTTAAAAAAATGAACACATATGAAAAGGACAAATCAAATTTCAGAACAGAAGGAGGATGGAGGGGGGGGGGGAAAGGGGGGAGGTAAATGTCTGTAAGCTTCCCCAATTATCACCTCTAATATCATTAGCTATCTTTGTAATGGGTAAGATAATTAGCGTCTTTATTCAAATTTGCATGTAAAGTGTTGAATTTAAACATGACAGGGAAGTTATTTTGGTCTTTCCTGGTATCAGGATAGGATTTGGCCTTAGGCAGAGAATAAAACCAGGATTAGTGTGTATGTTTCCTGCTCTGGTTTACTTCTTCTGTTACTATATAGATCACATTGTAACCTTTAGACTTGCCTATATGTATATCAGATTTGTTGTTCTATATTTCTTATAACCTACATATGCAGGGTTGCCAAGTGTCCAATTTTTGATGGGAATGCCTGGTCAAAAAGAGACCATGGGAGTTCCAATCAGTACCACTGACTAAGTCATTACAAGTCCGGTTGGCAGGGCTGGCAAGCTTCCTTTCTGATTCTGCATGTCTCCCAGAAGCAGCAACAGGTTCTTTGGCTCTGAGGTAGAGGGATGGCTGGAGCACCTGACTGGCCCCACGCGCCAGCTCCACAGCTCCCTTTGGCCCCAAACCACGGCCAATAGGCACCTGTCTGCACCTCCTCCTAGAAGCTGCAGAGATGTGTCACTACTTCCTGGGAGCTGCCTGAGGTAAGCCTCAGTGGTCATCTGTACCCCACAGTGCACTCCCTTGCCCCTGCCCTGCCCCGCCTCCTGCATCCAAACTTGATTCCAGAACCTGCACCCTTCAATCCCTCCCACCTTCCTGCCTTGACCTAGACCCTCCCCCCCTTGCCCTGCACCCATCATTTCTAACTCATCCCTAAAGCCCGCATACCCCAGCATGGGCCCTCATCTCCTGCATCCCTGCCTCAGCTCAGGGTGAGTAAGTCAGGATGGGGGAAGCAAGCAATGGGGGGATGGAGTGAGCATGGGGCAGGGCCTTGGAGAAGAGGTGCATTGGGGCAGTGTTTGGGGAAGTGGTGGGACAGGGCATTTGGTTTTATGTGATTATAAACTGGACAACTCTAAGCATATGACTGTTGATTATTTCTTACAGTTTCCATTTTACAGCAGGTGAAATAGTGAGCATTGAGCATACATTCAGCATACATGCATTGAAACAAAGCTATAAGTGGTGGCATTTTGGCTGATAACCACTCTTGTTTATTTTGTATTTAGCAAATAAATATTATTTATATATGTCTATTTCCTCATAGCTGATAAGCCAACCATATTTACCTCAATAAGATGCTGTCTGTACTTGTGCGGCATGATGCTAATGCGATTGTGTCAGTTGACATGCACAATATGCCAATTTTCTATAAATAAAGAACATCCAAAATTATCACTGTTAGTTTCTGAAAGCAGGTTGCTAAGAAATGAGCAAAAGCCATTTGTTTGTTAAAATTTTACAAAGAGCTCACTCTCCCTTTTTGCTTGATTGCAGGATATTTTCTCTTACTAATATGTAACGCCTAGATGTGTATTAAGTATCACATACAAACACTGATGAATGGCACAGGCTCTTAAAAAGATCAGTCTGTTTGCAATAATGCTATATTAAAGTGATGAAAGACTTTAACATAGTTAATAATGCCACTAGATCTGCAGTGGTTGTTATTTTATAGTTAGCAGCAGCTTTCAGTTGTCTCTATTAGGTTTGGGATGGCATCATACTGAGAGCTATGTGGATACATCCTGAAAGAGAATCCCCTATCCTTAAGACACAGCTTACAATTAGAGCTGGGCCAAAATTTTCAAAGAATATTTTTCCATTGAAAATGCAGATTTGGGTCAATTGAAACATTCATGAATTTGCGCACAATGGTATTGTTTGGGAGGAAAAATGTCTGAAAAAACTTGTGTGTTTCTGTTATAACATTTTCAAAAGGAAACGCTTCTTATTATATTCACAGTTACTCGTGGTTTCCAAATTTGTTTATTTAAAAAAAGAGCTAAATTATCAAAAATGAAATTACATGTTTTGTGTCAAATAAGTGTTGGGTTCAATCCAAAATTATTTTTTAAAACAATGGGGTTCACTAAAAATAATAATAAAAAACATTATTTGAGGCTAGTCCAAAATGATTCAGATTGGCTGGTGAAGCAAAACATCACATATTCACACATCTACTTATAGGATTGCCAGATGGTTTCAAAAAAATACTGGACACACTTGACATTACATCACAATCTACATTACATCTTATTTAGAAAATACCGGACATTTATATTTTTTCTTTGATGTTTTCTCATTTTGTTTCCCAAACAGAAAGCTCAAATACTGGACTTTCTGGTTAAAAAACGGACACCTGCCAACCCTATCTACTTATGATCTATATTGAGAGGTGTGATGTAAAATGAGGGCTCAGGGACACACAGATTTGAATCTCAGTTTTGACACTTGCTATTTCATGTCTTGCTTACTTTCAAATAATCTACAGTCCCATTGAAGTAAATTAGAACACTTGCTTGGCGAAGGCAAAAAGATCTACTCCTAAAATAAACAATAATTGATAGTGTTGAGTGAATAATTCAAAATGAATAATTTGGCAGGAGTCCCTATTTTTCTACTTGTGAATTATCCATGAGCAGATAATTTTGTAAAATTAATCATTGCGGGTAAAAATTTAAGTTCTTGAGGGGGACTTTGATGAATGGGCTTTGTGCTGGTCCTCTTCGTGGAGATAATTTCACCCTATTTGCATGTATTTGCTGTATGATTTCTTTGAGTAATTCTGATTGCAGTTTATTGCAGATATTAGTTAAAATATGACTTATGTTAATTTTGACTAACAGGTTACATGATGTGTTTTTGTTTCCTGGTTTGGTGGTTATTATTGGAAAATGCTGCTTAATCTAAAATAAATCTTCATGAGAAAGACCCTTTTTAAACTGGGAGATTAGTCAAAACTGAAGAAAACCAGTGTGTAAAACAGTGTAACACTCACATTTTGCCATTTTGAAATGTTTGAGAGATTGGATTTCTCTGTTTCAAAATAACATTCATTTCGTTGGTTTAGTTAATGTATATTTTAATCCTCATGTAGTATAAAAATGTCAAAACTGAAACTATGAACATTATTAAAACTATTGAAATTACTGAAACAAAATGTGTCAATTGACCCAATCCCCAAAATTTGTGGATTATCAATTCATGAAAAGTTTGGAGATTGAATCTGTCTCAGTTTGGTGCAGGGGGGAAAAGAACTTGAAAAATAAGGATTCATATATGTAAAGTCTTTCCAGTGGGGAAAGATGGAACCATTAATCATTTTAAAAAGTGAAAACATCTTTAAAACAATGGTAGACTAGATACTAAAAAAGAATTCACCTAGTTGGAAGAATAATTATTATAAATTTTCTGGTTGTTTATCTGAACCCCTAAATACCTTTTAAAAATTACAATAATAGTTTTTCTTCTCAGATTTTGAGAGAACCCTAATGGGTTTCCCAGTGTCTGTACCTTTCATAAATTCCAATTTTGAATCCCAGCTTGACCAGATTTTTATTTTTAAATACGATCTTCTCTGTGGTTGGTGGCTCTCATTGTGGTACACATTTGTTACTCAAAGCGGAAAGAGTGGGCTCATGGTTAAAGAATAAGAGAACTTTATGGTTTTGGTGTCTTAATTTATCTATGCTTAACAGATCTTTTATTCAATGGTATAAGTCCTCCGTACTTACTGTTATAGTATTAATCTGCCATGCACACGCTGTTCACCATGCTACACTACTACAACCAGGACTGGCCCACAACATTCTGGCACCTGAGGAGGGAGCTCAAATGACACCCCCATTCTCTCTTGCTTGGGCCAAAACTTTGAAAGGTCTCAATTCTGCCTTCTGCCTGTTCTACTCCTCTCATGGTACTACAGAGAGAATACATATACAAACACAATTTTCTAAACTCTGGGTCCTAGTGGCGCCCCCCCCCCCCCCACAGTCTGGCACATGAGGCGGCCAGCTCAGTTTGCCTCATGGTAAGGCCAGCCCTGACTACAACACTGTATTTGAGCGAGCAGTAACTTTTGGTTTATTTCATATAAAGTTAATGTATGAAGAGCTGAAACAGTTTTTCGGAACCTCCTTGGACTTTGAACATTGTATTCTATAGTGCCAATCTTGCTTAATTTGAAATCAATAGGACTTCACATGCTTAAAGTTAAGCATGTGCTCAACTTGACTGGACTGAAGCCCCATGTGAATGATAGGCCCAGCAGGTGAAGGAGAATATGTATCCCTCTGACTGGGGGACTGTGGTGAGTGGCTCTAGATCAGTCCCACTCCATAATCCCTCAGCATTAACCTCGGCCTAGGGATGTGTCTAGCAGCAGGCCCACCAACAGGGGGTGGGGCAGTTGCCCTGAGGCTTGGTGATTATAAAGGGCCTGGAGCCCCAGCTGTGCTTGGGGTGGCTCTGAGGACTGGCCCTGGCCCTGCCCCTTCCACTTGAGGTCCTGCTCCTACTGGGAGTGCAGAATTGCGTCCCCGACGTTGCCCAGGGGCCTAATGTGGCTGCTGGCTCCCCTGTCTAGCAGGCATAGCTCCTTGCACTGTTTGATGCCAGGTATAGTGGAGTCCCATAACTGCAGATTCAGTGGTCTCAACACTAGCCTGGCCCTCAGAGCTGCTCTGTACATTGCTGTCTTTGGGCTCAGAGGAGTTACCTTCTGCCAAGCATTATGAGATGCAGCGCTAGTGTGGGTAGTAAAGAGGGCAACCTATAGCTTAACTTCAACTAATTCTGAGCCTTACCACTCCTTTTTATAGAAAACAAGAGAGAGAAAACAATTTGCAATTGGTTCAGTGAAAACTCAGACTGCCAAGAGATTTCTCACAACACATGCCATGCCTAACATATGCAGGAGGATTGAAAAGGATTTATGATGGCCGGAGTTATGAGGAAATAACGTTCCCAGGTGGGATTTTGCTTTCTCACACAGAGAAGAGATTTCTCCTCTTTCTTCTTGATTTAGACTTCATTTACATACCGGCAACTTTACTCTCTAGTTTCCAAAATAGCAAAAATTAGGAGGACTTAAACACTAAGTAATAAGTCAAGAAATTGAAAGAAGTGAGGTGATTAGGAGAAAGAGGTTGGGAATGGCGATCACAAGAATTTCTCTTCTCTTTTCTTCAGATGTCTGCAAACCCCACACTAAAGGACACAAATGATAAAGTCTGGAGAATGGACTGAGGATAATGGCCACTAAATTTAAAAAGATATAAGCAAGCCACTAAACTCTTACTTGAAAGACCATTTTCAGGAAGAACTATCCAAAACTCACCGAGCAAGGACTGGTATATTTGTATTCAATTAGTGAACCAGTATCAGTCTTTAGAAAAGGTTCTTGATTCTGCAGCTATTTGTCCTTATCCTCTGGAGCATTCCTAGCTACCTCAGGTTGCAAAACAGCAGACATACATGTGTGTGTCCTGTAGCACCTGGTTTGCAGATGTGCTGACCATCCCAAACTCCTGGGAACTATTCAGCCCCTCTGAAAATTGGACCCCTTACGTATTAACACATTTTCAACCTTTTTATATTAAATTTTACTATTTAAACTTCAGAACTGTCACAAGACTTTGAGGGAAGTTAATATTTTTGCACCCCATTGTCATTCTCACTCCCAGCAATGACTTAAAGGTGTTGGAGTCCCATGTTTGTGACAGGAAAAAAGCAGCTCCTGTCCCAATTCCCTATTAAAGAGGAGCTATTATAACTACTCCGAAAGCTGCATTGGAGAGAGACAATATTTTACCCAGGGAATAGAGTAGAAGAAACAAATTACATCATGTTCCAGCTCAGTTCTGGGTTCCCAGAAGGGGTAGGCCTCAGGTTGAAGGGGCAGGGCTAGGAGCTAGGCTAGCCTGCCCCAGGCAGCCCCTAGAGCTTCCTAGACCATGTCATGTCGGGCTTCGGCAGCAATTTGAAGGGCCTGGGTCTCCGGCCACTCCAATGGTGGCCTAGGGATCCAGGCCTTTTTAAATTGCCAGGCCCAAAGAGAGCTGTCCCCTTTGTCAGTCCCCCTCGCCTTGTTGGCAACCCGGGGCCCAATAGTTGTCTACTGGAAATAATACATCATGACCTCAGCACAGGAAAGGTAAGAAAGAAGAAATTGCTAGACTTTGCCATTGAAGAGACAATAAAAGTTGACTTTACCCATGTTGGTTGGACATCATGGGTGTGGGTTTGCTTAGTGTGAACCCTGTGACTGAGTACAGGAGCACAGTTACTAATTGTTGCTGTTGTGATACACATTTTGCTTTCCCTCACCTCCTAACGACAGTTCTGTGTCATCTTTAGCAGCTATGTTTTAATGGCGCTCAGGAAGGAAAAAGGTAAAGGACCAGATTGTCAGTATAACACAGTCTATTTCAATTGGGTTATGCCAATTCTGGTGCTAATGCTTTATTCAGAGTTGTAATCTTTATTTGTTATGCGTATTTCAGTGCTACAAGGGACACAATAAGGATTTACGTGTGTGTGTGTGTGTGTGTGTGTGTGTGTGTGTGTGTGTGTGTGTGTGCGCGCGCGCGCGCACATGAGTGCACACCATAGTTACATACTATTAGGTATACATTTATTCCATATATTTGAATACGTTGTTGACCCATAATACAAACAAAAATTCACTCTTTATGTATAGGTTGAGAACTGGTCATATCCCGCAAAAATAGTGTTTGCAGCCTCTATATTGGCTTATGGGACATCTGCTTTTTTCAAAGCACGTTAGTTCCCTTTTTAAAAAAATACTGTTGCTAGCTAGACAGAATGTGTTTCTGTCTACATAAGTTTTTGCAAATTGTGGTTATTCACACAGATACCTGTATTTGCATGGGATCAAGAGTGTTTGTATGTGAACAAGAGTATTCACTGTTCATTATTTTACTCCTATTTATAAAATTTGTCATCCGAGAGAGCAGAAAAAACAAACTAATCATGTATCATAGATGACCAATCACATACTACAAATAGCTAACATACAGTTTGCAAACATCTCATAAACTGGAAGCTGTATTCACAAACTATTCAGGGAATATTTATTAATTACTTATTTAATTTTTTACTATTGTATTGAGAAATTGGGATTGGTTCATGAATGATCCACAGACTTAAAAAAGGCCAAAGTTCATTGGCTACATTATTTTGTTGTGAATCACTTGACCCATTCTGCATTCAACCATGCAATCTTCTGTGCTTGGCATTGGTAAGGTCTCATATCTGATTGAAAATAAAAGGAATGCACATGCAATCCTAAATCCATGTGACTTTATAAAGCTTTGAGAAATTACTGAAAATGGGAAAGCTAATCATTCCTTTAATAATTCCTTTAATGGATTAGTTTTCAGACACTGTTGAGATAAGAGAGGAAAACACAAAAATGAATAAGAATTAACAAGTATATAATGAAGGAATTTCAGACCAAGGAATCCCATCTCCAGTGGAAGAGTTGAGAGAAGTGTACGTGTGATAAATCGAAAGACATAAAAAGCTAAAGATCTTGTCTGTGCCTCCTGTATTTCACTTTTAGACAATGAGCAATAAAGTAGACATAAAAGAGCTAGTTTGGGATCTTTCCTCCTCTCCTGGCATAATGCTGTCTGTAAGCGGAACTGAGGGGAGAGAAGGGAGGAACTTCAGTGTACTTTGAGGAGACTGTAGCTGACAAATGTATAGCTCCATTATACCAGCAGTGTGCTCAGACAAGTAATGCAAGCGCCTTTATGTGCTGCACTGCTTGTTAGTGAATACAGTCTAAATATTGTGACAGTGAACATAAAGAGGTTTACTGTATTTGGTAGTCGAGGCAAAGAATGAACTTTGAAGAGACAGTTAAAAGGTACATTTCCAGTGGTATGCCTAGGGAATTAACTATGCACCATTTTAGCAATATGGGACAATTCTCCTTAACCTGATAGAAAATGTATTATTTAGCTGCAGTACTCATTTAGGCTGGGATTTTCAAAGATGGGACTTAAGTGCCCATCTCCTACCAATTTCCAATGGAATTTGGACAATTTCAGAAATTTCAGTCTGTTGATTCAGAGGCTGATTCTCACTCCTAATAATGTCCCTCCACACTTCCTGGATGGTGTGAAGGGGCCTTAGTGTAAATAAGAATCAGACTTGTACTTTTCCTGTACCTTTTCCATATCTTGGGTGAAATTTTCCCCTCTAGAAAGGCTCAGTACAGTGTCTATACACCGTGAAAGCTCCCCCATTTCAGCCTTGGCCTGGAGGGATACTCATCATTAGACATACACTGTTCCTTTTGGGCACACAGTGTGTGTCTATAGATGTACAGAGCCCACCCAGGTGCAGTACAGAGTGAGAATCACCAGGGAGCCAACAGTGAATCCCTGATTCTGTGCTGTCCACCCAAGGTTCAAGATAAAATTTCAGGGGCGGGAGGCGGGGGGAATTTACAGCTTTATGTTCCTTCAGCCTTGAATGGGGCACAATTGGGGTATGTCTACACTACAGAGTTAGTTCGAACTAACGGATGTTAGTTCGAACTAACTTTCATAGGCGCTACACTAGCGCTCCGCTAGTTTGAACTTAATTCGAACTAGCGGAGCGCTTAGTTCGAACTAGATAAACCTCATTTTACGAGGATTAAGCCTAGTTCGAACTAGCTAGTTAGCCCCTTAATTCAAACTAGTGGGAGGCTAGCCCTCCCCAGATTTCCCTGGTGGCCACTCTGGCCAACACCAGGGAAACTCGTCTGCCCCCCTCCCGGCCCCGGACCCCTTAAAGGGGCACGGGCTGGCTACGGTGCCCATGCCAGGTGTAAGCCTGCCAGCACCCAGCCAGCAGACCCTGCACCTGGCACGGCTCGAGCCAGCCACCCGATGCCCCCCAGCCCTCCCCGTCTTCCCGGGACCAGGCTGGCGGCTCCCAGGAGCTTGCCCGGGACCGCAAGAGGCAGACACCCGCCTGGGCTAGTAGGCAGACACCCGCACTAGGCACAGGAAAGTGGACGTCTAGGGCAGGAGAGCTGCCAGCCTGGCCACCCAGGAGCAGGTGTGCATGAAAATCAAGGGGTCCACTGAGACCCCCGACCCTGAGCCCTGAGCTTACAATGGCCGTCCTGTGTCAGACCAACGGTCCATCTAGCCCAGTAGCCTGTCTGCCGACAGCGGCCAACCCTAGGGACCTTGGAGGGGATGGACCGAAGACAGTGACCAAGCCATTTGTCTCATGCCATCCCTCTCCAGCCTTCCACAAACCTTGGGCAGGGACACCACTTCTACCTCCTGGCTAATACCACTCCATGGACCCAACCTCCATGACTTGATCTCACGTCCCTTTAAACTCTGTTCTAGTTGTAGCCTTCACAGCCTCCTGCAGCAAGGAGTTCCACAGGTTGACTCTTTGCTTTGTGAAGAACAACTTTCTGTTACTAGTTTGAAGCCTGCTACCCATTCCTTTCCTTTGGTGTCCTCTAGTCCTTTTTTATGGGAACTAATGAATAACTTTTCTGTATGCACCCTCTCCACCCAACTCCTGCTTTTAGAGACCTCTATCCTGTCTCCCCTCCGTCTCCTCTTTTCTAAGCTGAAAAGTCCCAGTCTCTTTAGCCTCTCTTCATATGGGACCTGTTCCCAACCCCTGATCATTGTAGTTTCCCTCCCCTCTCCCACCCTCTCTCTTCCCCTCTCCCACCTCCTTTTCCCAGTCTCCCCCAGTTTTGTTCAATAAAGACAGATTCCATTTTTGAACACAATTGTCCTTTATTTTGTACATCAAGAAAAGGGGCTAGGGAAGGGTAAGTGGAAGGAGGTGAGGGAGGAATGGGGTACGAGCCCCCAATGGGGAGGACTGGGCTGGCTCTGTGGGCTTCTGGGGGTGGAAGCTCTCCTGCAGCCCCCCAATTACCCCTTCTCCCCAGATGGCAGCCTGCGGCAAGTGCAGCCGGTCTGATGGCCGAGTGCTGTGATGTGCCCAGTGTGGGTACTCCGGGCACTCCAAGCCAGGACTGGTTTGCAAGCGGGGCACCCCTGAGAACTGTCTGTCCGGGGTGGGGATCGGGTCCCTTTAAGCGCAGCCCTTGGCTAGCCTGAGACAGCATCTCCACGATCTAAGTCCTCCTCTGATGCCCTGCCGGCACTGCTTCCGGCCATCCTTAACCCCGGTTCAGGGTCCACTTAATGTGGACATGCTAGTTTGAATTAGCAAAACGCTAATTCGAACTAGTTTTTAGTTCTAGACGCATTAGTTCGAATTAGCTTAGTTTGAATTAACTAATTCGTACTAAGTTAGTTCTAATTAGCGCTGTAGTGTAGACATACCCACGGAGCTTTGCTCCACCACCCCTGCTCTCCTTCTGGCCTTGATGCTGACTTTTGGCAGACATGACAGCAGCAGTGAATAATGAAGGTGGAGCAGGAGGGGGTATTCGAGCGGGCTGTGTGGCCGGTATAAGTCCACTTTGCAGTACTTCTGCAGCCCAAAATAAACTCAGTAAACTGAAGAATTGGCCCCTTTTTGTTAATGAGTATTGAATTTGCTGACAGAGTGGCTGAATGTAAAAGGGCCATTGTTCTGTAGACACACACTATTCCCATAGGTCTACATCGGTGATACCTATGTTGAAACTCATTTCTCTTATTGTTGTTTAGTACAACTGGGAGGTTTGACTTTGTTGCCCTTTCCATCTCAGTAACTCATTTTGGCAGCCTAATACCAGCTAGAAATTGTTCCTTTCTTCCAGCAATGGGAGAGTCTTTGGCATGGAACTGCTACTTATTAGTGACTTGGGGCTAGATTATCAAAGGCACCCACCACTCGGCTTTCAAGGACTCAGCAGTCTCAAACTGAGGGGACCAGATTTTTAAAGGAACTCAGCTCCCCATTGCTTCCATTTTGACACTTAGGGCCAGATTCTCAAAAGAGCTCAGCACATTGAGTCCTGAGCATTTTTCAGAGTTTTCCCACTTCTTTTGGTGCTTAAATAGATGCATAAACACCCTTTGAAAATCTAGTCCTTTGAGAGTTCAGCCTGCAATACCCATGGACGGTGAATTGCTCCAACAGTTTTCTTTCCATTAAATCCAGTTGGTTTTGATTTATATTTGCTTGCTCTTCTATTTGCTTCCGCTTTGCACTGGCTGAGAGCTATTGTTATCTCCCAGACATGTCTGTTTATATGCTGTAGCTTTGGTCTCTTCTTTCACTAGTTGTGTACTTCCACCTATTCAAGAAAAGTAGTACACTGTAAAAAAGAAGTTCGACATCAAAATCTTGCCAGTAAAATAAGATGGCAGACTTGAAGGCCATGAACCTACAAGCACTTCCTAGATTGCTCTGGTCAGAGAGTACACACAGTTCTGATCAGCTAATCAGGGGTTAGTCTCATGCTTTGTTATGCTGAGGAGCACTGCACCTTCTGGTGTGGCCTCAATGACTCATTGTGAAAGGCTTTTCTTTACGGGAACATAGAGTGGCAGTTGGTATGGCTCTGACGCGTGAGAGAGACAACACCAGTAACCTTTGCTTTCCTCGCCCTTCGTATTTCTTATGTTTCTGGTTAGGGCAGCTGGCCACTAGCCACCTTTCCTCCCAATATTTGCTAGACTGGAGAGCGATGCTCATGCCACCTTTTGGGCAGATACAGTATTTGCCTCACCATTCCCTTTTGCCTCGCTGTGAGGTCCACAACGTGGGGATTGTGGTTCAGCAGCTTCAGGTTTATTCCACAATGTGCTGTCCCTCATTCTGGTTTCAAAAATATCTATTCGGATTTCCCCTCTCCTACTATTCATTGTACTAACCAGGAATTGATTCCCCCCCCCCATTCCATTACATGGTTTTCAACTTCTCCAGCACATTGTCTACTGGTACGTTTTCTGTATGACCTCACATGGAGTTCTGCAATTCCACCACTCTAACTGGGGAGATAGGGGAACTTCATCCAGTCTGAGATCTCATCATGGGCTTTATGGAACTCTATGAACACCCAAGACTCGCACCTGGGAGGGTAGATAGCCTAATTCCAACAGAAGTTCCTGGTGACCTCGGGACAGGCCATACCTGTGCCATTTTGGTGGAGAGCGTTTCCCTCGTTGGATGAAAATATGTGTGGTGTTCACATGCTGTCAGTTTCCAAGAACTGAAAGGAGGGAGTTGAAGCAGATAAATGTTTTATTGAGTGACTTTTTAATCTTTAAGCTTTGTGGTATGATGACTGCATTATTCCATTGCTTCATTTAACCTGGTGGTGGTGGATTTTAGTGCTTTACCTTTGTACAATCAGTTTGCTTTATGATTTTGTATTCCCTTTTAACACTTACTGCAGGCTGGAGTTCTGAATTGTATTTCCCTTTTATTGTTGCATATTAAAATACACTGGTGACTTTTATGATATTTCCAACTCTTGGTTATATTTTTTGGCATTTGATTATTCTATCATTTTAAATTTCATGAAAGAGAGAGGGCTATTAAGCTACTGCTTTGAATATTAATATAGGATACTTTCTCCCTTTTATCTTTGCCTTTTGTGTTGTGTTGCTTCCTGGAAGGGATGTCTCTCCAACACTCAACTGCAGCAATTCTTTCTAATTAATTCCTTAGCTAAAAAACTGAATACTTTCTAAATAAAGGGTAATTTTTACAAATGCATCTGCACAAGTCCATACTGGCTTGATTTGTGTGATTTGCTTTAAGTAGCCATAAATATGTCTACTTTGGAAAATGGATTTTCAGAATCTTTTTTAAAAATATATTTATCAGTGTTTCACAACCTTCTGAACACTGAATACTTTCTCAATGGAAATTACCATATTACTGATGCTTCCCACCAATCAGATGGTGTAGGCCTCGGAACATGCAGCTCCTCTTTGAGGACATGGGAAAGCAGGTACTTTCCAAATTAGTGTAAGGTAAGTTCTATGTCTACTACTGTATGTTTGTATACCGTTTAGCATAATGACCTCCTGCGGGTGCTAATAAACAAGATTCATAATAATTTTGTTTTTTTAACAACATTGAAAATTCCAGTTCTCACAAAGTTTTGCATTTTTAGTCTTTTTTTCATCAGAGTGCCAATTTTTACTTTATTAATATCCTTCATATTTTGGCATGTTATTTACACTTTGAAATTAGGCCTTTGATTCAGGAACACTCTTGTTCTATTTTAACTGAATGTAGACATAAATGAGAACTAAAGATGTGCTTAAAACTCTGGCTGAACAGATAAGTATATTTTATACAGAATGCAATGAAGATACAATCAAAGGGAGTTGGCTACCTAAATTGCTTTTGAAAGTCTTAACCTACTATTCTCATATTTTTATAGATATTGTTAAAATTTGGAAATTGCTTTGATATATTCTCAAATTTCTCATAATCTTTACATGTTTTGTTCATTATTCACAATACTTCACAGAACAATTTGTATGAATACATTTTAACCAGTGGATTGTTCACATAGGATATGTCTAGACTGCAAGCCTCTTTCGAAAGAGGCTTTTTCAAAAGAATCTTTCAAAAAAGCCTCTTTCGAAAAAGAGCGTCTAGACTGCAACCAGTACTTTTGAAAAAGCAAGCCGCTTTTTCAAAAGAAAGCACCCAGGAAGTCTGGATGCTCTCTTTCAAAAACGCCCTGTTTGCATTCAAGAACGCCTTTTTTCGAAAGAGCACTTTCGAAAAAAGGCATTCTTCCTTGTGAAATTAGGTTTACCGCCGTCGAAAGAAAAGCTGCATTCTTTTGATTTAATTTCAAAAGAACACGGCTGTGGTCTAGAAGCAAGTGAAGTTTTTTCGAAAAAAGGCTACTTTTTTTGAAAAAACCCTTGAGTCTGGACACAGCCATAATGGTTGCTAGGTTTGAGTATTATTTTATTCTTCCAGGTTCTAAACTAAGACCATGGAAAAACTCTAATTAATTTTTCCATGTTTTGGACCTGGCCCCTAAATTTGATTGGTTTACACACATCCAGTTTTATTGGCCTTAGTTAAAATGGTCTATGATTTATAAACAGGAAATGTCTCTGTTGGGTTTATTGATATCTATGAAGATTCATAATTGTTTAACAAATCAATTGCACAAATAATAGAAAGCTTTTCATAATGGTCATGAAAATACTTCTGGCATGAATACTCTCAATAATATTTATTCATACTAGTATTCATGATACAATTACTTTCAGGAAATACAACCTGATTCACTAGAATGTACATTTGTGAATAAGCTAATGAAAAAGAGGTGGCAAACATTAGCAAAGACAATAGATTTTATTCTGCAGAAGGCACCTGAATACTTGTGGCTGTGTTCAACCTACTCTCATTAAATTCAGGTTAATATTTCTTTGTAAATTACACCATTGAAAAGCTAAACAATTCTGGTGAACTCCCTTCTATAGGGTGCTCTAGGCTAGGGTGCCTCTAATATTAGTCTAATTCTTGCTATCCATTATGTATATATAATATGGAGTTTACAAATACAAGATATTCATAAGTTTCATTCTGTATTTTATGTATTGCCATTGTGCCTATACTGTGGTTCATGCGGTATTTTAGATACATACTATTTTAGCAACATAATCAAGATAAAAATTAATGATGAAGTCATAGAGTTAAAGCCTGAACTGTTGTTTCAGATCATCCAGCCTTGTTTCACTGATTTATCCTCTTGCTCTGCCACTTAAATGTCTTGTATTTTTTAGTTTAGATTCATACCTTTTTATAGCAGTATATTAGCATGTCTTTGTGTATTACATCTGTGCTATTTTAAATAGGTATTCAAAAATGGAAGGAAAAACCCAAGAATGCAGTTGGAATCCTAGTTCCTAATATTCCAAAGAAATCCTCTTATTACCATTGAGTTGGAGCCATTACAAACTCAGTGGCCATGTCAAGATTTTGAGCTGTACCCCAAATTTGTTATTAACCCTCCTGTTGTTACAGGATTCCAGTGCATTCTAAATAGAGGTTGAATCTCTCTAGTTCAGCACTGTCTGGTCCAGCAACATCAATGGTATGTCATAATTTTAGTTAGCCACTTACCCCTTCATCTCCCTATCATGGGTGTGGCCAAGTTTCCTATGGTCCCATAAAGTTTGTTTACAGCCGCCAATCCTGGCTCTCGTGTTCAGTGTTGTTATTTAGTTCTGATTTACCTCCAGTGTCTTCTTAAGAGACCAGTAAGCAGTGGAAGTGTTGGTAATGCTGCTATTCAATACTGACCTCCTGTCGTTCAGCAAATAGTCTGGTTTGGCACCAGTCAGGTCCCGAGGGTGCCGGACTAGAGAGGTTCAATTTGTATTACAATTCTTTTCTTTTCAAATAACAGGCATCATTAAATATCCACTGAAAATATCACACCAATGTAGACCATTGCATTTAAAAAGTCAGTCCTTATTCAGTATTCACTATGTATCATAAGCTTTTCTACCATTAAAAACAACTCGCGTTTTCTAGCCAAATTTTCAGTCTACAACCTACAGAGAATCCCACAGAAATATCTAACACTTCTGTGCACTCAGGTGCTAGAATGTTTAAAGTGCCCATGCAGATATTTGCACTTATATTATAGGTGTATGTATGAGTATGTAAAATTGTGTATTAACAAGTGGACTTTGTCCATATTACACTACACAGGGTTTTTACATATTCAATAATCCTTTTTCAGACAGCATTCACATTAGCAACCTTCAGTAGGAGTCCTGATGGAGTGAGGCCTCAAGGGCATGGCCAGTAGCTTTGATGCATCCTGAACCACATCAGACAGCAATAGTATGTACTCACTGACACTTAGTAATTTACACAGGAGATGGAAGGTGTATGGAGGAGGTGAAGTGAGTTTGCTCTAGTCTGAGTTTGGTAGGGACCTGATATCCAATACACCATTATGTGCGGAGTTGCCTGAAGAGTTAAAATAATGAACTACTCATGAGTTTAATAGTAATATCATTATTTTAAATGATCACATTGCTTGGAAAAGATGAGCTTATTTGAAATTATGACTGATTTTAATATCAGAGGCTACATACTCAGCTGGTGTAAAATCAGCATAGCTTTGCAACAGTTTGTTGTTAATGGAACTATCCTTATTTACCCCTGTTGAGGATCTATTTTTGTACAGAGATTAGCAGAGGGAGGGAGAAAAATTAACTTTCAAAGCATCAGAAGTTTTTTTTCCAGATAATATTTCAAAATAATATTGTAATCAACTCAACTAAAAGCATTGGTGACTCTACACCTCTTACCGGAGCCATGGGAAACCAATGTTTCTTGACTTCAGTTGCATTCATTTTAAATGTTCATGTAGAGTTTTCACAGATGTTGTTTATTTCTCTACAGCCGTCTCAGGACCTAGTGGTGCCACTCTTTTTCTTGTTGCCAGGAGAATAGTATAACATTTTGAAAGGGAAGAGGGAGATTTTCATTGCTTTAATTGCCAACCACTGAAGAATTGAACTGTAGAAATATAAAATAAAATTGGGGAGAAGGGAGGGAAAGTGATGGTGTTCCCAGGAGCCATTAACAGTATCAAGAGAGAGAAAGTGAAGAATGCAGCTCGCTGATAATTTATTACACCATCTTTAGGAAGAAAGAGAAGTAAAACAAAAAGAACTTGGCTGGAAGCAATGTAGCATTTCTCACCTATCACCCAGCACTGATATCTGAAAACAAAAGCAAGCTCTGGCAAGGAAGATAGTGTTGTGTGGAAACCTGCAGTGTTTTAGCTGTGGGAGTTGGGAGCAGGTGAACAGACATTTTGAATTAAATGAACTGAGATTAAAAATGCTTGGTGGTGCATGCCTGAGAGAGATCGTTGTTCAGACCCTGAAATAGCCTCAGCTCAGTATTCTCCAAATTATGTATGCAGTCCCTCTCTTCTTTTATTCCCTTGCTAGAAAGCTGTCGGATTGCCCAGTTCCTGTCATTCCCAAGCAGGGCCCCAGGACACTTCTGTCACTGTAAGAAGAATGAGTATAACCACAACCTCCCCTTCCAAAACACTTGTGTCATTAGCAGGGTTTGATCCTGGGATTTGGGAAGTGGCCTGGGCCACTGCTTCCTGAGGCTTCCCTTGGCTGCAAATAGCAAGCTGGAGCCAATAGGCGCCGTGAGGCTCTGTGGCTATGGAGCTGGTAAATAAACAAATCAAAGCAGCCTGTTGGCAGCTTTCTCAGAGAGGATTTGCAGGCCACTTTTAGAAACTCTGATTTAGAGGTAAATCGGAGCTAAATAACAGCACAGAACACAGAGCCAGGACTGGCAGCTGTAAACAAAGTTTATGGGACTGCGGGAAACTTGGCCACAGCCACGACAAGTGGACATTTGACTTATCTAAAATCATGCTGGACTGCTGATGTTGCCGGACCAGAGAGTGATGGATTAGAGAGGTTGCACTTGTATATCTTTCTGAGACGGAGCAACCAGAACTGCATCTCAGTATTTAAGTTGTGGGGTTTATACAGTAGTATTATGATATTTTCTGTCTTATTATCTCTTTCCTAATGGTTCCTAACATTCACTTAGCTTTTTTGACTGGCAGTGGGCTTATCTGAAAATTTTGCCATCTCACTGTTTACCTTATTCCCAATCATTTTTTAATATGAATAATTGAGATCCTCATACGATGCTTGTAGATACCTCTTTGCACTGTGAAAATTGGCCATCTATTCTTACCCTTTGTTCCCTATCTTTTAATCATTACTGATCCATGAGAGGTCTTTCCCTCTTATCCCATAACTTCTTACTTTGCGTAAAAGTCTTTGGTGAGAGATCTTCTCAAAGGTCTTCTGAAAGTCCAAATACACTCTATTCACTGGATCACCCCGCTCTTCATGTTTGTTGACCTCCCTTCAAAGAGCTTTAATAAGTTGGTGAGGCATGATTTCCCTTTACATGAGCTAAAGTGACTCTACCTGAAAAAACTGTATTCATCTATTGCTTCACGGGGTAGCTGAGTTAGTCTGTATAGGATAAACTTAAAAAAACAACAAATGGTCTGGTAGCACCTTATAGACTAACAAAACATGTAGATGGTATCATGAGCTTTTGTGGGCACGCTTCTTCAGATGACCGGAGTTCATCTATGTGGTTGTAATTCTGTTCTTTACTATAGTTTCAACTAGTTTGCCTGGTATTGAAGTTAGGTTTCCCAGCCTGTAATTGCCAGAGTTGCCCTCGAGCCTTTTTTAAAAATCAGTGTCCCATTAACTATCCTTCAGTCATTTGCTACAGAAGATGATTTAAGCAATAGGTTCCATAACACAGTTAGTAGTTCTGCATGTTCACATCTGAGTTCCTTCAGAACTCTTGGGTGAATACCATGTAGGGCGGGTGTCTTATTATTATTTAGTTTATCACTTTGTTTGAAAACCTTCTCTAATGATGCCTCAGTCGGAGACAATTCCTCATATTTGTCAATTTAAGATAATGTTTCTGGTAGGAAACCCCCTTCACATCCTTTGCAATACAGACAGATGTAAATAATTCATTTAGCTTCTTTGCAAACAGATACATCTACCTTGAGTGCTCTTTTAGTACCTCAGTCGTGCGGGTTGTTTAACAGGCTTTCTGCTTCAGGTGTACTTTTTATTCTATTAGTTTTTGTGTCTCTTTCTAGTTGATCTTCTTTTTGTCTGCATAATTATACTTTTACACTTAACTTGCAAGGGTTTGTGCTCCTTACTATTTTCCTCAGTAGGATTTGTCTTCCAGTCTTTAAAGGTCCTTTTTTGTCCCTTTTAGTCCAAGGTCCTATATGCACTGCCTTTCGTTAAGTGCTGACTCTGGATCTGTGTATCTAGGGAATCTTCCAGGGAACACTTCTGCTTGGTCTCAGAAGACGTGTGCTTACCTACCATAAGTAGAAATTTCTTCCTCGGTGCACTGTTAGTAATACACTAAAGTATAACAAATTCACACAAGAAGTATGAATTTGAACCATTGGATGCCATAGAGTGCTCAAAGTGTCTGGGGGATTCTGTAAAAGAAATGCCACACAAATATCCCTATTAAACCATAGACTCTGGAAAGACCCTTTTTAATGTAATACATGACTCATCTGCACTATCTTCAGAGCGGTTCCCAGCTTGCATAGGCAAACTTGAGTTAGCTCTCATCTTACTAGCTGTCAGGGGCTAGACTTGAACCTGGGTCCATGACAGTGCTCAGACTGTCACCACCACCTTCAAGCTCACACTAACCAGAGAGCTGGAAGAGTTCTAGTTTACCTAGCATGCCTCCTGCTAAGCTCCTTATTGGGAGGGATGTCTGGACTCACCAACTGCAAGAAAGAGGCAAAGGAAGTTGTTTGAGCATTTGGGTTGGTTCCTGTTTGGCTGCCACTTAGGTTCCTAACTCCTATGCTTTGTCGTCCCACCTCCCAACTTGTTTCTATCTTTCTTATTTCAGATCATTCTCAACTCTAGGTTCCTGCTTTGCTCCAGATCCCTGCTTTTCTATCCTACCCTTGACTTCTGATTCAGGCTTCAACTCTTAGCTGGAATCCTGACTGTAGCCTTGACCACTAGATTTAACTGCCCATGCCTTAGTCCTTACAGTAATGTACTGAAGTAGTAGTGTAGGTAACTCAAGCAGAGGTAAGTGGCAGCATGGGCTAGCTCTGTCAAGTACAAATTTGCCTGAAGCCGATGGGCATGTACTCAACAAGAGGTGGCCTGTGCTGCTATTCTCTGTGCTGCCCAGAGCACATTACTGCTTTTTAGAAAACTAGACTAATGAAATCTACCCCATGTCTGTCTGTGTGAGCTGGCATCACACCCTTTGCTCAGAGTGCACACTTAGTCATAGACTATAATTTAATAGACTTACCCTATATTAATTTGAACAAGTTTAGAATATTACATGCTCAGAAGAGAGTTGAATTATTCATGTATGTTAATTTAATATTTTTTGTCATGTGCCTATCCAGAATTGATTTTAAAAAGAGAGAGAAGTTAGTGGAGAAGGGCTGTGCTGTTGTCAAAATCCGATTCTGTTTCCTAAAAGATAGAAAAAGACATGCACACAAAAGGGAAAATAAGAATAGCAAAGACAAAAAAAAATGCAGCTTCTGTCTCTGGTGTTGACTCCTACATGAAACCTCCTTGCCAGAAAAAGCACAGGCTTGGCACTTGTACTTATTAGCCACTCTGAAATCTGGTGAATTCATACCACCATTGGCAGTTCAGGGCATTTCATTTAGTTGCTCTCTCTGGTCCCAGGTTCAAGAAGTATTGCAAAATAAGCAGTTTTGACTTGCTAAGCCAGACTTACAAGGCAGGACAAAGAAAAGAGATCAGAAAAAGAAGAAATAATGTGGGGAAGGAACGGGTTGCCTGGAGGTGAAGCATGCAGACAAAGTCTCACATCCCATGTGACATTTGGGATCTAGCCAGAGCTTATGGAAGCAGCAATGTCATTTGTCTGCCTCTTTCTCTGGTTAGAAAATCTTTCAGAATTAGGATGAAGAAGGTCCATGGTCCCAGGAAATGGTATGGGTGGCAGTGCTGATGGTGAAGCTTGCTTTTTGCCTTCTCTCGCTTTTCAGTCATCTAGTCTGACCCCCCCACCCCACCTTCCCCATAGACCACAAGGACATAGAACTTTCCCAAAATAATTTTTAAAGCAGATCTTTTAGAAGAACATACCATCTTGATTTAAAAACAGTCAGTGGTAGAGAATCCACCACGATCCTGGCCATGTTGTTCCAATGGTTAATTACTTCCACTGTTAAAAATTTGCACCTTATTTCCAGTCTGTATTTGTCTAGCTTCAATTTCCAGCCACTGGTTCATGTTAGACCTTTCTCTGCTAGACTGAAGAGTGCCTTAATTATTAACTGAAAAACATTTTGAGATGATCAGATTAGAGGTACTATGTTACTTTATGTAAAGGGAAATTGTAATTCTCAATTGCCCCTGCGTACCCAAGATACAGAAACTGAAACCCCATGACATTCTAGTACTCTGTCAATTCTGATAGCCTCTTTCTTTTAGTGGCTTAGTATGTAGATACTGAATCCAGAAATTAAATGCCCTTTTCTATTTAATTTGTTTCTCCATGAGTTGTATTTGTGAACATCCTTAGGAGAACTGTGGGGAGGCAGTAAAACAAGTGGAAATAATTATTAATAATCACATAAGTAACAAATTAAGCATGCAGAATTCCATCAGAGACAGGTAATAATTACTAAGTCCCTTGAGCCGTAACCTCCTAGCACAATCATATTCCACTCTAAATGCTTGAACACTTGAGAGGCCTTGCTTTTTTCAGCTTCACCTACACCCTTTAATGCATGACTATTTCATTTTAATTACTATGTTCTTCAGGGCACATTATGTGATGACTGTTGCCTCTTTCTTCTTGGCAGGTATTATTAGCCGCCAGGAGGCAGAAGAGCTGCTAATGAACATGTCTGAAGGAGCATTCCTGGTGCGGGTCAGTGAGAAAATCTGGGGCTATGCCTTGTCCTATCGCCAGCTGAGTGGGTTCAAGCACTTTCTGGTGGATGCTTCAGGGGATTTCTACAGCTTCTTGGGCGTGGATCCCAACCGGCATGCGACACTCACGGATCTTATTGATTTTCACAAGGTATCGCTTATTCTGTAAAGATCAATCATTGATTTAGCAGATTAATAATATGAAGAGGAATATGTAATTTGAAATCAACCTAGAAAGTGTAAATAATCATAGTGAAAAACTTACGTAGCGTATGGTGGATCTAGCCAGAATATGCAATTAAGCTTTCTACACCTGGAGCTTTGTTTCTCTGCTGAAGTGAACTAGAGATTTTTTTTTCAGCTTTCAAAATCTTCAATATCCATTTATATCCCTTTCTAAACAGATTTATATGTTGTGCCTGCTCTGAAGGACCAAAAGATGCACTTAATAGGGACTGACAGAACTCATATTTTCTCAGCTTCTTTGGTCTGCAAAATGATATAGGAAAATTACAAGTTTCTAGAGCCCCCAAAAGCAAAAGCATTACAAGGTTAAGAGAGTGAAGGTCAAACAAAATGAAGAATAGTCTGGGTTCAGCTTTAGGGATGGACTAAGGCTAATTTCTCATGTTATCCAAATCCCTCTTCCCAGAATTGTATACCATGAGACTTCAGAAGTTATGCTTTCTATGGGCCAGTCTGACTAAAAAAACCCCATGATTTCTAATGGGACAGGTTATTTTTTTAACACCTTCGTCTGTGTGTGCGTGTATATTTGTGTGTCTTTAATTTTTCTTCTTTTCTCTTCTCAGCCATATGTTCCCTTCTTCTACAGAATTTTCTTCACTTTTCCTTTTCTCCTGTTTTATCTCATCGTTGTTTCACTCAGAGGAATTTTTCTCCTCTGACTATTTCCATGTCCTATTTCCTCTCAGACAACGTGTAAGGAACTTTTCTTTTCTTCCCCTAATTTCCTCTCTCCTCTGCTCCCAATTTCCCCTTCCCTCTCCTCTGAGCCTTTCTTCACGTGCCAGGAACTTCAGTTTGCAGGCTCTTTCAGCATATACACACACACTCTCTTCCATCCCCACCAAACCTCTTGTTATTACTTAGTATACTTAGTATTACTTGAGCAACAGAGAGGACATTTTGCTCTGTGACACAGGTGCAAATCTGGAATAATTCACCAAGTTTGCACCAGTTTCATGGAGATGAAATGTTGGGCCCAAGAGGGAGGACACCAGAGAACATGACAGCCCCTGCCTCAAGGAATTTACATTCCAAGTAAGAAATAAATAGTGCAGTTAGAGCAAAGGGTAATGCTTCTTGTTTTCTCTTTGCCCATCATAGGCAATAGTCACACAAGATATGCCATCTGTCAGAAGCAAAATGTTTATTAAGCCATGATATTAAGGAAAACAAATCTGTGTGGGGAGATGGCTCCTCAATAATAAAATAGATGGGTGTGGTTATGAAAGGCTGAGAAGCTGCTCTTCCTCTAAAATGAGTACACAGTTCTCTCTTAATGGCCTAGCTTAGCCGATGTTTGTAACCATGGGCAATTTGCTCCTGAGGGTCAAGTTCCTGTGTTCCATATCATTGTCTCTAACTTATTTCTGTTTTCCCTTATCTCTGAAGTGGGCTGTAAAGCCCTCCACAGACTTTTAATGGCCAGCTACACAATGCAAGAGGATGTGAAAGCAGCACAATGGAAATTAACAGGTTCTCTTCCAGATCCTGCTTCAGTTCTGTCTTTAGATGACTCAAGGTATGTCTACACTACCCCGCTAGTTCGAACTAGCGGGGTAATGTAGGCATACCGCAATTGCATTCCACGAGGAGTAATGGTAGTTCGAACTAGGAAGCCTAGTTCGAACTACCTAGTTCGTGCCGCGTGTAGCTGCGCTGCACGGGGTTCGAACCAGCGGGGATTTAAAAATGGCGGCGCCCCGCTTATGCAAATGAAGCCCGGGAAATTCAAATCCCGGGCTTCATTTGCAATTGTGGTATGCCTACATTACCCTCCTATTTCAAAATAGGAGGGTAGTGTAGACATACCCTCAGGAAGGATGTTGGTCTTGGCAGGATTAAGATACACCGTAGGTGGATTCCATTTATATTCAGAACCCAAAGTTTACTCTGATTCCAAAGACCACTACAAATACTGTGAAGAATTCAGAGCCAACCACTGAAACTAAGGAGGCTATGAAATTACAGTAATGCAGAGGGTGACCCTTTCCCCTCTTCTTTGCTTCATTCTGCTCTTTATTTGGCAACACTGGTTAAAGTGACCATGGAGAGATTGTCACGTTAGATAACTACCTAGCTCTGCAGCCACAGAAGGCCATGTGGTACTAGCCGGTCTAACGCTTATATGAGCTTTCACAACCACTGGGATTTATTTTTGCATAGAAATGTAGTGTGGAAAGCAGCAAACACTATAATTAAGTTGAGATTGGCTTTGCCTACTAAACCCCTCTCTCTGCTTGCTCATAACTTTCCCACAATGTTTCCATTTGGATAGGAAATTCTGGATAGGTACTGTACCTGTTTTCAACCCAAGATAGTGTTTGGGCCTGGACCTGGGATTTTCACTGAAGTGTAAAAGGAATTAGGCGCTCAAATTCCCATGGAATTTCATTGGGAATTGGACACCTTTGCTCAATAACTTGGATATAATTTTTGATTCAGCTGCACTTGGGATATTCCATTCTATGGTTTGGCCTGATATCTAATCCCCAAGTCATTTTAATAAAGTCATTAAAATTGGATTCAGCTGCACTCTATGTTTGGGGTATGCAAATCTATGGTTTTACCCCATATCTAATCCCCCAGGGTATGTCTACACTACCCTCCTAGTTCGAACTAGCGGGGTAATGTAGGCATACCGCACTTGCAAATGAAGCCCGGGATTTGAATTTCCTGGGCTTCATTTGCATAAGCGGGGAGCCGCCATTTTTAAAACCCCGCTGATTCGAACCCCGTGCAGCGCGGCTACACGGGGCTCGAACTAGGTAGTTCGGACTAGGCTTCCTATTCCGAACTACCGGTACACCTCGAGGTTTTAAAAATGGCGGCTCCCCGCTTATGCAAATGAAGCCCGGGAAATTCAAATCCCGGGATTCATTTGCAAGTGCGGTATGCCTACATTACCCCGCTAGTTTGAACTAGCGGGGTAGTGTAGACATACCCCCTGTCATTTTAATAGACTCATTAAAATTGTTGGTCATTTTTAATTAATAATAAAACAGAATACCCTTGATTTATACAGCTGGTTTTTCCCTCACACTATTTTTATTATATTCTAAAGTGACAGTTTAAATAATGAATAATGGTCTCTGCACTAAATATGGAAAATGATTTCATCTTTTATTTCATTGTTTTTATATTGGCATAAAGTTATCAACTGTGCATATGCAGAGGGTGGCATAGGTATGCAAAGCACTAAGAAGGATGTGGAACTAGCATGATCCCGTCCCCTGGCCAGTCCTGTGGAAGAGGGAATGTCAGTTCCTATCCAAAGCAGAGGTGAAGAAGGAACTGTTTTTGTATAGGCATCACCACACCAGGGAGAGAAAGAAGAGGAGCTGCTGGTATCTCAGTGTATCATCTTACCATTTGCGTATCTTATTAGAATTGCAAATAATCATAGTTTAAAAGGTGTAGTTTCTTATCTCACCGTGGGGTTGGATCTCCCTGGGAGTGGGTGAGGAATTTATTCTTCTTTTTTTTTATGGGGTATTGTTTCTTGAGGGGGTAGGAAACGGCTGAAATACCTTCAAATGATGATGTGAATATCCTTTATCTTTTCAGGAAGAAATTATCACATCTTCAGGTGGGGAGTTACTACTAGAACCCTGTGGACAGAGGAAGCATCCCCCTGACTACAGTCTGTTATTTGAATGACTGTTTCCTGTCTTTAGGACTAGAAACCTAGGCCTATGGTTAGTTAAAATAGCATGTTCTCAAACCTTCAGTCATTAGCGCTTTGGCCAACAAACTACCATCATCAAAAGGTCCAAGAAGCAACCATTTGTTGCCTGATTTGTGACAATTATTTAAATCAATAAGAGTCTGAAGATGGGAGAATACTGACAAGAGGAGAAGGCAGTTCCTAGTAGTGCTGCTTTATGCAGTCCACTGCGTTGGCAAGACTTTCACCTCTACTAAAGAAGATTCAATTTTTCTGTACTGTAGAGCTAACCATTGGGGGGGGGGAGAGGGGGGGGACAACTAGAAGATTTAACTCTTTCACAAATCACTTATGCTGAGAATGTAGTTTTGAAACTTGAAACTTTTAAAAATGAAATGATCTTGAAACATCACCCAAAACTCTAACCAGCCCCTGACATTTCTCCACTCTCAAGGATGCCTGAGTTGCATCTTGCAATTTCCTAACTTCACTTTGTTACAATTCCAAACACTCCCTTACCAGTTCTGCTTCCAGAAGAGTTAGATAAATCCAGCTGTAAGGCACAAAGAATTTATTAGAGACCATGCTTGCCACCTTTTAAATATGAGGCTTTTAAAGAGTCTGTTACTGTACCATAATAAATATCAGAACAGATAAGGGAACAGGGATACCAACATGCATTCCGGTTAGACAAGTTTTGAAGTATAAAGAAGATTTTTAAAGAACTCTCACTAGCATACCGCCGTGCTCCCAGCTCCTTTTGCAAGGAGCTGGCAATTGGACACACCTAGGCTAGGGTACGCACTTGTTTCTCCTTCTGGTCCTCAGGGGTATCATTTCAGAATTGTCTGGCCACACTGAAGGTTTGTTTACAATACATAGCCGAATATATCTGATCTGTGTCACTCAGCTGAGAGACTTTATGGCCTGTGTGAGCCTGTAACTGGGTAGTTTCTCCTTCCTTTTCAGACCCAGTTTGAATAATGAGGGACTTTGCCCCCAGCTACATCTCATTTTCTTTGTCTGCTCCATGAAATTCAGAACTCCACCCTTTGTGCCTCCCTACCTCAGTTATTACTTTCAACTTTGCGCCTCACCTTATATCCTCATGCCTGGAATAGCCTCACAATTTATATATGCCACTCTCCCATATTCCCTTAAAAACATGTTTTTATTGTTGAATCCCTCCAGCCCTCAGAGAGTGACTCCACTTGCTTGTGCCCTTGAACAGGTATCCTGTGTATTGTCTTTGTCAAATTAGACTGTAAGCTGATCTTCAGGGGAAGAGACCTTGTCTTTACATGTTTGTTAAGCGCCATGTATACTTACAGTGCTACATAAATAATAAATGCGCCTCATAATGACATTGGCTTTCCTCATTATTGTTTCTTCCTATCCTTGTTGAAATCAGAAAAGTCAGACATGTACTGTAACATCACATAGGATATTTTCCTTTGGTTAAAATTAGCTTTTGTGAGATTAAATCCATCCGTGTTTGTGTCCTGTGAGGGAGAATTTCTACAGACGAAAATTTAGCTGGACAGTTTCTGTGTGATTTGCATTGACCACATTGAGTCATTGACTCCGGTTTCTGTAATACTTCATAACAAAAGATTGCCTGAGATGTTAGGATTCAGCCTATATTTTAATCAGGGCTCATCAAGTTTATTGTTCACTTGCTGGAACATCCAGTCTCATGATAGGGTACTCGGATATGAATGCAGCCAAGATTTCTTCATCAAATATCTTTGGAAAATTAGGATCGTATTTTATTCAGCTGATATCTCGGGAAGCAGTGTGACTTAGCAGTTTCAGCAGGGAGCTTAGGAGTCAAGAGATCTGTGTTGTCTTCAGAACTTGGCCATTGGCTCAACGGTAGATGTCTTGCAAGGCAGTCAGTCTTTGAGCTTCAATTTACCATCCTGGAAAAAATGAATAACAATACTGACCCCCCACCTTTGTAAACTGCTTTCATACTCTCTGATAAAAGATTCTTATACTTGTAGAAAATAGGACACATTGTTTTCTAATTCTTGAGTTTTACCTCACCCATAATATGCAGTGTTTTCACTTGTATATACACAAACATTCCCATAATTGAAGCAGCTTTGTTCTGCATAAAGAATTCATCATAATAAGATGTTGGCAACACCATAACTATTCCCTTCTTAATGATGCATTTCCCAGGAACTGTCTACATTTTTGGTTACAGGACAAGAAAACTTCAAAGTTTAGCTCTTTAGTCTACCAGTCCTGTTGTGCACTAATTAACATGTATGAGACAACTGCCTAGTTTTCAATTCATGATATATTTCCTACTCTTTCGGGTCTGCATTCCATGCATGCCTCATATTTTAGGTTTTACATGGTTTTAAAATAAAATCCTCGTAGGTTCTCCTGCAAAGGAAATTACTGTATGGAAAACTGCAATTTCATCTTGAGAGTTTTATTATGTTAATAAATGTCAAGATTCTCCAATAAAGGAATAGCTTTTTTTTTCCAGAGCTCTGGAGAAATAATGAAAAAACATCCAGGCAACTCGTAGAGAACTGCAGAGTAAAACTTGACAATATATAACCAGAAATATTGGAAATAGAACACAGAGCAACTTAACTGTAGATAAATTTCAAAGAAAACAAAAAAGGAGCTCATAGTAGAGAGAAATTAAAAAGAACAGACGCTTTCCTAGGTAAAGATGTGCAGCTGCTGCTAATACACAGGAGGGTAGTGGGGAAAATACAAGAGTAGAGACATTTTCTGAGCAAACAAATGCTTGCTGCTGCCTTCCAGAAAACAAACGGACTGTGAAAAGGTAACTAGTGAGTGGGAGGCATAGAAAGGAGGAAAGCAATTTTGAAAATGGAGAGAATTAAAAAATGAGACAAACACATGTATCTCATTGTTTTTTAAAATGTTACTGTATTTTTTAAGTCCTTGGAGGAAACCCTGAAGATTGCTCTGTCCCCCAAATCACGGTGCTTGAAATATGAGTGGCACCTGAGCCACAACATTTCAGCTTCCGAGAGCCTGGAGATGTTGGCTTTCCCCAACAGAGAGTCCACGCTGCAGAATCTTGCGGGGGCTTGTGTTCAGTTTCCAAGCCCTACTTTGTCTCCTCTGCATACTGGGGTGTTTGAGTCTGCTTTTTGGTTCTGGCCATTTGTCTAGAGACTTTTGAGGTGAAAGTGGTTTTGTTGTCCAGGCTTATGATGTTACAGCAGTGACCTTCAAAACGTGGTTGGAATTTATTTTCTCTGGGGTAGATAGAATTGAGTCAGGGACAGTGTTTCCTGTAGGTGGAGCACTTGAGCAGCCACCCAGGAGAGATTCAAATGCAACTCAGCTGATTAGCATAGCACCCACAACTAGCTGTATGTGTTTCTACTGGTGGTACACATCCGCACATGCCTCAGTGCACATTTTTTCCACACATGGATAGAAAAAATTAGAGGGATCACCAGTCCAGGGAGCTGTACATGGCAGAATTCTGTTATACGGCTTCCTGTCAATATTTCCTGTCTACATGGGCTCTGGAATTGAATGCAAGACACTATGATAAGTGCACTCTTATAAGGAAACAAACTTCAGCAAAAAGGAAAACATATAGGATACGTCTAGACTGCCCCCTGTTGCGCAAGAAAATATGCAAATAAGGTGAAGCGGTGACTATGGCCACACCTCATTTGCATACGTAATGAGCCACCATTTTTGCACAAGGGGCTTTTGTGCCCCTTAAAAAAGCGGCAGAACGGCTCTTGCGCAAGAGGCGGGTTTTGTGCAAAAAGGAGCTGTGTAGACGGCTCCTTTTTGCACAAAAGCCCCTTGCGCAAAAATGGCAGCTCATTAAGAATGCAAAAGAGGCGCAATGATATTCACTGCTTTGCCTCATTTGCATATTTTCTTGCACAAGAGAGCGCAGTATAGCTGTAGCCTTACATTCTTAAAAGAATCAGACTTTCCTTTATATCCTATCATGGCAAAAAAATTGCACTACAGGAGTCTCTTGAGATTTGTGGAATTGTTATTTGCTGTTGCACATGTTCGTGGGGGTCTCCTGTCTGGGGCAGACGGCAGGGGGCCAGGAACAGTTGGGAACTTACAGCAGCTCCTGGCCCCCGCGGCAAGTTCTCTGTAGCTGCTTAGAGCCATGAGGAGTTCCCTGTGGCTCCTGGCCCTGGGGTGAGTTCCCAGGAGCCATGGTTCCCAGTATTTGCAAATTTCACCATTTGCGGTGGTGTCAGGAATGCATCCATTGCAAATGGTGAGGGTTTCCTGTATATTTGCGAGTACTTATGCATATTCTTTAAAAGGAATCCCTAGTGCGTTCATTATCTTTGCTTTCTGGGGTCCTGTAACATCTGGAATTTTTGATTTTTGTCCCAATACTAGGGATGTATACAGATTTTGCCAGTTTAATATCTCTGGCTTTTGTATGGGAAAACAAAAATCCCAATACAGGGATAAGATTTTGAAACCCATCTAAGATATTTGGATGCTCACTTGCAATGTATTATCTCTGCTTTAAGTATTGCAATGGAATTAATGTACCATTTAGGAATATTTAAAATGACTGAATCTTTACATTAAAGTATCACCTCAAAACCCAAAACCCAGATCTGCATCATACTAAATGAATGCTGAGTAAAAGACTATCTCTGCCTCAGAGAGACATCTATTTAAGGATTTCTGTTAAAACAGATGGATTATACATGCGGTTTATATTTACAGAATCCAGGCTAAATCCAGAGCCCATCGAGACACTGCATTAATTTCAACAGACTTTGCTGATCTCTGAGAGTCAGAACCTCCACTGGTGTAAACCAAAATAGCTTCATTGACTATAGAGAAGCTATGCAGATTTACACTAGTGCAGGATGCACCCCATGACTGCAAATAATCACCCTTGTCTTTCAGAGGACACAAATACACAATTTGCTTTAAAACACACAAGGTTATTAATATAGTGGTGCCTGTGTTCACCACAGTGGTTTGAAGTCTCCTGCATAAATTCTTGCCTTCCAATGTTTATAAAACCGCGGCAAAAATTTACTCTAGGGTGAAAACTGCTCTTATCCTGGGAGCAATTTTCTCTCTTTCTCTCTCAACACACACACACACACACACACACACACACACTGCATCATGAATTTTCTCTCTCTTTCTCTCTCTCTCTCTCTCTCTCTCAACACACACACACACACACACACTGCATCATGTACAAGCTGGAGCCTTTTTCATGATTTACATTTTATGTTTGTGATGTCTCTTCTTTAAGATTCCCAGAGGCTCATGTTTGTGAACTGAAGTTCTAACGTGCCCCTGGCAGGGTTGTCAATTTCATGAGGTATTTGCATTTAAGCAGTGTTTTGTGTTTTCCTGGACTGATTCTTGTTTTTTGGGTATATTTTAGATTGCTTGATGATAATGATGCATAATTGATTTCTGTAGCTAATTTATTGCAGTGCAAGTACTCTGCAACCGCCTCTTCAAATATTTGTGTAGTGCTAGTGATTACCCCTGCAGTTTGTGTACATTATGGCCTGTGCCAATGCAGATTTTCTATGAGACTGGATCTAGTTGCTGGTGGGTTTTGCTCTCTTGGCAGTTCTTCCAGCAGTCTTAAGTTAAAGTTACATCTTTGCATTGTAGGTTTTTGTTATTATGTTCACTGTACTTTGATTATAAGCAATTTTCCTGTGGTGGAGAAACAGCTTCCTAACAGTTGATTCTCTTTCCTCTCAGATCAGATCCTCTTGATTAGTTTATGGGGAAAGTTTTCAACCTTTCTTCTGAGTCCTCCTGCCCCACGCTATAAAAACTCCATGGTCTGCTTGTGCCACAACTGTTTTTCTCCATATCAAAGCCAGGGCTGGCATTAGGGCAATGGTCTCCAATCTTTTTAAGCATGAGGTCATTTTTTGAATTTAAATGCAATCCAGGATCCACCTCAAACCTAAACACCCTTGTCCCACCTCCTTCTCACCCCTTCTCCGAGGCCCCACCCATGCTCACTCCATCCTCCCTCTCTGCCTCCCTCATCCTCTCTCACGTTTATCAGGCTAGGGGCAGAGGGCTGCGGTGCGGGGGAGGGGGATGTGACTCTGATTTTGGGGTGGGGGAGGGGCTCTGAGCTGAGGCTGGGGCAGGGAGTTGACGTGCAGGAGCGGGTTCAGGGTGCTGGCTCTGGGAGGGAGTTTGGGTGCAGGGGGACTCAGGGCTAGGGCAGTGGTTTGGGGCGCAGGACTGGGGCTGGGGTTTGAAATGTGGGTTCCAGCTGGACACAGGGGGCTTCTGGGTGGTGGTGCAGGGGGTTAAGGCAGGCTCACCCCTACTCTGGCCCTGCACCAGTCCCAAAAGCAGCCAGCAAACTCTCTTCAACCCTGCCCCCCTTTGCTCTATGGAGATGGGGTGGAGCGAGGGGCACCTCCTCTTCTTCCTCTGCCCTGTATAGGAAGCAAGAGGCTCCCAGGACTGGGTGGGGGAAGTCCAAGACAAAGGGCAGGAGCAACACAGCAGTGCTTGGAGGGGCAGCTGAGTTGCCGGCACTTGACAGCCTCCCAGCCAAACCTGTCAAAGGCTCCAAGATCTACCAGCAGATCCCAATCTACTGGTTGGTGACCACTGAATTAGGGGGTAGCACAAAGGGCAACTGCCCGGGCCCCAGGCCACAAGGGACCCCACACACCTACTTTGCGCTGGCTTTCTCTTGGAGCCTGGGGCTTCAGTCTCATGCAGTGGGACTTCAGCTTTCTGTGCTGAGCCCTCAGCAAGTCTAATGTCAGCCCTGCTTGGCAGCTCCCTGAAACCTGCTTGTGGCCCCCTAGGAGGCCCCAGATCCCCTTCTGAGACCCACTGTTAATTATATGAAGACTTTGCCTCAGCAACCTTAGCCAGCAGGCCTCTTGGAAAGCCAGTGTGCTCCTTGCATTGTTTTCAGTGGTCTCATTGGTTAATTCTTCCACTAGCGTTTTGCTCTGTAACAAACTCCCCTGAAAAAGCTTTTCTTCAAAACAATATTCTATACTAGATTGTATAGCATGACCTTGCTGACCACATAAAACGTGATGCAAACATGCTCTGGTGCTCTGGTATCAGAAATAAATAGAGGAGAGTCAGTGGTGTGTCGTGTGCTCTTTCAGCAGATGTGCCAATGAAGCTTCCTCAGAAACTTCCCGACTAACTTTTGGAAGTCACATAAGAGCCCAGGCTAAATAAAGAACACTACGTCTCTGAAATAATATGGTGTTGTGTTAAAGCACCCACTGGTGAATCAGTGGGCACAAGACACCCCATTACCATTGTGGTGTTATTGCATGCCTCACTGGGACTTCAAGCCACTGTTTCTTTGTGGTTTGTGATAGCCAGGAGCCAATAAGTTCTCAGATCACTGAGGTCATCAGTACAGTATGAGCTGGAAACGGTGGTATTGAATCTGCTAATGTAGTTTCACCAGACATAAACATTCCTTTCTCCTGGTGATTTCCTGAAATGAGAAAAGTATCTCACTGAGCTGAATGGACAAATAAAATGTTTGTGTAGATGACATTCAGCAGTTAGAAATTCAAGCACATCATGTACTGTTCTACAGGGGAGTTTTGCCTGGTCCTGCCTCACAGACAGTTAGTTGATAGCTCCTCTTTTTTGTGAGGGAACCACTGAGTATGTGTGAATTGGTTTCCTGTTTTAGGGACCGATTTTGAGATGCTCTGCTCCCAAAGCTCCTATTGCAGCCTCAATTAATCCTTAGCTTGGGAGTGTAGGAACAAGCCTGTATGCAGGAATTTCTGTGGGGGGTGCTTTTTATTTTTTGTAAATGTGGACCACAAGGGTGTGAAAGCACCTCCCTCCCCCTCATGGCCTCCCAAGTAAGTGGGGAAATCAGCCCCAGCCTGCCCGAACATGGGGGAGGGATGCTTGGGCAGCACAACACTCCTACCTTCCCCCTGGATGGACAGAGCATGCTTACTGGGGAGACTCTGGGGATGCCTTTGCATCCCTTCTGTCCCCACGAACGACCCAGAGGAAGTCTGTACAAGCCAGGGGTGGGCAAATACTGGCCCACGGGCCAGATCCAGTGTTCCAGGAACCCACCCTACCACCTTACCTTGAGGGTGTCCCTTAGCCTGCCTTCCATCAGGGCCGCCTGTCTCCCATCCTGACCCGACCCGACCCAACCCAACCTGGGGCAGGTGGGACTTGAACTCACCACGCTGCCCTCAGCTGGTGGGCCCCTGTACTACCAAATTCACCTGCACGTCCGGAGGTACAGGGGGAATCATAGTTCCTGTTGGCTATAGATGGCTGTTCCTGTGATCCCCCATACCTGCAGAGGTGCAAATAAATAGTGTCAGCTGCCCACCAGGGACTAAACCTGGTGAACTCCACTGTTTTATTGCCCACCTTAGAGATAAGCAATGCTCCCTTTCTACCCTGTGTCAGTTTGATTAATAGATCACTTTTCCCTTCTCCAAGAAGATAGAGCTAATAAAAAAACTTCCATCAACATTTTTTTTTTCAAATAGAACATGCCTTGTATTAAAAGGACACTTTTTGCTGAAATGGAAAACTAAAAAAGTATTAACTGTAAAACCACTTTATTATTTTTTTTAGGAAACTAAAAACAATTTCCCACAAAAACTATTGCCACTTTTTGATCAGCTCTACAAGAAACTATTTGTTAAAGTGTACCATCCTTTTCTCTAAATTCTCAAGACAGTACAGATGTTCAATTGTTTTGACATTCTGAATATAATTATTTCATTAGGTATACACCTCCTCCCTTAACACTCGTTTGCTATTTCAGGGATAAACTAGATTCCTGTGGCATAATTATTAAAAATGTCAAAAGCATTAAATATCAGGACTGGCAACAGAAATAAAAAGAAGATTTAAGTAATTCCCTAGATATGATCTGATGAAAAAAATACTTCTATAAAGATGGGCAAGTTCTGGAAAAAAATCAATGAATATTTGTTCTAATTTTGCTATGAATTTGCTTTGAATGTTTTCAGTGTCTGTTGCTTTCCATAAGTACTCCAGTAGAAAACAGGTTTAGTGGCAGAAGTATTCACAGGAATAACTAAATTAAAGCAAATATTGCAAAATTTGCTCGGAAATTGACATTAAGGCTTTAATCTCCCTGTGTAATAACTGATTTCAATAGAACTGTTTTCATGAGGAAAGATAAGCAACAGTATTAACATGTGTAGGATCAAGATCTAAATTTCAGACTTGTAATCATGATGGAAACATGATTGAGCCAAGATGGTCCCATCAGTCAGTGAGCAGACATGCCATGTAACCCAGGTGCTTATTTACTACATCTCAATTTTCAAACATTAAATGGAAAATATTTGCAACAAACTGCTTGCAAATGAGACCTCTGATCTATAATTATATGCACAAATTATTTCAAGAATTCTGCATAAAAATGTTTGAAAAATATTGTCATGTTAGGAGACCATTCACATGTTAGGAAACCAGACAATATCTGACACATCACTGCAGCTTCTTTACTTCCTTTGGTGAGTAGTTACAAATGTAGATTTACTGAAGGCAATGGAACTAATCTTGGAATTAAGGACTTTACAATCTGCGGTTGGATTTTCACTCTGTTCTCCTGAACTGGACATATAGTTCTAATCTCTTACCCATTTGGTTTCTGAAGTTGTTCTAAATCCAATGGACTTAAAATATTCTGCCAAGAAGACAGTTGGGGTGAGTTCGAAAGACTTGGATGCACTTTTCTTGGGCCACAGTCTGCAGATAAATGGAGACATTTATCCTTCATCCAAAATCTATTTGCTGTAATCAAAGAGAACACGATTGCTAGCTAGAATTCTGTTTGAAAATTCTGTCAACAGCCCACGGTGCTAAAACTCCTTTCCAGGTACACCTTAATTCTTTTGCTGTAATTGATGACTAGTTCTATATCCCTTTGTAAAGCTTTTTTATCAATGTCTTTGGTGGTTCATTTTATATCAGCAGCAAATCAATGAAGTTTTAATGGAACAGAGTGCTTAACTTCAGACTGAATTAATGTTTCCTTACCTATTTCAATATCAAGTGAAGTTTTCAAAGTCTAGAAGAGTAATAGTCGCCAGATTTTTTGCTTTGATAAACATCTCCTTTTGTCTCCACACAATGACCATCCTTGTGATCAGCTGTAGTAAAATTACCTGTGTTAATGAACTTTCTTTGAACAAACAGTGGCATCGGCTTTTCCAGGACAAAAGAAAGAAATGGGGGTTGGGGCAGATAGCGGGATGAATGGTTCACTAGACTGTAGATATCCACACAGAAGGTCTCCCTTTTTCACCCCTCCACCCCTGTAACTGGCAGATTTGAACCTGGGATCTCTGAAGCAGAGTATAAGAGCCTCTACCCTTTGAGCTAAAAGCCAGCTGGCTCCCAGCCCATGCTGTAGCGGTCTCTTGATCTTAACTGTTGCTGTGGTCTAGGTACCACTTGCATTGCTCAGTAACCACACTAGGGCTATGTCTACACTTGCGGCATCTTGTGCAAGAAGTCTTGTGCAGGAAAACGTCCACACTGCCATGTGCGAGCTGTGCTTTTGCACAAGAGCGCCCATGGCAGTGTGGACGCTCTCTTGCGCAAGAAAGCTCTAATGACCATTTTAGCCATAGGGCTTTTTTGTGCAAGAAATCCCTGCCGAGCGTCCACACTGCCCTCTTGCGCAGGAGGGTGTACATCTGTTAAAAAAGAGTGTAGCTCTTATGCAAGAAGCCCTTTCTTACCACGCCGTACTGTAAATGTCCTTGCGCAAGAGCAGGCAGCAGTGTGGACACGCTGAGGATTCTTGTGCAAGAACGGCCGTGAGACATAACCTAGGAGTGTGGGTTACACACCTTTTGAGGAAAAAAATCCAAATCACTTAGAAATTCCTCACTGGAAACAGTAAGTGCCTAGGCACTGTGAAGTAACACAAGAGCAAAGGTTTGAATCGTGTCCCTCCACCTGTAGAAGAAGCCTTAACAAGGGGGGTTCATTCTGCAAGGGGGACAAGATCCCGGTAAGGCCTAGAACGCTGCTCTGTGGAGGTAGCACACAGGGCATGGTAGGGGCATGTGTAGGCTGCTCCGCTGATCCGCCATGAGTGTCAGGGCATGGAAGGATCCAGAAAAAGCTGTAGCAGCCCTTGACTTGGAGTAGCTGTAGTGCTGTTTCACAGCCTGGTTGACACAATTCCTCACCTATCCCTCCTCTGGAGGGTCCCTGGGCCTGATGCACTTTTTGCAGTCTGATTAGGTAGCATGTTGCACCCGCATTGCACTACTGTAAATGGGAATACAAAATAAAAGGTAGCAGACAATCATTTCTGTGGTGATTAAATAGGTGAAAACATGAGGGTTTTCCCCAAGAGACGTTTACTTTAGACTGGGTTTACTATGAGGAGAAGCGTGGCTAGAATGGATTCCTAGCAGGACTGTTTGCTGCCTTCCCTGTGATAGGGCTCGGATTATAAATGTGAGTCACAGGACTGTGTTCAAGATCAAACCAGAGAAGCTCTGCCTATGCAAGCAAGAATGAATGTGTGTTCATGTGGAGCACATCCGTGTGTGTAGACACCAGGGAATTCTCACTGGGCAGGCTCTGAACAGAGTAAGAGCTGCCAGAAAAGCAATTAACTTATTAAGAGCACTTAACTGAATATTAAGGTGCGTGTTTTTTTTGGGGGGGAGGACATAACTGGAATACATTTTATCAGCTTGTAATCTTTCTTCAGCACTAAATGAAGACACAGAGCTTGAATGCCCTGCAGTCCTGCTCCTTTTAGGAAACCTTCCTATTAATTTCACCACACAAAGTTTTATCTGAGTTTTATCTGAGACCCCCCTAACTGAATCAGGGCCTTAATACCTACAAAACCCTCATTAACTTCTATTGGACTTAAACATCTGCTTAGTGTTAGGCTCAGGCTTAGACCCTTGGCTGAATAAGGAAAGATGTGATCCCATGCTGAGAATTAAATACACAGCATATAGTAGTTAAAATATTAGTCTCCACACACTAATTCTCTATCAGTACAACTAATGTGGTCTGAGATTTAAAGAGAAAACACCCTCCACGATGGTAAATCTTCCATTGATTTCTACATGAGTAAAATGTGGGTCTTGTGCATTTCTTTTGGAGAGCCACAGACAGAATGATAGTTTATCCAATTGTTTCTTACAGCAAGAGGCAGCTACCACTGCACGAGTCATTGAGTCAGCCTGAGTTTGAGACTAGGGAGTGTTGCTTTCCCCCCGCAGTTCTAGCTATTGAGAACCCTTTCCAGACTTTGCTGACCCAAGACAAACACAGCCCTGGAAATTTGCATACCGTGTTCCAACCTCCTTCTAATTTATGACAGGAGAATACAATGGGAGAGATTGACATGTTGCTGCTCACCTCTCTAACATTTGCTTTGATTCATTAGCCCAGCCTTGATGAGACATTCAGAGGTCAAATGAAACCTATTCATGATCTTGTTCTGAAAGAAAGATAAGAAAAGAAACCTGCATGAATCTTTAATATTTTACTATAACTTTTCCAATTTCTCTTGAGAGTGTAATTGATGTCTAATTCTCCTTCCCCGTCTTTCATTGACGACTAGATTTAATGGCTACTGAATGGTATTTAGTCATGTATAGATATATCCTGCAATGTGACCTGCAGTATTCATCATTTTAGGATAATCTTTCATTAGGCAAGATAGTCTTGTTATCCACCGAAGAAAGTCATTTCAACAATGTGCCCAATTTTTCTGTAGGCAGTGGCTTGGGAGAAGGAAATTTCCATGAGGTTTTCCTCGTGTGGTTTTAGATCTGATGGGAGGAGGACAGTGGTTCTTGGTTTGCCCCATGGAATAGGCTAAAATGCCAGCCCTCAAGAAATATAAGAGGTTCTGCCCTCAGCGCTATCTGGACTATACCTCACCTCAGTGCCATCTGGAGCATGCCACCTGGGACTCTGGAAGAGATTTTAAAGGGCCCATGACTCCAGCCACCCCCACAGTGGCCTCCAGAGCTCCAAGACCCTTTAAACTGCCAGACCCCAGAAAAGTTGCCCCCCTAGTGGTAGGCCTGCTTCCAACTTTAAAATGTTTCCATGGGAGAGTTTTAACATGGCAGTGTGGTTACAGCACCAGCGCTGGAAGAATAGTTCCATAAGGGAGTAGCTAACAGTGCTGGAGCCTGTTTACACTGGCACTTTACAGAGCTGTAACTTGCTGTGCTTTGTGTGTGTGTGTGTGTGTGTGTGTGTGTGTGTGTGTTTTCACACCCCTGAGTGAGAAAGTTACAGCACAGTAACTTGCCAATGTAGACAAGCCACATTAACATTTCCATAAGAAATCACTTTCTACTTTTTATTTTCCCTTTATTGGAAATAAAACTATGGCAGAAAATATACAGAAGAAACCACTGAGGACAAAAGATGGCATATGTCTGTTCTGGCTTCTTGGATTGAAACCAGCCCTTTCCTGAAAATAGATTTGGTTTTGATGAATCAGCATTTTCCAAGGAGATGGGGTACATAAGAATGGCCATACTGGGTCAGACCAATGATCCATCCAGACTAGTATCCTGTCTGCTGACAGTGGCCTATGCCAGATGCCCCAGAGGGAGGGAACACAACAGGTAATCCTCACGTGATCCCTCCCCTGTCACCCATTTCCAGACAAACATTGGCTAGGGACACCACTCATACCCATCTTGGCTAATAGCCATTGATGGAACTAACCTCCATTAATCTATCTAAAACTTTTTTGAACTCTCTTAAAGTCCTAGCCTTCCCCACATCCTTTGGCAAGGAGTTCCAGAGGTTTACTGTGCACTGAGTGAAGCAAAACTTCCTTTTGTTTGTTTTAAACCTGCTGCCTATTCATTTCATTTGGTGACCTCTAGTTCTTATATTGTGGGAATAAGTAAATAACTCATTACTTATATATCGTGGGGGGAGATCTGTATGTTTGAGAGGACTAATAATAATAATATAGAGAAGCATTAATATTTACTGGGATTCTTGGCCCTGGTCTACACTAGGGAGATATTTCAAAGTAACTCCCCTTATTTCGAAATAACAAGCGGAGCATCCACACCACCAAGCCCGTTATTTCAAAATAAGGGGCTGGTTATTTTGAAGTAATAACTTCTGCTTTCCATGACATAATAGTGGTAGCATGGACACTTCACTGCTGCTATTTTGAAATAACTACTCCCCATAGTCATTCAGAGTAATTACTTCCCAGTGCTTCCTGGGGCTCTAAGTTGAGGTAGTGTGTCCACATTAAGGGATCCTGCCACGGACTAATTTCAAGGCTTCCCTGTAGTGTGGACACACTATTTTGAAATAGTTATTTTGGGAGTTATTATTTTTTTAAATAATTTCCTAGTGTAGACGTGCACCTGGTTATTTCTGCAAGGCTGTCTAGACTGCAAGCCTCTTTCGAAAGAGGCTTTTTCAAAAGAATCTTTCGAAAAAGCCTCTTTCGAAAAAGAGCATCTATACTGCAACCAGTACTTTCGAAAAAGCAAGCCGCTTTTTCGAAAGAAAGCACGCAGGCAATCTGGATGCTCTTTCGAAAATGCCCTGTTTGCATTCAAGAACGCCTTTTTTTCGAAAGAGCACTTTCAAAAAAAGGTGTTCTTCCTCGTGAAATTAGGTTTACCGCCATCAAAAGAAAAGCCGCATTCTTTCGATTTAATTTCAAAAGAACGCGGCTGTAGTCTAGACGCAAGTGAAGTTTTTTCGAAAAAAGGCTACTTTTTTCGAAAAAACCCTGGAGTCTGGACACAGCCCAACAGAGCTACTTATAACAACATATTTTTACTGTTCAACATAGCAGTACCACTTGATAGACAGCCAGAGAGAAGGAGACCACACTAAATTGACTGGTCAAAATGAACTAGCAGGCCTGTCATCCTCTCCTATGTAAAATTTTCTGATTCTTCCAGGGGCTGGTCATTTGTCAAAGTTTGTGCTGTTGTGCTCAAAACACTTTACTGTGATATTAGCATCAGTGCATAGTCTAGAGAATGCTGGAACTCAAAATGTAGGAGTATAGGTAAAGGGTCTGCTTAAAGAGGCCTAAAATTTCAGGAAGGCCAGAGGAGAAAACTTTTCTGACTTCTGCTTTCTACAGTATTAAACTACTTTAATATTAATGTTAGAGAGCCTTTCCTTTCACCTATTGGATGGTGCAAAAGGATTTGTTAGCTGTTTCATTTTAGTCCATGAAAGACCCTTGGATATGGATCGTATTGCTGGTTTAAAGAAAAACAAAAACAAACAAACAAACAAACAAACAAAAAGCCTGGCATGGCTGCGGTCACATATCTTATAGAAGCATTAAGACTATGAATTCTGCAACAGCTCTGCTGGTATAACTGAAAACCTATGCTTGGAGGGCTGAGAATTGTATAAGGAACAAATTTGCCGCATACAAAGGAAATGATTGGTCATTATTGACAAGAAGAAAATGAATAAATATTATAACAGATAACACATCTATATCCTTCAACTCAATGAATTTATATTACCATCTGAGTGATGAATTCTCTCAGGAAGACCAGTAGAGAAGTTCTATTTGCTTCCTTGATGGATATCATTCTTTTCAGAGTCAATGAACTTCTGATGTAAAACTATTATTGTTCTCACTTATTTCTCAGAGGTATACATTCCTCTCACAATGGGTTAAGTGAAAAAGTCAAACCTATGTGTCTAATGTTGGGCTCCTAAATCCATATCTAGTCACCCAAAGGAAAGTGGCTGGGTTTCTGAAAGATGCCAATCATATACAGAGCCCACAGAAGTTAACTCTTTTGAACAAACCAAAACAGACTACATTGCATTTAGGTGCCTAAATGCAGCTACTGGAGCCAGTTTTAGGGACATAGGGTTGTTAATTCAGTCAATGGCGTTAAAGATTTTTTCTGTTGGTACAAAATGGCTTAAATTGTTTATCATGTTAAAGTTAGGAAAGAAGTGACCAGATTCAAAAGACAGTTTTAAAAGAGAAACCTGACCAGATGACCAATAAAGGGAGGTTCAGTTAGTCAACCCAGAACTTGCTGACTTTTGAAGATTATTAGTTAACCACTAGCCCAGCTTCCCATTTTATGACATTTCAGTTTCTCACTAAGCCCTGCACTGATAGTACAGAAATATTGTAATAAAAGGCCTGAATCAAAGTTAATTGAAGTCAATGGAAAGACTCCTGTTAACTTCATTGGCTTTGGGTTGTGCCCTAATGACTTTTCTCATGAAGGAAAAGTGAAGTGCTAGACATCTCACAAGAAAGCTTTTGTTCAAAAGCTCTCCAGACCGAAGAGCCTGTCATTTTTGAGTAAGTTTCAGATAAATAGCTGAACTGTCATGTTCATATCTGAGCTCTGGAACTTTCGGAGAGTGACCAGTCACTAATAAAAATGTCAACCCTCTTATCTGCCCTGACAGAAGCACCGCTTTTGTTGCTAAATTCTTGATAAATCTATCAAATGTCATGTTGTGCAGTACACCTACTTTTTTACCCTAGGATTGTAGCTTAACCTAATGAATGCTATACAGTGCCAAGTCATTTCAGATCACAAATTCTTTTCCAAATCCCAGTGTAAATGATCAGCAACTCCCTCATGATCAATAAAATGGCATGGATCAGTTAGGGCATGTCTACACTAGGAAATTATTTTGAAATAACTTATTTTGAAATAAGCTTATTCCCTAAGGGAAGCAGAAGTTATTATTTCGAAATAACCAGACTCTTATTTCGAAATGGGCTTGGTTGTATGGATACTCTGCTTGTTATTTCAAAATAAGGGGAGTTATTTTGAAATAACTCCCTAGTGTATTTCAGGGCTTACTTACGCTTTTAAATACATATAATCATATGCTCTTTTAAGGTACATCTAAACACAGGGGTGGATGAGAGTGCTGCGGGCCCAGGGCAGTGCCGCAGGGCCCTGGGCAGCAAAATTTCACGGGGCCCCCCCTTTGACACAGAGCATGCGCCATGGTGCCAAGGCGCATGCACGGGGCCTCGGGAAGTGCGAGGCCCGGGGCAGCCGCCCCGCTCGCCCTGCCCTAAATCCGCCGCTGTCTAAACAGCAGCTATATTTTGGAATAACGGCTGTTATTCTGAAATAACAATGTGAGCACTACATGGCAATTCTGTTATTTTGAAATATATTTGAAATAACAGATTGCTTATTCTGACTTCTGAAAAGCTCATTCCACAAGGAATAACGCCTATTCCAAAATAGCTATTTTGGACTAGCAGTGGTGTGGATTGCTCTTCCCCAGGGCCTTTCAAAGTAATTACTCCCTAGTGCCTCCTGGGGCTCTAAATAGAGGTTGCACGTCCACATTAAGGAAGCCTGTCTCGGACTAATTTTGAGGCTTCTCTGTAGTGTAGACATGCTATTTCAAAATAAGCTATTTCAGAGTATTTCTTCAGGAATAGTTTATTATGAAATAAGTGTGACGTGTAGACAGACCCTTACTCGGTAGCATCTGCTTGGAACCAAGCAAAACCCAATCTAATACAAAAGGGATCTTTGGTTCGAATGGCTGGAAAACATGTAAAGTTTTGGGAACTCAAATTGTAGAATGGATTTGATTTTAATTGTGTTCAAATGAAACATTTTGAAGCTGAACCACTATCCATTTTATGAAAAAGAAGTCCATTAATGTTTATGGCACTGTTCCCTTCCTTTGAATACAAAAGGACAGTCAAGAGTTATTGCTTGAATGTCACTGAATTAATCTTGCTGAAGGTTTGGATCATATCACCGACTTGTGTTAAGTTACCTCATTCATTCATACCTGCTCCCCTTAAAGATATTCATCTTGTGTGAATTAAAAACAACAGAACTCTACTGTTACAATTTCCATGACAGTAACTCTATACTCCCAGCACCTGGTATTGTTTCCCTTGAAGCCATTGGTAAAATTCCCATTGACTTCATGGGTAGAGGAATTAGATCACAGATGAGTGACACCGCAGAGGTCAGGAAGTGGAGCAAATATAATGACTGTGCTATGCCTCCAGAAAGAGCAGAGTCACGAGGGACAAGACAAGAGTGAACTTAGTGATGGTGCCGGACCGACAGTGAGAGAAGCTGACCTTCAATTTCAGCACCAATGAAAAATGTTCCATACATTGACACCAACACACATCTTCCCTGATCCATAGGACTCACTATGGGAGAGAAGACAGTAAAAGCACTCTGCCCTGGGTCTCTCTGAGGCTCCCAGTAAAAGGATTAATTATGAAGCATATAGCTGTGTGCTAGGAATCATATTAAGCACATTTCACAATAGCTTCTAAGAGCCCTCAGACTTAGAGGATCTGCATTTGACCCAGTGACCTAACAGGACAAGTGTGAGTATCTGGATGTCAGTTGCTAGCCAGTCATTCATGTGTGAAGTGTCAAGAGAGCCTTTAAAAAAATACCACTTGTAAGAAATAATATAATAATCTGTACTGCTGTGAACTCCAAGAACATGGCCTTATGAAAGACACTTGCCCCTTCTCTAGATACTGCTGGGAGAGAAACGTTCCTTATTTCAGTAACATACAATACCTAAGTCTAAATGAGAAAGATGTATGAAATCAAATCTCTGAATAGAAGCCTGACACAGTTCCGCTACTTTCTTTACAAAGAAAGTGTGCTGCGATGGGGAGTGTTTTCTTACACAAGCTCTGAGAGGGTTAATGGATGCCTCAGAGTCCAATCAATACAGTTTGTTACACTCGGCCCAATGAAAGACAAGTCAGAGGGTGAGGTTAGTATAAAGCAGGGTTTCCCAACCTATGGGTCGGGATCCAAATATGGGTCGCCATTACATTTCAAAAGGATTACCAAGTGTCTCCCCATGTGGCTCTGCCCACCTGCCTCCCTTCTCCCCTCTCCCCCATTTTTGAATTGCCTTGGATCACCAAATCTTCCTGAATTGTCAAAATGGGTCCCCACCTGGAAAAGATTGGGAACCGCTGGTATAAAGGAAGAAAGTCTGAAGTGCAGTCACTCTGGGATTACAGAGCAGGGTGCCTAGAAGTCTAGGAGGAGATTAAACCCTAGGGATACATCTATACTATGAATTTTCTTGGCCAAAATATGCTAATGAGGGATTCATTTGCATGAATCGCTATCTCATTGCATATTTTCTGCCAAACCGTTTTTGCGCTGGGATTTTTGTGCAAAAACAAGCAGTCTGGATGTTTCCTTTTTGTGCAAAACCCACTTTTCCTGCAAGATCCTTATGCCCCCCAAAAAAACCCAGCGCAAAAACGGATCGGCAGAAAATATGCAAACGAGATAGCGACTCATGCAAATGAGTCCCTCATTAGCATTTTTTTTGCCGAGAAAATTCATAGTGTAGACATAGCCTGGGATCCTTGTTAATGTAGAGAAGGCTGGCAAGTAGCCAGGAAAGAGCCAGACTAGCTACTGTGCTAGAATAGGCTCTGGTGATATGCCCTGAAAGAAAGGCACAGGTTGGACTTCCTGGGAAGCGTTCGACCAGGGAACAAAGCAGGAGAAGTTTAAGAGGGACGAAAGGTCAAGCCTGAGGAGAATGGAAGTTAAGCTTGTTCTTTTTAGTTTAGGATTTTGTGTGGGATTCTAAGGGAAAGGCCTGTGAGTCCTGGCCCTGAGAGGAGGGTGAAGCTGGAGAGGTTGTAGGGCAAAAGCGAAAAAAAAAAAAAGCAGCCAGAGTAGGAAGTCTAGGGAGGGAGCAGCAAGGAGTCATAGAGCAGACCTTGGCTGCCAGTCATAGGGTCCTTAGAATGAAAACCAGCATGGGAGGGCCTGGGCTCCCATAAGAACCACTGCATGGTGGCCCAAAGACCCTATGAAGGGGATAAGAAAGACAGAGCCTTGAGAGAAGGGTGCATCTGAAGACCTTTTCTGAGGACACTTGGACTTCTACTTGGGCCTTTGTTACCCCAAACTAAATTGTGCTGTGGCCAGAGGACCAATGAAATTACAGGAAGAGTGACAACAGCAGGACTGGAGTGTCCATGAGCAGGTAGTGCCAGATGGAAAGCCTGCTATTGCCAAACCTAGTCGCAACCAGAGGAGAGTCCACACTTTCTCACATTCACTGGTAAGGACAATAAGTACTTCAAATAACATCAACTATCCTGACAATGTGTCAATCCCAAAATACATTTTTGTTTTCCCCAAACAGCTAGTTAACTGTTAAAACTGTATTCCCATTCACTTGTGCTCCTCTGCCAGGAATGTGCTGTGTGAAATAGGGACAAAGACGAGGTCCCTCGCCTGAAGGCCTTTTCGTCTAAGAGCCAGTGGATATTACCCGTACTCAGCTACATAGTGTCTCCTTCAAAAAATAGCCCCCTGCAATCTGTGGATGGAAGAATCTGACCCTAAATTGGTCATGAAGTATTTCGGACAAGAATTGACTTAACCTCACACATCTTGAGGTCGTTCAGTCTTTTCTGTTTGGGCTCGCTTATCAGAGCTGGCCTGCTGTTAAAATAAGTCCCACTAAAATATACTTATGCCCCCAATATACAGTAAAACTCCAATAGTCCGGCATCCAATAGTCTGGCACTCCTGATAGTCCGGCATCAAAATGGCAAGAGTGAGTGAGCTTCGGCAAAAAATGAGCCACAAGAGGCAGCAGCTGAACTGAGCAAAAAGGGTAAAAAAGGCTTAAAAAAACTAAAACATTACAGTATACTGTATACAGTATGTACACTAAAAAGGGTTAGGAACACTTTATATACAGTATATAATATATACAGTATATATAACCTGCTTATAGTACCTCCTGATAGTCCGGCATATCTGATAATCCGGCACCACCTAAATCCCATAGGTTCCAGATTATTGGAAGTCTACTGTATATGTCATTCATGGGTGTTATCCGAAAGGCTCTGATTTCAGATGAACGATCCCTCCAGAGACCAGTGGCTGCACTAGTCCAGATGTGTAGACTCCATTCCAAGGGACTTTAAAACAGAAGGAGGTAACCCTCAATGTAACACCCTGCAGCCACAGCACAGTACTCTTGGTTTTTTCAAGAACACTTTTACTCCACTCCAGTTTTGGACTAAATCCCTAAAGTTAAACAAATGCTTAAAGGCTGTCTTGAAAGGAATGTTTTCCTGAACCAGGCCCTGATTAAATGTGTAGTGAAAGAAGAGGTTACAGAGTAATCACATCTCTTGCCACAAATTATGGTTTATAATAATTTAGTCAGTTAACCAGTGGACCCTGAATTAAAAAGCATCAACAATTTTACTTCTATTCTTGAGTGCTGCCCACCTGTCTGTGGGATCAAGATCTTCCCAAACACTGGGGATTTTGTGTGTGTGTAGGGGCAAGGTTCTGTATGTTCCTGAGGGGAGCCCAGTGGGTATTTGACTCCTGGATACTATAATAATTGGAGTAGTCTTTATGTTTTCTAAGATAGATGCCAGAGAGAAACCTAAAGTCTGTTTTCTAACACACTGGCCCAGCCACCCTGCTTCCAGCTCAAACACTGCGTAAACCACCTTGTAGGGCACTGTCCCTTGTTAAGCTGCATTTACTTCTTACCAAGACTTTGTTGCTACAAGGTCCTGGAGAGACCCTAGTAGTTCTGGTCCCAGCCTACTCCATGGGAGAAATGGGTCCAGTTCTTGCTCTGCCACATACTTCCTGTGTGACTGGCCAAATCATTTTTTCCCATGTCTCCATTCCCCATCTGTAAAGTGGGATTATAACTCTTCCCTACTAGAGGTGTTGTGAGCTTAAATATTAGGGTGCTATGGGCCATCTAAGTCCCAGAGTTTGATAACACTCTAGATCCCTCAAACTTTCAAGGTTTACTCATGACACCTGTGACCCATACACTTTTTGCTCACATTCAGAAATTGTGACAGCCTCCCAATGTAGTTAGTATGCAGTCTCAGCAAGGTGGCTGTCATTCTAAAACATGCAAATAGAAGAGCTTTCAAATGTTTTCAGATTCAAAACTCTCTTCATTCCAAAAAATATGGAGCCAACATTCATTTTCCCTGGAAATGGCTTTCCCTTCTCAACTAGCAATTGCTTAGCTACATTTTTAAGTGAGACTGGGTCCATTTTCAAGTTCATGACAAAAAAGAAAAAAAATCCTGGAACATCATATCCTTTTTGGTTACAAATTTTATGCTGCTCTAATGTTCATGATCCAACTTGCAGAATGAATTTCGGGCCCTATTAAAGTCAACGGGAATTTTGCCATTGACTTCAATGAATCTGGATTTCATCTACAATTTCTGTTCAAAGTCAAACTTGTGGCTCCAAAGTCTGTTTTCTAACACTACTTCCATTTTCTACCTCCTTTTCTCCCCTCTCCCTTTGGCTGCCACTGGCAGTAATTACTGCTTAGTGCTAAGCAGGCTGATGGTTTATGGATTTGTGTGTCTTCACTGCCTATAAAACTGTCATCACATCAGTGGGCCTTGGTGCAGGTTGGTCAAAACCTGAAGCTTTCGGTCAAAACCTCTTGCGCAAAATGGCTCCTAATTAATTATGCAAATGAAATGCTGCAATATGCTAATCCACACAAAAGCATAGGCTTTTGAGGAAGAGGGAAGCCCTGTAGACGTAGCCCCAATGTGTACCTGGCTAACTGATAAGTCTGAGCTCATTGGTTAACCCTCATGGTCACTCCCCTCCCCTCTGTATCAGAGGCAGTGGAGGAAAGGCAGGAGCCAGTGTGCAGAGCCCTCTCCCCACTCCGTGTTGCTGCCTTTCACAGAGGTGGCAGTGAGGAGGAGAAGTAGGTGGGAGCCGGTGCTCACGGGGAGCCAGCTTTTTAAGACTGCTCTCTCCTGCCTCCCCTGCACATAACTGCTAAACATCTCAGCGGTTTCACATTTACGAAAATAAATGTATTTTAACATCCCTACTTTCAAGCTTTCTCCATCCCAGTTTGAGTTTCAGTGTTACCAGCCCTTGAGTTTTTATCACAACCTTCTTGAGAGTTGGTGTTTTTCTGAAAGCTGCAGCTCCTACATGCCAGGGATTAGGAATATAAATTCCGTTTTCATTAAAATCAAACAAACAAACCAACTCTTCCTTCATGGCTGCAGAGCAAAGCTTGAAAGCATGATTTGAGTGCACCCTAAAGACTCCAAAGAGACAAGCAAATTAAAGAAGAACCCATTGTTAACGCCCCATTTTTAAGATAATGATGTGCTTTTTTGGGGCTTCATTTGCTGAACACATGGGGTCAGCAAGAAAATCCCGACCAGTAACAAATAAATAAATAAAAAGAAAGTGTTCAGGGCTGACAACAGACTTCACCGGGCCCTGGGCATGGTTACGGGGCTTGAGTCTGGGACCCTGGAAGGGGCAGAGCCTCACAGAAGGAGCCAGGGCAGAGGCAGCCACTCAGAGTGTACTACGCTTCCCTCCAACCAGCCTTCCGTGCCATCCACACAGCGCAAAGCAGGCTCCGGCACTGATTTTTAAAGGGCCCAGGCCACCACTGCTGCTGCAGTAGTAGTGGTGTTGGCCTAGAACCCGTGGCCCTTTTAAATCACTGGGTGCTGGGGCAACTGCACCTTTCCCCCCCCTGTTGGTAGCCTTCATCTCCTTTTTAATTTTTCCTTCAAAGCACAGTACCACTTGTGTATACGTATTGTACTTATGTCAAGGACAAGTGTGGTAATAAGAACTCTTAGGGTGTGTCTCCACAGCAGCATTATTTCGGAATAACTGACATCATTCCAAAATAACAAAGAGCGTGTCTACACAGCAAGCCGCTATTTCGAAATAATGTTGAGCTGGAGGACTTCATATTCCCACTCCTGCAGCCACCATTTCAAGAGTGAGGGAAGCTGAAAGAGTAAGGGAAGTTCACTTTTGCCCTGCACTGTAGACGTGTCCTTATTGTGGGTTTTTTTATAGGTTACAATCCAACAAAGTATTTAAGCTCAGGTTTAAGTCCATCCCTATTCAGAAAGGGTATGTCTACACTACAGCGCTAATTCGAACTAACTTAGTTCGAATTAGTTCATTCGAACTAACGCATCCAGACTAAAAAACTAGTTCGAATTAGCGTTTTGCTAATTCGAACTAGCATGTCCACATTAAGTGGACCCTGAACAGGGCTTAAGGATGGCCGGAAGCAGTGCCGGCAGGGCATCAGATGAGGACTTAGAGCGTGGAGCTGCTGTCTCAGGCTAGCCGAGGGCTGTGCTTAAAGGGACCCGACCCCCACCCCGGACAGACAGTTCTCAGGGGTGCACCGCTTGCAAAGCAGTCCTGGCTTGGAGTGCCCTGAGTGCCCACACTCGGCACATCACAGCCCTCGGCCATCAGACCGGCTGCACTTGCCGCAGGCTGACATCTGGGGAGAGCGGGCAATTGGGAGGCTGCAGGAGAGCTTCCACCCCCAGAAGCCCGCAGAGCCAGCCCAGTCCTCCCCATCGGGGGCTCGTACCCCATTCCTCCCTCACCTCCTTCCACTTACCCTTCCCTAGCCCCCCCTTCCTGATGTACAAAATAAAGAAAACGTGTGGTCAAAAATAGAATCTCTCTTTATTGAACAAAACTGGGGGAGACTGGGAAAAGGAGGTGGGAGAGGGGAAGAGAGAGGGTGGGAGAGGCGAGGGCAACTAAAATAATCAGAGGTTTGGAACAGGTCCCATATGAAGAGAGGCTAAAGAGACTGGGACTTCTCAGCTTAGAAAAGAGGAGACTGAGGGGGGATAGGATAGAGGTCTATAAAAGCATGAGTGGGATGGAGAGGGTGCATCAAGAAAAGTTCTTCATTAGTTCCCATAATAGAAGGACTAGAGGACACCAAAGGAAAGGAATGGGTAGCAGGCTTCAAACTAGTAACAGAAAGTTGTTCTTCACAAAGCAAAGAGTTAACCTGTGGAACTCCTTGCTGCAGGAGGCTGTGAAGGCTAGAACTAGAACAGAGTTTAAAGAGAAGTGAGATAAAGTGATGAAGGTTGGGTGCATGGAGTGGTATTAGCCAGGGGGTAGGAGTGGTGTCCCTGCCCAAAGTTTGTGGAAGGCTGGAGAGGGATGGCACCAGACAAAGGGCTTGGTCACTGTCTTCGGTCCATCCCCTCCAGGGTCCCTAGGGTTGGCCGCTGTTGGCAGACAGGCTACTGGGCTAGATGAACCTTTGGTCTGACCCAGTACGGCCATTGTAAGCTCAGGGCTCAGGGTCGGGGGTCTCAGTGGACCACCTTGATTTTCATGCACACCTGCTCTTGGGTGGCCAGGCTGGCAGCTCTCCTGCCCTAGACGGCCACTTTCCTGTGTCTAGTGCGGAGGTCGTGGACGAGGTCCATGATGACTGCACTAGACCAGGCGGGTGCCCGCCTCTTGCGGTCCCGGGCAAGCTCCCAGGAGCCGCCAGCCTGGTCCCGGGAAGACGGGGAGGGCTGGGGGGCATCGGGTGGCTGGCTCGAGGCGTGCCAGGTGCAGGGTCTGCTAGCTGGGTGCTGGCAGGCTTGCACCTGGCACGGGCACCGTAGCCAGCCCGTGCCCCTTTAATGGGTCTGGGGCCGGGAGGGGGGCAATAGAGTTTCCCTGGTGTTGGCCAGAGTGGCCACCAGGGAAACCTGGGGAGGGCTAGCCTCCCACTAGTTCGAATTAAGGGGCTACACACCCCTTAATTCGAACAAGTAAGTTCGAACTAGGCTTAATCCTCGTAAAATGAGGTTTACCTAGTTCGAAGTAAGCGCTTCGCTAGTTCGAATTAAGTTCGAACTAGCGGAGCGCTAGTGTAGCACCTATCAAAATTAATTCGAACTAACATCCGTTAGTTCGAATTAACTTTGTAGTGTAGTCATACCCCAAAATAGCTGCATAACACTGAGCATGGTTTAAGCATATTTTAAGAGCTTTGCAGAACAGGGCCTGAATCATGGTATTCTGCTTTCACCAGTTCTGCCCATTAGCTAGGTGCAATAGACCATAGGACAGTTTGTACAAGCCAAATGGAAAGTTTACATTTCCCCAATTATCCTTGGGGTAATAAGACATTTGTTTAGTGATCTTAGAACCCAGAATTCCTTATAGCTGGATCAGCTTTATAAAATGTAGAAGCAAACACCGTGCTTTAAAATACTGCGACGTCTTTCCAAGATGTGACAAGTATGCATAACTCTACAATAAATAATATCCAAGGAATACTTTGACATAGTGTAAAGCAGGTTGCATTTTCAGTGCATCTGGACACTCACTAGTTGACCCACCTCAGGGCTTGGCAGATACATTTGACTTAATATGCATTTCCTTTTAGGATGTGCTGAAACTTGAGCAGGCATAGAATCTTGCTTTGCTAATTGGATCATTTTAAAGTCTGGGTGACCGGATTCTAAGGAATAATGAACTAATCCTCCCAAGAAGCCCTCAGAAGCTAATCTAAGAACTAGGAATTCTCCACTTTAGAAAGGAAAATTATTTTTACAGAATGCAAATTGAAGTCTCTAACATGTGCATTAGTTTCTTCCAGGCCATTTTAGAAACCTCTTGACAGAGGCCTGAGTATTGAAATGCCAGTGATTTTGCTCTATCATCTCCTTTCCAATAAGTAGACAAGTAAGCAGTTAGCTTGAAGTATGACATTTTAATCATTTTCATGTGTCTTGGCTTGTATGCGGTGAGCCTCTTGGAACTGAAGAACAGAATGGACGTGTTTGAGAACCATTCATGCATGAGGATGACCATGTACATTTTAAGCAGAAATAAAAACAAAAGGAGGCATTTTCTTCCTAAGAGATCTCACTCTCCAATGCTTGTTTGTGGTCATGAACTTTATCTCACAGTATGATCCTATGCTGAAGCCACTGCTTGTAAACATTCAGAACCCCCCACAGAGCTGAGTAGGGTTAAAGTGGCTGGTAGGCCAATTAATTCCATGGCCTGGAGGAGCCAGGAAGTACATTGATTAGGAACAGGCTCACCTGTGCAGGAACAGGCAAGGCCTATAATGCTGAGGAGCAGCTCACACCTTGGGTGGCTGTTGAGAAAGACCAATCATTCCCTGTGGGGGAAGGGAGGCATATTTGGGGGCTGCTGGGAAAAGCTAAAAGCAGGCAGGCAGGCAGCCAGCCAGCAGTCACTCTAGCAAGAGAGCTCTTTGAAATGGTACACTCCAAGAGAAGGGGAAGCAGAGGTTAAGATGCAGTCTGGGAGAGGAGTAGGGAGGGCAGAGAGAGGAAGCCCACCACTGCTGAACTGAGGTGCCTGGCTTGGCACCTGGCAGGGAGGACAGGCCCAGGTTTCCTTAGTGGCTGCTGAGGGTGTGGCATAGAAATGAGACCACGAATGGGCAGGCTATTTAGGACTACTGCTGATTGTTCCCTGGAAAAGGAATGCTGAGTGAGCTAGCTGGAGGATTAAGTCATGGAGATGATGGTATGGAGCCTGGAGACAGAGGAGCTGCAGACTTGAGAGAAGACAGAATTGTGGCATGGAAATTGGAAGGAGGCATCAGCTTTGAGAGCTAATCCCAGAACAACCAGAAGGCGGCACGGAACCAGTGGTGAGTTGAGCATCCTGTGACAGGGTGAATTCATGTATCTGAGATGCATCTTATTAAGGGAAGCTGCACTTTGGAGGCTAGGGAGATGGTTTACTCTTCATTCTGAAAGCTGCTTTAACTGACTCATGCCTAGTCAAAGGGAATACTGCAATTATTAACTGAGCACCAAGCAGTTGCTCATTTAGAAATATAGAAAGATTCTGTAGAGCCGTGTTGAAGGCAGATATGTCTGTTGGAAATTTACTAGCACTTGGGAATACTCATGAATGTAACTTGCTCCTGCCACCAAGATCTGCCCACTGAAGTGATGCTGGTAACGTAAGAAATGTACCCCATGCACTTGCTAACAGGTCTCCTTGTTCGGGTTTCTTTTTTTACCTTGTAGCCCTCATTGAGCTAGAGGTCTCTGAGAGATTGTGCTAATTAAGTCTCAATCAAGGGAGTAATTGGAGGGTTGATTAGCAATGCAGCACCAACGGGGGGAGAAAGTGCCTATGACCTGCATTATGATGGAGAAGACTCATCAAATGATCAGGGGAGGGTAAGAGCGTGCTTGAGGATGCCTATCTGTTGGCCTTAATCATTTACTTCAGGGAGCAATGTGATTGCTAAGCAAGGCAAAATCCTAGGAGGCTTCCTCCTCCCCCCCCCCCGAAAAAGTTGTAATGTTGCCAAGGCTAATTTAAAGAGATAATGGCTTGAGTAGCACTGCTTTATTAATCACATTTACACATTAAGAAAATTGCACTTTTTTTCAAAATATCATTAGAGACAAATTATGCAGCACTGACAGGTCTATGGAAATGCGACGTTAGACTGTGTGTGTCATATAATGCAGGTAATTAAATGGGGAGGAATCCCAAGTCAGTCCTGGATTCCATCGGCTTCTAACAGCAACTTGCATTGTGCCTCAGTTGATTTAATGTGTAATAATCTTGAGCAGCAATGATTATAATGCCTTCTACAAGATTCATCTGAAAACATTGCACTGCTTTTGAACGGCTTGTTTCATATGTCTAATAGAAGCGAGGCTGTTACTCAACAGCTCTGCTAATGGGATTGTTTTTAAAGTAAGTCCACAAGCAAAGCATAAAATAGAAGCAGCTCTTAATTTGGGGGTTTGATACTTCACAGGGATATTTGGGGTGGAAACTGATCAACTATTATTTATAATCCGTACCGCTGCATAACAAGACGAATGGACACAGTGCTATGTAACAGCGCTCTGCCTGAGCACACAGTCTAAAAGCCCAAGTGGTGGTGGTCCAGCATAAGACAAAATACAGGAGACCTTCGTGACCCCTGGAATTTCTATCCAGAGTTCTGCATATTCACCGGGGTACCTGTCCCAACCTGAGAGTGTGCAGCAGGGGCCAAGAGCCACAGGGGACTCACCATAGTTCCCAGCCCCTGCAGTGAGTTTGGGAGCTGCAGGAAGCTCATCGTAGGGTTCTGGGAACCATGACTCCCACTATTTGAGAATTTCGACACTTGCGGTGGTGCTAGGAATGCATTCACTGAGAATGGCAAGGGTTTCTTGTAAACAAGCACACAGTAGGTTATGACCACTAAGTCCAATGCATCATGGAACAGGAATAGAAATTCCATTTATAAGATTTCTTTGTAAGGGGCAAAGAGTTGGCTTTTCTGGATCAGACAAAACTGTGGTAAAATTAATACAATCAGATGTTTTCATTGCATAATCATGATTCTTACCACAAGTGTTACTGGTATGTGTGTAAACGCCTACGGAGTCTAAAACTTTTTTTCTTTTGACCTCTGTGAAAGGGGATCCAGCCTGTAGAACAACAATACTACTCTTGAAGAACTACTCACTTTCCATTTTTTAATATAGGAAAAGGAAATCTTATTACAGGTTTTGAAACTTACCTGACAATTCACTGTTGAAATCATATTAGCCTGCATGTAATTAAATTTACATGGCTTTGTGGAATTTCTTTTCATAATCTTTCCTTCACTCATGTCAGAAAATGAAGAGGCATTGCTTGGAAAGGTAACTAATCTCTGGAAGGAAATATGCTCTTGTTGCTTAAAGGGCTGTGCAGCTGGTATATACAATGCTATTCATTATTCTAGCAGCACACACTCAACACTGGTACATGTCCACTCAGCTATTAATCACCTTTATCTTTTGTTCTGCTTAAGTGCCAGCCAATTCATTTCGGTTATGCCTTGAATTAAATAAAATACATGGGCCTGATTCTCCAGTGCCTTGTGTGGTCATAGCTCCACTTCATACAGGGATACAAGTGCTACCAGGAGCATTGGACATTCTGTTCCTTCATCTGCCCCTAATACAATTCCTCTCCTGCCCACTCCCAACAGCAACAAACAAGTGCACTGTGGGTAAAACCCTGTCCCCACCAACTAGGTCAAAGAGGAATCCAGGTTAGCAAGCCTGCGGTGATTTAGCTGGCCAGGATTTCTGGGGTGCACATAATTGTGCCACAGAGTAGTACATGGTGGTTCGTTCCAAGTCTTCTCTCAGTGAAGTTAAGGAGACGACATGGCAAGGGGGCACTGAAGAAGCGCAGGGTGAGGCCAGTGGATTTTCTGCTATGTGGGTCCACCAGCCATTACCCTTCATGGAATGGGGTCACAACTGCCACTCAGTGTTAGGGCTGGCCTTACCATGAGGCGAACTGAGGCGGCCGCCTCAGGTGCCAGACTGGAGGGGGGGGTTGCCACTAGGACCCAGAGGCTATGTCTACACTCGTGGCTTCTTGCGTCAGAAGTATGCAAATGAGGCTAAGCGTGGAATCTCGCTGAGCCTCATTTGCATACCTAATGAACTGCCATTTTTGCAGAAGAGGCTCTTGTGCCAGAAGGTGTGGTCTACACTGCCCCTTCTTGTGCAAGAAAAACCCTCTTGCACAATGCTGTTATTCCTGAAAATAATTAGCATAATAACGGCATTGTGCAAGAGGGTTTTTCTTGCGCAAGAAGGGGCAGTGTAGACAGCTCCTTCTGGCGCAAGAGCCTCTTCTGCAAAAATGGCAGTTCATTAGGTATGTAAATGAGGCTTGGCGATATATTCCACACTTAGCCTCATTTGCATACTTCTGACGCAAGAAGCCATGAGTGTAGACATAGCCCAAGTGTAGAAAATTGTCTGCTGCTGGTGCATATGTTTTCTCTCTGCTTTAAAGGCACAGAGATGGTGGAGTGCTGTGCTAGAGGAAGGAGGGCACGAGACATAAGCAGGTAGGAGAAAAGGTGAGAGGGAATAACAGAAAGCAGCAGGAGCTGCAGAGAGAGAGAGAGGAGGAGGAGCCTCTTATGTACCTCTCTAGCACCCCTGGGGAACCCGGAGTGATTAACACCAGCTTCTCAGGGAGCTCCCTGTTTCCTGCTGCTTCCCTGAACCCACTTGAGAACAGGCAGTCAACTGAAGTAGTAGGAGCCAGTTAGACCCTAAAGATGCTGATATGTTCCCTCACTCAGGTCTTGCTACCAGCCTGCTTATTTGTCCCCTTCAACTGAGTGTTGAGAGCCACTATAACTGGTATAGAACAGCAGTCATGAGTGAAAGAAGAAAACGCCCCTCTGGGGCAGCATTCAGAAAAAGCAAGCAAGCAAAGGAAGCTTTTCTATCTAAGCAGGTAGGAGCTCTCCTGAGATGCACAGACACAAATGTTCACCGTGAGTCTTCCGGCCCCAGTGAGCATGAGAGTGGTGAGGAGATGCCTGATCTTCCAGTTAGTCAGAGTGCATGTGACATGGCAGCTCCTGCAGCATCCATATCTCCATCTCAAATGGATGTAACCATGCACATTCCTGAAGAAAAGTGTAGATCAGAGAAGAGTGTGGTGGAGGCGCAAGAAACAGCTGCTGCTGAGTTTAGTTCCGTAAGTCTAGTTGATCCAGGACTGGGGACCCACTTGACCAGTAGCCTGAGGGACTTCCTTGTACTGCATGGGCCACTGCAAGTGACACAGTTCATGTTCCCCAAAGACAATGAAAATAGAAGTTTCCAACACATTACTGGTGTGAAATCCTCAATGGTGACAAAGTGGAGAGGCCATGGCTTATGTACTCAAAATCCCAGAATGCTGCATACTGATTTTGTTGTAAACTCTTCCAGTCTAATGTTCCAGCCACATTGGGTTCTACAGGAACAAAGGACTGGAAAAATCTGACTAGAAATCTGGCATGCCATGAGAAGGCAGCAAATCACCAGAGAGCATTCCATAGGTGGGAAGCCTGAGATGAGACTAAGGTTAAAGGCCACCATAGATGATCAGCATCAAGAGAAGATTGCATCAGTCTCTTTACTGGCCAAATGTTCTGAAAATGCTCATTGCCATTGTGAGTGCTTGCTACCCAAAACCTAGCACTGCCTGGCACTTCAGATCAGATGTATGTGCCAAACAATGGAAACTTCCTTAACATTGTGGAGCTGATGGCAGAGTTTGATGCTGTACTCTAGGACCATCTAAGAAGAGTCACCACCCAAGAAATGTACACACCACTACCTTGAAAAAACAATTAAAAATGAGATCATACAGTTACTGGCAACAAAAGTCAAACGGAAGATTGTGGCAGATCTGAAGTCAGCAAGATATTACTCTGTAATTCTGGACTGTGCAACTGACATCAGCCATATGGAACAAATGACTTGAATGGTGCATTTTGTAACAACCTAGTGAAAATGTCTCTGCAATGGTGACTGTCAGAGCATTTTCTAGACTTTATTGAGATTGATACTACAGGAGTTGGTATGACAATGTGCTTCTTAAAAAGCTGGAAGATGCGGGAATTGAGATAGCTGACCTGAGAGGTCAGGGCTACGATAATGGTGCCAACATGAGGAAAGAACAGAGGAATGCAGACACAGATCCGAGAGTTAAACCCTAAAGCTTTTTTGTCCCGTGCAGTTCTCATTCATTGAACTTGGTGCTCAGTGACGCAGCTTCAGCTTCTAGTGAGGCTGCTGAATTTTTTAATGTAACTCAAAGCATCTATGTATTTTTCTTTGCATCAACTCATGGATGATAAAGAGGGGTTTCCGAGTTAGTCTGTAGCTGGAAAAACTTAAAAAATAAGAAATAGTCTTGCAGCGCCTTAGACTAACAAAACATGTAGATGGTATCATGAGCTTTCATGGGCACAACCCACTTGTTAGTCTAACTCTGGAGAAGTTGGCTAGAGGGGTGAGAGCAGAAGAGTCAGATTTTTGGAGATCTCCATCAGGGAATCGGTCTTTTCTCCTCTTTGTAAATGAAAGGCTCTGAGGGGCAAGGAGGAGTCAGCTCTGATGCATGATTTATTTTGTAGTTAATGAAGGCAAACCTCTTTAGAAACTAGTTCTGGATGCCTGTTCTAAATAGTGCTCTGGTGCCTCAAACCCACCATACAAAGTATTCGGTGAGGTTCTTAAAACACATGGAAGCAGATTAAGTGGGAATGCATTGTCATCACTTCTTTGAAGTCAGGGTCACACTATTTTACATCAGCTCAGCATCTGCTCCAGTGGATGGTCACCAACACAAATGTGCCTAGCAAGCTATGCCTATTGTAAGCTGCAGGAATCCTGTTTCTGGACACTGAACACTTTAATTTTTTTAAAGGTTTATTGCAAGAAAAGAATTTTAAGTAACAATGAAAGCAAACCTGAATTGAGTAGAAGCTTCAGAGGTCGCTGAGTTAGTCTGTACAGAAAAAAACAACAAATGGTCTGGTAGCACTTTATAGACTAACAAAACATGTAGATGGTATCATGAGTTCATGATACCATCTACATGTTTTGTTAGTCAATAAAGTGCTACCAGACCATTTGTTGAATTGTATAGTTATGTAATTCGCAGTTAGTTGGGAAAGGATGCATGATTTCCATTTCAGAATTGTCGGTCCAAAGGAATCTAATTTAAAAAGAAACAACATAAGTGGTCGTTAGTGATAAATAACTGATTCGCACTTCAAAAGCGCCATCCTTGCTTCCAGTCCTGGGCAGAGGATATTCTAAGAAGTGAACATGCCTTCATACATTGCTTTGTTGTCTGTCTTTTAACTCTCATCCCTAAAACAATTCCTTTCTCCAAACATGTGGTCTTTCATCTGACTTAACTTTTTCTTAAAGTGATACTAACATTTTTAGAAATTGTTTGGTAAATAAATTGGAAGAGCTCTGATTCTTACAGGTAGGAGTGGGTTTATTTCCTTTGCATAGCAAACCTCAGAATGCATGTTGGAAGGAGAATTTGCCACATTCAGTTGTGAAACTGCCTAGAACTCCATATTTGTCAAACCTTGATGTAAGTTTCCTGTAGACACGAATGAACTTTAACTGGTCACAGGTAAATCTGTGTGTTTGGTGTGTGGTGTAGCCCCTCCCTATTGCATGACCAAGCAATGGAACTGCAGTGCATCCATTTGTTATATCCTAGACAGTGGATCAATAGCTGCTGCTGCTCTGTAACCTCTATGCAGGTATTAAGGACACTGGAGCCACATAGTTATTTCTGTCCTTCCTGGATAGCCCCAAAATCCCTGAGCATAGCAACCTTTCTAGGCTACTCTTCCCTAGGCCCTAGTCTACATTAGGGAGTTATTTCGAAATAACCCCCCTTACTTTGAAATAAGTGGCATGTTCATACTATCAAGCACTTTATTTTGTAAAGGGGCTGGTTATTTTGAAATAATTCCTGCTTTCCTCGAGGAATAATACTTATTTCAAAGTTAGCGGTAGTGCGGCCACTCCGCTGAGCATTTCGAAACACTGCTCTCCAGAGTCATTCCGAGTAATTACTCCCTGGGGCTCTAAGTCGAGGAAGCACCTGCACAATAATGGAGTCTTCCTCGGACTAATTTTGAGGTTTCCCTCATAGTGGGGACATACTATTTAGATTTTGTTGTTTTGGAAGTTATTTTGAACTTAGTTATTTCAAAATTTCCTGGTGTAGGCGTGCACTAGTGGGTTGAGGCCTTCCTATGCGCACATGCTGGCTCCCAGAAAAATCTCATTGGTGCCAGTAAGGCTATGATTTCACCCCAGTGATGTGGACCCACTGCATAGTAACAGTGTGAAGGATGAGAGTTGTAAAGGGCCTCAGGTAAGCCTGCCATACTATGGATGACTTGCACCCAAAAGGGGCACTGCTCAAAGCCAACAAGAGACTTTCCGTTCACTACAACGAGCTTTGGATTCTGCCCTCAGTGCCCATCTTTAAAACAAGCACGTTTTAGTCTTCAGTACTAAAAGGAAGATATAGAAAAACTGAAGAGAGCTGAGCCTTATCTACTAGTTCCTTACTAAGAAGGGAGGCAATAAATATTATAGGCAGGGCTTGTACCACAGTGTTTTTAAGCACAGCCCAATGACTCACCCCACGGCTGTGTCTCCACTGGCCACTTATTCCGGAAAATCAGTTGCTTTTCCGGAATAACTTGCCAACTGTCTACACTGGCCCCTTGAATTTCGGAAAAGCACTGACGATCTACTGTAAAATCATCAGTGCTTTTCCAGGAAAAACTATGCTGCTCCCATTTGGGCAAAAGTCCTTTTCTGGAAAACTGTTCCGGAAAAGGGCCAGTGTAGACAGCACAGATTTCTTTTCCGCAAAAATCCCCGATTGTGAAAATGACGATCGGGGCTTTTTTTGCGGAAAAGTGCATCTACATTGGCACGGACGCTTTTCTGGAAAAAGTGCTTTTCCGGAAAAGCATCCTGCCAATGTAGACACGCTTTTTCCGGAAATACTTATAACGGAAAACTGTTCCGTTTTAAGCACTTCCGGAAAATCATGCCAGTGTAGATGTAGCCCACATGTGTATTGGCCCAGACATCCAAGTACCAGCCTGAGCAGTTAACAAGGCTCTTCCCAGAGGAAGAGACAATGGGTATGCCTCATCCCATGAGGCATAATGGGGTGGTCGACAAAGGCTTTTGATGTCGACTGCGGAGCATCCAGACTATTGTGTTGAGCCGACAAACAGCTGATCGGCACAGCACGGCAGCCATTTTGATGTAAATGAAGCGGCGATTATTTAAATCGCCGCTTCATTTTGCTATGTCTACAAAGCTCATCTACATGACTCAGTCTACGTGGCTCCCTGCAGTGTAGACAAACCCCAAGAAAGGAAGGCAGACACGGCCACCTGGCTGGAGGGTAGGGCCTGGGAGCTGGGCAGTCTTGGCCGGGGTAAGCATGAAAAAAGCAGACTATGTCCAGTATGGGGCCTATGAATCCATTTCCCCCCAAGAGAACTAAGGCTTCCCCCCAAGAGAACTGTCTGCATTTCCAGTACCAGACTGGTAAAGGAACATGAGTGTATCCAAGGCAGAAACGTTCCTGGGTGCACTATGTGGCTGTGACGTAGTGGGGGTGCTCTGCCCTGGCTCCTATGTCAACATCAAGCTTGTGCTGTATCTCTGAGAACCAATAAAATCTCCTACTCTACTGGCTGCAGATAGGGTGCAGGGTCGGTGGCTCCCTGACGCGTCGTCACAGTGGGAAAGCAGCAAAGCTGCACTGTATTTAACAGAGTCCTCTTGACACAATGCACATGTACTCTGTCATGCTGTGACATGGAGAGGGGTTGTATGGGTATCACAGAGGCCTAGAGGTCACCCCATAGGGGTCACTGAGTCCAAGGCCCAGAGCAAGGGCACTGGCCCTGAGACCGTGTGGCCTAATAGCCAGAGTCAAAGCAGCTCTTCCCTACAGGACAGCGTGACCGAATAGCTAGTCAGCAAGGACCTCCACCAAAGGAGGCTGGCAACTCAGGAAGGGAGAGTCCTGAACCAGGGCCCTGGTGGCAACCAAGCAGACCGCAACTGGGTCAGTGGGGAATCCCGCTGAAAATCACTGAGCCAGTGGTGGGTTGTTGCCTATTGTAGCTAGTGCAGCCTCAGTTCAAGAAGTGTCAGGGTCTCTGGGTTCCTCAGGCCAGGCTGCCAGTTCTCAGCAGATGCTTCTACCATACATCCTCCCTCTTTGGCATCCATTCTGGACTGAGAGAGGCTTTCCCTTTAATTTGGGCCAACACTTTGAGCATGCTCAGTACAGCCGGAGGGGTGGGACTTCTGCCCAAACTGTGGAGGTAACCCCCTCTAGCCCCATGAAGGGTATGCTCACCCTGTCACAGCACTCAGCTCCCATTGAGTGCAAGGTTTTTCTCTGAATGCTGCTGTGAAGGGGTTAGTCAACGTTGAGTGCTGTGCAGTCCGTCCTATCTTTCTTAATTCAGACCAATCAAGCTGTTAATCACAAGCCTGAAGAGGAAGGAAGTTATCAAACCAAATTCATTCTGTCACGTCTAATTGCAATTAGACAACTTCATTCAAAGAGCAATTTTTGGTAAAATGTATGTATCTGTATATGCTAATAGCAGAGGCTCATCAATTGCAAAAAATTGAACTAATATCACTGCTGGGAGGTCTAGCTAACCTGAAAGAGCATTTCTATTTCACTCTTCTTATGCGGAAGCAGTTTACTTTCAAACACAAATAGAATGTGATTGTAGAAGCCAATTCCAATGAGAAGAATCTGAATATAAAGTGGAAAGCATTATTTCTGCTATGGGCTGTAACCAGAGAGCTGCACTCTTATTGAAGCTGGTGCTCCAAATTGATAGAAATGAAAATAAACACAAATGGCGGGGGGGGGGCAGGCGATAGTGGGGGGGCAAGTCCAGATCCACAATGGTATTTAAGTGCATAACTCTGATTGAAATCAAGATTTAGGCACTCAGGTACATTTTAAGGATTTGGGCCACAGTGTATTGCCTTAAAAAAAAAAAAAAAATTCTCCATTGGCTTCAGCTGGAAAATTCTATTAAATCATGTCTGGTATGCACACCTAGAAAAATTCTCTACTATTTAATGATATTGAAACTAAAAGGACTCATCAGAAACTTAAGGAAACTCTATAGAATTTCCATTCAAACCCTCTCTCTCTGCTTTGATCTATTCTACAGAGCTCTATGGCAGACAACTTTCTAGTAAAAGTTTGGTGCTTCCCCCAACAAGGGGCCAATGCAGGGTTCTCCCCAACTCCCAGCAATTTGGTGCCGCACTCGGTTCAAGGGTGGATGCGTTGTTGCCAGCACTAGGATATGCATGTCTGCTCACCCTTCTGTGGTATGTGTACGCACAATAGCCACACGTGCAAATTCGAGATATGCAGGCATAGCCAGCCATGCTTATCACTCTCAATCTGGCTAATTGTTTATTTTCCTGTTACAAGACTGAGCATGTTACCTGTGAATCCAACTGAAACAGAGATCTTCATAACATTACCCCGGCAGGGAGGAGAGGGATGTGTAACCTGGAGGCCTGTACTGGCATTTAATGCAGAAAGGAAATGGTGTGTATATAATGTCCCCACAACTGGATAATCTAGAAAACGGCAGTTCTGTTCTTTAGCATACTGTAGTTCCACAAACGGTTTCTTACACCTTGCTGCACATTGCTTCGGCGTGAATCAAATGAGCAATCATTTGGAATGATACTTCTAGCCTAATAACACTCAACAGCTCTGTAGTTAATTTTGTGGTTAGTGAGTTGGGAAATTGTGGAGATACACCATAAAAATATTTAAAACGAGTATATTCTGCTGGGCTCAGCTGATGTTCAAGCACTGGAAAGAAGGCATCTACTACTCAAAGGAGACCTTAAGGAGTTTAACCTATTTTTTTTCTAGAGTGTAATTTTTGAAAGTTAACCACCGATATAGTCTCGGTGCTTCCTTTCTAGGACTGTGTGGGTGTTTGGAGTATGGCCAGCTGGATACATTAACCATACTTGGAGGTACACAGAACTACAGACTTGTGGGGTCCCAATAGCAGCTTTTGTGAAGGCATCTCTGTTCCAGGGACATCATCCCCCAAATATGAAAGCTTCTTCCCTATTTGATTAATGCTTTTAAAGTTTCCGCTCCATTGCAAGATGCCCTCCCAACTGGCCTTGCCACTGGTAGGTGAACAGTCAGGATGATGGTTGGCTCCTTTTTTTTTTTTTTTTTTTTTTTTTAAACTTGCTGGGATCCCTTTACATCTGACTTACCACGCACCTATGTCCTTCTATATTACAGTATTTCATACAATCTCTCCAACTTTCTCTTGCTAACAGGAATCCCTCTTGGCACCTGACAAAATGAGGTTACCAGAGTTGAAGGTAGGCTAGGAAACACCTTGCTCACTGATCAAGTTAGGAATCTTTTTATGTTATACTTTGCTGCTTTGGTATACCTGCAAAATAAGCTGGATGGTAATTGGGCATTGCAGTTTTTTTTCCCAGTGCAGCAAAAGCAGTATGTCCTCTTTGCAATGCACAAATGAACTAGCCAGCAACTAGCAAGTGTATCAATTACTGATTCTGAAAAAATGCCCACAGTATTTTGATTTGTCAATCCATAAAACCAAACAAGCATTTGGGGAGATATACACATGCTCAATGAGGGAGCAAACAAAATAAAATAGAAATGCTTTAGAACATGACTGTATATATCTTCCCCCCCGCCACTCTAACCCTAAACACAGAATCCACAATGGCTTGAGAGATGCTATGAAGAGAGCTATCCATCTTTAGCAACTTTGAGACTAGATGGATTTTTTTGGTCATCTATATATAATTATGCAGAGTAAATCCCTCATGGGGAAGGCCATGTATTAGGGATAGAATCAATATGGTCCTACAGATACGTTCTTAATATCTATAGGGGTTTTGCCCCATTTAAGTCAATGAGCAAGAATATTCATTTCTTGCTATCTCAAACTCTGTTTGCCTCTCTCTGCTTGGTCTGAGCTTTGCTGATTAATGTACATTTCATCTGTACATGCTCCTCAGCCTGAGAGAATAGCTCCTTAAATCTGATAAAGAACTTACCTTTTATATTCCAAAACTCTTTACATCTGAATAGCATATACTGCAGGTCTAACTTTTCACACAAAATAGAGTCTTGAATTGCTGCTTTCAGGGCTTCTGATAATTTTGGCTTCTCTCTTTTTTTTTTTTTTTTTTTTTTTTTTTTTTTTACATTCTTGTCGTCCTTCAGTCATTTGTTTGAGTATCAAAGGAATGCTCATTGCATTCTGAACTGCTGTCTGATCATGAGCAGCATTAAATGATACCCCAAACAATCCCTGTATTCCCAGTGGTTAGAAAATTGCGTTAGATGCATTTTTAACTGTTTGAGGTTTGATTCAGAATTGGATTAGCACCCAGAAATTTGTCACATTATTTGAATCTGATTTAGACTTGTATAGAGGTGAGAGCAGGGATGATGGGCCAAATTTATCTTTGGTGCAGTTCCATTTAACTGCTTGTTTGTATAGTGCCTAGAACAATAAAATAATTTGTCAAGATTCTAAAGCACCAATCAAAGTTCAGATTTACACCAGGGAATTATTTCAAAATAACTCCTGCTTTCCACAAGGAATAACCCTTATTTTGGAACATCACTAGTGTGGATGCTCCAGAGCTGCTATTTAAAAATAACTACTCCCCAAAGTACTTCTTGCTGCTGTAAGTAGAGGTAGAGCATCCACGTTGAGAGAGCTTGCCTCGGACAAATTTTGAGGCTTCCCTGTAGTGTGGGCATGCTATTTTGAGAGAACTTATTTTTGAAATAGGAAACTTCAAAATTTATTAGTGTAGGCGTGTCCAAAGTGTGCTGATCTTGAGTCTAATTTTCAGGTGTTCATAGCAATCTTACAAATTTTAATCCCAGACTTAATATTGATTCCTCTACCACATCAGTTTTGTTTTATGCCTCGATTTCCCTCTCTGAAAAGTATTAATACATATTGAGCATCTGATAGGGTGGAGTAAGAATTAATTTCTTAATTTTTTCCCCGAAACTTCTTAATGGAAACCAGTGCTGGAGGAGGATCACCTATGGATAATTACTCTTTGGTTTTAGATGATTGCTGTTAAATTCAGCTAAATTCTGAAGCTTCCATGACTTGGTTCATCAAGTAGCTCTCATTTCACCAATATGGATGGCTAAAATTCCTTGGAGAAGAGTATTTTATTCCTTGTGTTAGCATTATATAGAGGCAAAAAGGTTATCTTGGAAAACTGCGTGAGGCTCACCCCATAAAATGTTAGTTGACCTTCCAAGAACTAAAGTCTGAAGACTCAGATTGTTCACTCTGTTGTTGTTTTGCTACTTAAGGCCTGAAACTTAAATGAGATGTAACTAAACTCATGCACATTATACGCTATACAATTATAACAAACAAAGGCATTAAAAATGGTGATGGGGGAATTCCTTTGCATGACAGTCTGCTCATTAGCACTCTGTTTCCATATTGCTTTGGGCATTTGATCTTTTTCTCTCTGCTCTTGAGTACTCTGGCTGTAAGCTGTGCGATACTTGGAAGCTGGAGACACACCAACTAGGGAAGACTGATTACATCATAAAAGCCAGTTTTGGAATGTGTCCAAGCCCACAACTGGTTTTTTGTTTTTTTGTTTTTTTAAAAGAAAAGTAAAAGCTGAGGTAAAATTGACTCAAAGCTTTAGATAAAACTTGATCAGTTTGTTTATTTTAAGTGTGAAAACTCTTCAACCCAACTTAAATTATGCATTTGAACTTGTGAGCCCAGGCCAGAGAACCCAGAAAGCAACAGGCACAAGGCATAAATCAAATTCACCAATCTGCTTCAACCATCCCTAGTGTAGAATAAGAAAATGGCTTATTTTTCTGCAGATAGATTAGAGCTGACATGTTTAACTGTCACATCCATGCACAATTCACATTCTATTGTACACATTTGTGCAAGCAGGATTAAATTTGAGCCTCTTGCACTAGAAGTGTCACATGGAGAAGAATTGAAAACCACCATCCTGGATATTAACAGGGGAATAAGATGATAAATTGAACTTGTAGTGAAAGTTGTTGGAGGGGAGCTGTAAAGGGCTCTTTCTCTTGAGTGCCCCCTTCTGGCTGAGGATGTGTCCATAAGATCCCACTCTGGTGACCGGTTCTGGGAGTGGAAGTGGAGGGTATCTTGGATGCCGTTTCTCTTGCGCCTCCTAGGACCTGGCTTCTTTCCTGTTCCTTTGAGTAGCTCCTGGGGAGTTGGGGGGGGGGGGGAGGGGCACCAGGCCAGGGACCCTCCTAAGTGTCAGGCTTTACCATCCACTGCTACTACCTCCCTGGGCCACTTCCCCAAGAATCTGCTCCATCCTTGCCCTCTCTCTGTCTCAGGACTTTCTCTCAGTCCTGATAGCACCCTGTCCAGGGTTCTGCAAATTGGTCCTAGCCCAGGGCTCCCTAGCAGTACCCACTGGATCTGGGCTTCAGCTAGGTCTGCAATCCACCCTACACACTGAACTGTCCAAGGTACTTCTGCCTTCCCTGTTGGTCCCTGGGCCTGCCTAGCTTGAGCTCCAAAGAAGAACGGTCAAGGTCCTGGCCCAGCAGCTTGTTTATACTGGCTTGCTGGGCCCTGATTGGCTGCAGAGGAAGCAGCCACTCGAGTGTGTCTGGAGGACTTGTCCTCTGCTCTTTTCCCTGGGGTGAGATGCAGCAAGGCCACAAGCCTGCAGCGGAGTGGACTAGGCCTGAAACACCCTATCATAGGAATACCTTTGGTCTCTGGTATTGCAGTTGATGTACCAAACAAAATACTCACTTTCAAAATATCCTCACAGTTCCTTGTGTGAGAAGATCTGAAGAGACAGGATAAAATGGGCCCTAAGTCGTCTTCATTAGAAGAATGTGCTTGCAGTAGCAGGAAACAACTGAATTTTTTTTTAAAGAAGTCATATTCTGTAAGTATCCCCATCAAATTCAGAATATCTGCAACAACTCCCTAGTCCCCTGACATGCATTATATGCCCTCTCCTTTGACTCAGCGTATGAGCAGAGCTACACCACTGCAGAAATTTTGACAAAAAGATTGGTATGTTCAAATGCAATCTCCCAGTCACTGAACATCGTCAGACTACTAGATTCTATAGGATCTGCAGTTGTGTGAGCTCAGGGAGTAATACATCCTCCATCTCACAAATCCTGAATATTCTGCCTATAGTAGTTAATAGGGTAGGGTGGTAACCAGATCTACCATACTAACTATGAATGTTTCACATTGAAGGAATGCAGCTGCCAAAATGACCATTGTTTACAAGTATCTGGTTGGGGTTTTTTTTTTTTGCATTATTGACACACTTCTGGAAGTATAGATATAAAAATGTAACTTTTAAAAATGCATGAGGAAAAATTACCTTTTTGGTGACACAATTTCAAGATGCAGCATCGTGCCACCGGGCGAAAGAGCAAAACATCACTGCATTTAATAGCTGATAATGCGATTTTTAGAGGTTTTCATGGGTCCAGTGAGAATGTGGCTTGTACTAGGAAATCTAGATAATACAGAGTAGAATGGATCAGAGCAATTACTATATTGACTGATTAATCTTGTAATTTGGCAGTTGTGTTAAACACTGGCGAACATCTTGCCCTGGACTAAACTAATCTCCGACATAATGGAATTACATGAGGGATGAATTTAGCCCTGGCAGCCTGGACTCCAATTGGATCAGGAATTCCCCTCCATGTCTTTACTCATCTGTGAACAAAAGGGTACATGGAAGCTACTTGGGCTTCAGTTATGAGTACAATAGAAGTGTAACTGGATGAAAACGTGTGGTCTGTGGTGTATGGGGAGGAGGGTGTCAGACTTTTATGCCCTTTATGGACTTGATCCATAGATTCTGAGATTTGAAGATCTTCACCCATTACATCTCCAAACAAGAATGAGTTTGGACATTGTGGAATATTCCGGGCTGCATTGGCCCTTGGGCTTCCTTTCCAGTTCCCTTGAATTGGGCTGTTTAATGGAAGGGCTTATTCAGATGGGGGTTGTTCCCCTCTGGTACACTGTAAGTCAATAATATGACACTGAATGAAGTCCTGCTTGGGGCAGTGGGTACAAGAATCAGGGGAAAGCATTGCCTTCCCGAACTGCCAAGCGTGGCCCCATCCACACTCCACCCCTGCTTCAGCGTGGCTCTCAGACTGCCCTGGGCTTCAGCCACACTGAGGCTGGGACCACACACAGCCTGCCTGGTCTCCCTATGCTCCGAGGCTGGGCCCATGTGCCTGCCTGAGCGCTCCATACTCCAGGACTGGAGAAGGTAAGACCGTGTGCCTGCCTGTGCTCCATGGCAGGGGAGGCTCATGCAGAGGTGGGGCTGGGAGATGGAGACTTGCCTCTGCAGGGGGTTGTGCCTTGGGTGGAGAAGGCAGGGTTGGGGGAGGGGAGGGGTTGCTTCCTCAGCCCTAGGTTCATCCATTGCCTATGGTCGTGCCCTTCCTCTTGGTGGCTATGACTTTCAGAGCCATGCAGGACATTTGGCCACAGACTTTCCCTTGTTTTAAATGAAGAGGTGTGGTTAACTTCCCTGTAGTGCTTTGAAACTCAGCCACAGGTTGGGGGAGGGAGGGAGAGAAGCAATGATGACCATGCAGTAACTGCATGGTTGTCCCATGGGAAGCGTACATGAAAAAGCAATATGCAACCCTGCTAATGTGTTGCAAACAGCTGTAGATATGGAAACGGTGTGGGGCCTGGCCCTGGCTTGTCAGCCCACTGTTTCCTCAGCAGGTGCAAGGTGGTGCTAGTTGGGTACCTTCCTGAGTGCTCAGTGGTGGGAAGGATGCCTTCCCTGCTCTGTGTAACTGTAAAGATGAATTCCCCCCCCCCCCGTAGTCCTTCCTCTACCTTGACCCCCAGGCATCCATCCTGTGCAAGGCAGGAGTTGGCTCAGCATTCCCAGCCTTACCCCATCTGACCTTGATTTCCCTACTCTCCTCTCCCCTGAAACCTAGAAAGGAGCCTGGATGCTGAGTGGAGTTTTGAGGGATGAGCTTCTTTGAGACAAACAGAAACACTGGCCTAGTGAGAGCGATCTTTTATTCAGCCTGGCTGGCTGTCTTTTCCATCTTCTCAGCATGACAAACTCTGGGCTTTGTGTCTGCCTCCCTTCTCCTCTCTGCCTTTAGGATTGCAGTATGTACAGTCTCCCTCAGCTGACACTTGGCTGTGGTGAAGAGCGGGGAAGAGACTATTCCTGGAGCTGCTGGAGTACGAACACAAGATGACAAGCCTGAATAAGCTGAGAGGGGAGTCCCTATCCATCCATCCCCAGTGTCTGTAACAGTGACGTACACGGCCATGCCCCCAGTCATGTACGTCGGCGCCCCACCCCCTCCCCTTCTCTCTGTGGCAGTTCGGCCAACCCCACGGCCCCCCAGACATCTTTCCCTCCTGCCAGCGCTGCTTCTTCCCCCCAGACCCCAATTCCCCCCCAGCTCTGCTTTCCACCCCACTTCCGGCCAGCCCTGCCCCCTTCACCTCTCTGTGTGGTGCACTGCGCTGCTTCCAGCTGAGCAGTGCTGCCGCCAGGCCCCAAAGGGCTGCTTGCTGCCGCTTGCTGCCCCCGCTGGGGCCCGGCGGGAGCACCGCTCAGTTGGGAGTGGCGCAGCGCACCACGCAGGGAGGGGAAGGGGCAGGCCTGGCCGGAAGGGGGGTGGAAAACAGTGCTGGTGGGGAGGGGATTCTAGAGGGCCGTGGGGCTGGCCGGCAGGAAGAGGGGGTGGGAAGCAGAGCTGGGGGGGTCGGGGGCTGTGGGGCTGGACGGGAGGAGGGGGGCGGCAAGCAGACCTGGCAGGGGAGTGCAGCCTCTGTCCACAGCTGGACCCCAAAGGGCCACTTGCTGTTGCTTGCTCCCAGGCCGGGGCCAAGTTGAGCACGGCTCAGGTGGGCCTGGTGGGAAAGGAGGGGTGTGGGGTGGTGATGTACACAGCCAGGAAGTGGGGCTGTGTATGTCACTGCCTCCCCTTCCTCCTCCTGCTGTGGCGCTGAGTAGTGCGCCCCTCAGCCGGGCTGCCGCGGGAGAGGGGATGGGGAGGCAGTGCCGTAGACAGCCCCGCACCCTGGCTGTGTATGTCACCACCTCACCCCTCCTCCCCTGCGGCGGCCCGATTGAGCGCACAACTCTCAGCCGAGCCACCAGGGAAGAAGGGGAAGGGGGCGGGGCCGTGTACATCACCACTCCCCTTCCCCTCCCGCTGTGGCAGTCAGCTGAGTGCTGCGCCCCTCAGCCGGGCCGCCGGGGGAGTCAGCAGCGCAAGGGGCTGCTTGGGAGGGCAGTGATGTACACGGCTCTGGCCCCAGCTGTGTACGTCACCGTCCCGCCCCACCTCTCCCCCCCCCTCGCAGCAGCCTGGCTGAGCAGGCAGCACTCAGCCAAGCGCCACGGCGGGAGGGAAGGAGGGGGGGGGCAGGGAGAGACAGAAGGGAGAGAGGCAGGAGGAGAAGAGAAAGGGAGAGGGAGAGGCAGGAGGGGGAGGAGAGCTGAGAGGGGGGGGTGGGGAGGCAGTAGGGCGGGAGAGAGAGAGAGAGAGAGACACAGAGTGAGAGCTTAGGAGAGAAGACCTGAAAATCCTGTCTTATGACGGGCTAATTGGCTAGTTAACAATTATGACAGATGACCCGAACCTCCCTTGTCATGTGAGGAAGAAGCAGATGGCTTTACTGGGCTGCATGTTGCCCAAAAGAACCTTGTTTCCTTAGGTCCCCAATAAGATCTTCTAGGCCACAACCATTCCTGTTCTTCCTCCTGCGCTGATGCTAAGGCCAAAGGAAGAGAGCCTTGCTGAGGTGTATTATGCATTGCTAGGAGCAGAGTCACAACAGCGAGCAAAGCAGACTGTAAACGGAGACACGGCATGATTGAGCGAGCGGCTGTCTGCCGTGGCTAGCTCTGTGACTTGGCCTCTCACTCAGCAGGTGGCACCATTGAGCTAATCATCCAGGCAGAGCTGGTCCACCACAAGGGATACTGCCCCCCTCCCCCGCCACCTTAATCTCACAATGATGCATTCTCTGCATCTCTCAAGCCATTTACTGCTTTAAAAATTGAGGGCAACAGCGACATTAAAAGGGAGGCAGGATACATTCCTCACTTGCTCTGAAAGTGCATTTCTTTTTGTTACTAGGAGAGACCTTTTCTGTTTTCCAGTGAAATCTATTTTGCTTGTTTTCTATCATTAGTAATTCTTTGTATGTAAAGGCTATTTCATGTGTGCAGGCAGAGCGCATAACTGCATGGTGAATAGGGTTTCTGAGGGCTGTAAGTGCACATACCTCGCCCCCATGTAGTCTGACACACACTTTTGAAGGAGGAGGGTTACAATTTTAGAAACACACGTTTGCTCTAATCTTTCATTCTGACACATCCCAGTGGTCCAGTGCGTTCAGTGGCACTATTAGGGGTATGGCGAGGTGGAGCAACCCCGTCACTATCCCCTGCAAGGGGCAGGGATGCTGCAGGAGCCCGCACGGATGTGGCCTGGGCGGCGGCGAGGCAGACGCCACCAGGCGCTGACTGGGAAGGGGCGGGCCCGCCAGGCACGCAATTGTGGTGGTCAAAAGCAGAGGCACTTCGGCAGCACCTGGGACCAGCTGCAGGGGATGATGTCACCGGGGCACTGGGGATGATGCCACTGGCCCGACGGGCATGGGATATAAACATGGGACGGGAGGCCCAGGAGGGAGGAGCTGGACATGGAAGAGGTACGGGGGAGGGGGGGGTGGAGGGTACGAGGTATGAAGATGATGGAGGGGCAGTACAGGCTGCTCCGGGGAGAGGGAAGCTTGGTGGCAGGGTTGAGTGCTGGCCCAGGGTAGGGTTGTGTAGCCTGAGAGTGGGCATGTTTAGCGGTACGCCCCCACTCGCTACCATTGGGAGCTCTGTTCCCAGTGTCAGGGCCCTGGGCCGGGGTCCGTGAGAGAGGGTAGGCCCGGAGCCCCTCCCTGCCACCGGCCGGCGCTTTGGTTGGACATAGTTTAAGAAGGCAAAGGCTCACCCCTTGGGGGTTTTCACAGTTGGCTCAGGGGTAAGGCACGTTACGAATCGGTCGGGGCACACTAGACACTGTAAACTAACGGGGTGTGGGACTCTAATAAAGTGAACTTGTGACACAGGGCTACAAGAATACTTGTGGAAATACTTGGGGCCTTACCTATTGCTTCTAATTCTGTTGGGTTACAAGAACTTGAGTCTATTTGTCACTGATGCATTGCCTGTCCTGGTCCCAGGTCAGCATAATTTGGGTGGAGAAGGGAAGGAAACCTTTGGAAAAGCATACTCACCCTCTCAAAACTGCTTTTTGGTCTGGAATGTTTGCAGCCCTAGCCAAGATGCACCAGTGTCTTTCATTTCTAGTCCTCTCCTAAACTAGCTAATAACCTGGAGCAAAAATAGCCTCTATGGTAAGGGCTCAAGTGTGACGGACTACACATGGGTGGGTGAAGAAGGAAAGGCACCACGTATCTGTTACTTCCACCCATCTTGGCTGCTAAATGGTCCAGCTGTAATGTATTACCCGTGCATTACTCTGGGATGGGTGGTGAGCATTTGTAAACAGACTACCTTCTCCTCAAGAAACCATCTATTGATGCCGGACTGCCTGCCTGTTACTGCCATGTCTTAGATGTCTTCCTTTTTGGGAAATGATTGAACAGGTGGCTGCTATTCACTTTCACGTGCCCATAGACCTCAATGGTATACGAGTCATGTTTCAGTCTGAGTCCCAGACGTGCTTTAGATCTGAGCCTTCCTTCAGTTGAGGCCAACAAGGAAGCTGTGAGGGAGAGAGACAACTGCATTTCAGTACCTAGACAATTGACATATAATATCTCTCCCTTCAAACTCTCTTCCATAGTATTCAATACACAGATGAAGCCTCTAGAAAAGACAATGAGGAGTCCTGTGCCACCTTAAAGACTATCAGATTTATTTGGGTATAAACTTTCATGAGTAAATCATTTGGTCAGATGGATTAAGAGATGCAGGCTAACAGCTACCCCTCTGAGCCCTCTAGAGATGATCATTTCTGAACAGGGCAGTCTACTGTGGGTCCTTTCATAAAACACATGAGCATGTTTTCTGCTCTGGGGAATTGCTTATGTAACATTGCCATCTGGATGCCTCTGAACTATCTTGTTCTCAGCCCCATACCGTTAGCCTTGCTTTTGGGCAGAGGTATTAGAGTGCCCCTCGTAGGTAGGTGCTTTCTAGAAGATGGAGGTAGGTATGTTCCCCGGCCTCATGAGCTGACAAACTCATGATAGACAGGACACAAGGAAGTGTTACAAACAGTAGGTGGCAGTATGAATACATAAATCTAGAGGTATGAGGACTGGGCTTCCTAATAGAAGTCTTCCATATGTGAAGCTCTTTGCTTGTTGCATCACTAGAGATCATCAAAATGAGAAGGCTGCCTCCTTTGTGACACTACTTGTCCGGGATTAAATTAGATCTCTTGTTACCTTATTGACAATGTTCATTCTCTGGAAAGACCTGTACGCTGCATGTGGCATGCAAATATGTCCAGTTGCAGAATTTGCACACTGGATACCTTTTTCTCAATCTGTGATGACGTTGCAACAATAAGACATCTTCCTCATAACCTGGAGGCTTGGTGTGTTGTGATTCCCTTTCAGTAGGGCTTCCAGCAGGGCAGCAGTGCTATACAGCTAGTTGTGAGCTCAGCAGTACCTTTGCTCTCTGATTTGAGTAATCCTGAGCATATTGTGCCCATTGTGAGTGTTTTATATGGATTGCCAGTAAACTGATGGACTGAATCCAACAAGTAAAGGCCAGTGATAATGTTACATATTTTAGATTTTTCCCTTTTTGCCTTGTTCCTTAGACTATCCGTCAACCCCCCCTCTCCCCGAATAGTAGTGGTTTAGAAAGTGTTACTTGCTTTGCAATGTAATGCTTAAGCAGTGTGTGTGTGTGTGTGTGTGTGTGTGTGTGTGGTGGGGGGGGTACACACATGCACCTGCTTCAGAAATAATAGTATCATTGAGTATGTTCTGATTTCTATTAGCAAGGATCAATAAGCCTGTGATAGTAGCCACATTCAGCCTTGACGGGGCCATTTTGACCAAAGGCCTTTTTTTGAGCAGGTGAAAACTAATAATGATACTTAGCAGTGGTCTGACACTTATAACCTGCAATTTCCAATTCCCTTTGAAAAATCTCAGAAGACGCTGTCAAAGCACTGTACACTCATTAGCTATGTCACAGCTCCCATAGGTGAAGGAGTTCACTGGTCTTTATGTGTGGGCAAACTGAGATGGAAATAGGCCGAACTCTGCACTGTTTTGCTAGTGGAGCTACTCTATGTTTACACGAAGTCAAATTACTGTTGTGTTGATGTATCCCCACAGACTTCTCTTGGGTGCCCCTAGGGGTTGAGTGGCCCTGCCACTCCAGGGTCAACCCCCCTGCCTTTGGGGAGGCCCTTATCTTGCCTTCTAATGCAGGAGCCTGGTCCATCCCTGGGGCAGCCTGTGTTGGCTGTCCAGCTGCTCCTGGGACTTCAGGGTTCAACGGGGCTGCAGTAGTCCTAGCCCCACTTTCGGGAGAGAGCCATCAGGTTGCTATTGGTGCAGCAGGTAGCCTGCAGTTGTAGATTCATGGAGGACTGGAAAGGAAGCACTACAGACTAGCCTGAGGCCAGTAGAAACAGAGGTTATGAGATGGATGAAAAAGTGATCTGCCGGGGCTGGATACTACTTCATTTTAGCATGTATATAGCTTCAATCTCAGGGGCACATAATCTCAGCAGATCACCTTTTCTTCTAGGACTTGGATGGGTGGTGGGGGCAGGGGTGAAAAATCACCTTGGCTGTCCTGTGTCGTCTTAACTTCATACACTGAAATCCTGGAAATTTGAAGTTTCATGCAGGTGAGCTGGGTTAGAGAGTCCTTTTGCCTTTCTCGACATGGGGGAATGTGTGCTGGAGTTGAATGGGTGTAGAGGGGACTGGAATGGAGAAGAAAAAATTCAGGAGAAAGCAGATCATCCATTGTAGGGCTATAGCCTCATTCTACACTCCTTGTGAATCTTGTCTGTGTTCATGTATGCTGGTTATAAATGGGAGAGAAGTGTCCAGTGGGGCTCTTGTACATTTCAAAAGCAGAATTGCAGCAGAAGCGGCATGAGCAGAGACTGCTTCGGTCCCTGCTTGTGCCATTTCCCACTGTGCCTCTACCTTCCCTGCACTCTGCAGCTTTTAAGCTGGCTCCCCCCAGAACTGGCTCCTGCTCTTGCTGCCTCTCTGATAGAGAGGCAGCAAGGGAGGGGAAGTGACTAGTCGCATTTCTAGTTGACTAGTCAATTCCTATTGGGGGTGGGGAACCTCTTTTGGGTTGGGGCCATTGACCCACAGAAAAATCAGTTGAGGGCTGCACACAAGTGAGAAGCCCCTGACTGCAAAGGAGAAAAGACACTCCTCACATCACCAGAGCCTAGGGAAACCAGTAGCTTTTGTATGCTCCAGCCCTGTGGGTGGGTGGCAGGGGGGGCTGCAGTGACAGTGTGGGCTCCCCAATGTGAAGGGATCCCTGAGCCTCAGGGGCTGCATCTAGCCCCCAGGCCTAAAGTTCCCCACACGTGATATAGATTATTGCTGCTGCCACTGCTATACAATTGAAACAAAACTTATACCAAGTGTTTTATGTAAGGTGGCATGGCTGTTGCCCATTCAGGTTCTCCAAATGCAGGTGGGAGCCCACAAGAGACTTTTAAACTAGCTTGCCACTAAAGGCTTCTGTTTTAAAAACTCCCAAGGTCACAAATTCACTGGCCTTGGCTTGGTATTGCGGCCATCACCAAAATACAAAACCCCTTTTGAAAACAGAGGATGACCCATTTGGGAATTTCTTTGTGGGGTACCTTCAAACTCTTTAACTTTCCCTCTGGAGAGAGCTTGGAAAAAAAAAAAACTATGATTTTTCTTAATAGTTGGTCTTTCATCTTAGGCAAATGCACACAGAACCTCCTGCCTTCTAGGACTTGGGACTTGGTTTATGGTTTTAAAAAGCTAATTTTATTAACAAAACATACTTGGTGAAACATTACTTGGTTGCTAGGTGTAACAGAGCAATTGGGGGGGGGGGGGGGGGAAGATTAGAACACAGAGCATTGTTTCCTTGGGATTCAGCTAGGGGATTTACAGTGTAAGAGGGAAGTTGCATGTACTCAGCACAGAAGTCCAACAAACCTGAAAATAACCTGATCACGTCTGACTAAACATTCCCTGTTCTACTCACATATCTGATGGGGTCTGTGAATATGGGAAAGTCAGTGGATGTGATAGACCTTGACTTTAGCGAAGCTTTTGATACAGTCTCCCACAGTATTCTTGCCAGCAAGTTAAGGGAATATGGATTGGATAAATGGACTGTAAGATGGATAGAAAGCTGGCTAGACTGTGGGGCCCAATGGATAGTGATCAATGGCTCAGTGTCAGGTTGGTGATCGGTTTCTAGCGGAGTGCACCAAGGATCTGTTCTAGGACTGGTTTTGTTCACTATCTTTACTAATGACCTGGATGGGGGGATGGATTGCACCCTCAGCAAGTTCTCAGATGACACTAAGCTAGGGGGAGAGGTAGATACGCTGGAGGGCAGAGATAGGGTCTAGACAGATTAGAGGATTGGGCCAAAAGAAATCAGATGAGGTTCAACAAGGACAAGTGTAGATTCCTCCACTTGGGATGGAAGAATTCCAAGCATTATTACAAGGTAGGAAATAGTCTTTGCTGCAACTCAACAAAATTCTTCATGTGCATATGATTTGCCTATGTGACTTCAAACATCTTATCACTAAAGTTTCCTGTAAGCTGTGCAGGTGCCTAGTTAGCATCACAGAGATATTCAAGGCACCCGCTCAGAGTGGGAAGTAGAGTTGCCACACTCCTAATCTAGCCTGGGCCCAGCCTGCCACGGCTGGGGGAGGGATGACCTGAATCTAGAACCTTCCCCTGGCCCAAACAGCAGCTAGGGCTTGGGTGACCCTCCCCCAACTTCAGCTCAGCCCCAGCTGGAACCTGCTAGAATTGGGGGAGGGCCACTATCCTGCAGGCCCTGCCTCAACTTCCACAGTAGGGAGAAGTGTCTTTCTCTCTTAGCCTTGCTGTTGCTGCATGAAAAGAGCTGGGGGAGTCCTCCATATAGTGCCTTGGGTGCCCTTCTTCATCCAGCCCCACCCTATCGCCAGCACCCCCAGCTGAAGCCCTAACCCCTCACATACCTACACACCACCAACTGTCCCATCCAGGAGCCACTCATCCCTGGTTCTACTCCAGAGACTACCCCCCCAGCCCTTGCCCCCCAACCCTCTGATCCAACCTTGAGTCATTCAACTTTAGCCCTGCCCTACAGCCTCCATCCCCAGACTGAGCTTTCACACTTGGGTACTCCAGACCTGTGCCCAGGCTAGAACCCTTTCCTATGCTCAATCCTTTTGGCCACACTCTGCCGCATGAGTTTTGTTAGGGTACATCACCTCCATATTTGTACACATCTCCACACAGAAGGGGTGGATGGAAGGGGCTTGGCAATGTAAATCTGTCACTCACACGGTCTGTTTGTCTGTCATTCTCTCATACACTATCCCTGACCCAACACATACATGCAGGGCCGGATTAAGGGAGGGGCCAGTTGGGCAGCTGCCCGGGGTGCCAACCTATGGGGGGGTGCCTGATTGAAGTGGTAAGGGTGCCACATACCCGGGGGCAGGGCCATGCATATGCCGTGCACCTGGTCCCCATGACGCAAGTATGGCTTGGTCCAGCACTGCATACGTGGGGGGTTGTTACTTTTTCCACTGCTTGCAAAATGTGTGATTTTTGTTTGTTTGACTGGTCTGTGCATTTCATCATTTTCATTCCTCTTACACTTAAATTTAACTAGTTAAGCAGTGAGTTCTAAAATGCCTAACCTGTCATGGCTGGAGCCATTATTCCTCTGGTAATTGCTGCACCTGGAGGTGGCTGGCATGTTCTTGAGAGAGGCACATCAGGGGGTCTTCACAAGCTATCCTTGCCTGCAGACACCACTCCTGCAGCGCCCATTGATCAATAATGGGGAACCAGTAGAAACTGTGGGCTCCGTGCCTGTAGATGAGGGGCAGCACATGGTGCCATGGAGCAATTGCTGTATATGCCAGCTGCTTCTAGGAGTGGTTCAGGGCCAGGGAAGGAGTAACTCTGACTTAACTCCATTATTCCACCACCTGGAAGCAATCATAGTTAAATGGTGCCCAGCCATGGACTGTTTTCTGAACCCCTATTGCAGCCCGGAACCCATTCCTGCACCCAACCTCCTGCCCCAGACGTGTTTCCTGCACCCAAACACCTTCCAAGAGATTGCACGCTGAAACCCCTCCTGGTCCTCAGTCCCCAATCCTGGGATAAGTCTGGAGCCCCTACCACACTCCAAACCCCTTGGCCCAAGACAAGATCCTGCACCCCAACCTCCTAACCCAGGATGGTGAAAGTGAGTGAGAATGGGGGAGGAAGAGTGATGGAGTGAGCAGGGAGAGGCCTCAGAGAGGGGTGGAGCAGGGGCAGGGCCTCAAAGAAGGGGCAGTTACTTTAGACTAGTGGAATTCCAAAATGGTGACCGGACGGGAATATACAAATAAAGCCCAGGATATTTAAATCCCGGGCTTCATTTGCAACTTTGAATACCTACATTAGCCTCCCTAGTTCGAACTAGGGGGCTAGTGTAGACATACCATTGGAGTATTGTCTAGTTCTGGGCACCACATTTCAAGAAAGATGTGGAGAAATTGGAGAAGGTCCAGAGAAAAGCAACAAGAATGATTAAAGGTGTAGAAAACATGATCTATGAGGGAAGAATCGGGCTTGTTTAGTTTAGTTTAGAAAAGAGACGACTGAGAGGGGACATGATAGCAGTTTTCAAGTACCCAAAAGGGTGTTGCAAGGAGGTTGGGCATTAGAAAAAACTTCATAACTGTCAGAGTGGTTAAATACTGAAAGAGGTTGTGGAATCTCCATCACTTGAGAGATTCAAGAGAAGGTTGGTTAGACATCTATCAGGGATTGTCTCGACAGTGCTTGGTCCTGCCATGATGGCAGGGGATTGGACTTGATGATGTTTCAAGGTCCCTTCCAGTTTGAGAGTTCTAGATTCTAAGGTACTGGGACAGTCTTGGTCTCTTTGCTGTGTGTTCTCCTGAAGTAATTTTTACAGGAATTAGGAGATCACAGGGTGCAGAAGCCATGAAGATCTCTCTGAACTACTACCTTCTACCAGTCCCTACAGGTGCAGAAAGTGTTGCTACGATCAATAACAAAGATTCTGTGGCACCTTCCAGGCTACCACATTTATTTGGGCATAAAATTTTGTGATTAAAATCCACTTCATCAGATGTATTGGAATGGAAATCACAGAGGCAGGGATAAAGATATGCACTAACAAATCAACAAGAGGGAGTTACTTCTCAACCATGTGACCAGTGTTAAGAAGGCCAATTCAGTCAGGGTGGATGCGGTCCATTCCCAGCAGCTGATAGGGAGGATGTGAATACCAAGAGGTTTTAATTTTGAAATGAATTCTGAAAAAAACCCCAAAACCTACTGTATTGGCCTTCTTAACACTGGTCCTACACTTGAGAAGTAACTCCCTTCTGTTGATATGCTAGTGCATATCTTTACCCCTGCCTCTGTCATTTCCACTCCAATGCATCTGACGAAGTGGATTTTAACCACAAAATCTTATGCCCAAATAAATCTGCTGACCTGTAAGGTGCCCCCAGTCTCGTTGTTGTTTTTGAAGATACAAAGTAACACAGCTACTCCTTTGAAATTTGTTACTAACAATGTGATTCTGAGTTCCTGTTGGTGGCCTTGCCCCTAGGAGAAGTTTTTCTTTTTCAATCCCAGGCAGCTGGGAAAAAAACTGTCGTGTATGCCCTTAAAATACTTTCTGCTTCCTGTTTAACCTGGTCTGCAAAGAGAAAATTAGGGGTTTGTTCCTTTTTTGAGGTACAAAAGTCTCATTGATGTGTATGTTGCTTGCTTTTTATCCTGCAAATATCAGAAATATCAAATCCAATCTTCCCTGCTTTGTGAATAAGTTGAATGTTTTATGTGACTTATGACAAAACAACTCTTCAAATATCAAAGCCTGGATGCTGCCATTACAGACCTTATTGAGTGGGCTTGTTGTCCTTATAAGGATGTTTAGAACTTTAAAAAAAAAAAAAACTAGCCAAGTACAAATGTGCAAGTAATTCTTTCTCTATACCGGAGAAGAATGATCTCTACTCTACCTAGCAGCTGCAAAATGATTGCAAAACAGGCCAGATAATGTAATGGAGGAGGTGGGGGGCACACGAACCTGGCTCTCCAGATCCATCTGCAAAGTGCTGAAATTGTGGAAGTTGGTGGAATTAGCACAAGCAGCAGCGTCAGCATTAACACAGTCCAGTGGTAAGTTCCAGTAAGTTTTTTTTTTTAAATTTTTTTATTATTTTTAGAATACTCCTGCAAACAGAGAAGAAAATGCAAAGTACATTTTAACTTGGTGAGCTACAGTCACTTTTCATTGTTGCCACAGCAACTCAAGAGCACTGTGCGCTGAATATATGTCCCCCTCCCTCCTTCCCTGTTAACTGTTTAGTAGTTAACTGCTGAGGACTAGACAGACGTTTAGAATATCCTTATCCAGCTAATGAGCTCCAATGAAGGTGTGGATTGTTAGAGCTGACACAACCATGCAGTGCCTAGGTCAATAGCTATGGAACAGGTCAATTCACTGGCCTTTATTTAATAGATAATTAGCCGCAAGGGGTGATGACTCTCCAGGTCCCGAGGGACATGTTTGTGGCACATAAAGTAATCATAAGGCTTTATTACTGTTATAAATTGTCAGAAAAAACCCAGAACAAAAAAAATGCTCACAAGAAGGCTCACAGGTGTCTTTTTTTTTTTTTTCCCCTTGCCCCTCCAATTTTCGGAGTAATGTAACAGAGTTCCTAGAAGACAGGATATGCCAAGAAATGCTGCTCTTGTCTCCTCCTTAAATAAAGAGCCAATAGAAAAACCACACATCCTTGTAAAATTGATTCTTAGGTCTGACATTAATTTGGGTTGTTTCTAGTTACAGGCTGGATTGGAACTTTCCAATCAAACCCTGCCAACGGTCAACATGTAATATCACAAAGTATCTTGCTCCATAGAGGAAGTAATTAGCGCCACTTCTTTGCATGATGTGTTCATCTCCACTATGGCATAGCTGCTGTCCTGCTCTGCCTAGTCCCTGCCTCTGCCCACCCACTAATCCTTAGCAGAGCTAAGACTGGAAATATCTTCCATTATCTTTTAATCTGAAAATGTTTCAATCCTTCCACGTATCTAAGTCATCAGTGTTCACCCTCCAAATATTGAGCGCCTGACCTCTGTTGGTGCAAAATGATGGACAATTTTGAAGATCTGAAATCAGATATTGAGTTTTGAATGCAAAATTCACAATTTCCACTATTTTTTGGTTTTTTAACTGTATAAGCCACATTGGCTTTTTTTGCCCTGATTGGATAACTTATGTAACTGTGCAGTGTGAGGGCTGAATACTAAAACTGAATATAGTCTTAACATCTTTGGGGAGCTGTCTCCCAGAAAGCAGTTGGCTCTAAAAAAGATTTAGGGGTTTATATGAACATGAGACTGGCCGTCCTGGGTCAGACCAAAGGTCCATCTAGTCCACTATCCTATCTTCTGGCCAATGCCAAGTGCCCCAGAAGGAATGAACAGAACAGGTAATCATCAAGTGATCCCTCCCTTGTTACCCAATCCCATCTTTTGACAAACAACAATTCCTGCCCATCCTGGCGAACAGCCATTGATGGACCTAACCTCCATAAAGAAAATGGAGACACTAGGGACTGCACCCAGGACTTCATGTATACAAAGCATATGCTCTACTACTGAGCTAGATGCAACTCAACAGAAGCTTCCAAAGAAACGCTCAAACAACATGGGTGTGACCCTTTGAATACAGAAATATGGGAGTTGTGAGTATCAGTGGGGAGGTGATTTTACCTCTGTGTATCCCATTGGTGACAGATATTACTGGAAGGGCATAACAAGTGGGGTTCCACAGGGGTCTGTTCTGGGACCGGTTCTGTTCAATATCTTCATCAGTAACTTAGATATTGGCATAGAGAGTACGCTTATTAAGTTTGCAGATGATACAAAGCTGGGAGGGGTTGCAAGTGCTTTGGAGGATAGGGTCATAATTCCAAAGGATCTGGACAAACTGGAGAAATTGGCTGTGGTAAATAGGATGAAGTTTAATAAGGACAAATGCAAAATACTCCACTTAGGAAGGAACAATCAGTCTCTCACATACAGAATAGGAAGTGACTGTCTAGGAAGGAGTACTGCATAAAGGGATCTAGGGGTCACAATGGACCACAAACTTAATGAGTCAACAGTGTGATGCTGTGGGGGGAAAAAAGCAAACATGATTCTTGGTGGGGGGATAAACTGTGTAAAAGTTAATGGTCTATAATACACAGAGAAGGTCCAGATGGTTCCTGTTACTGTTAAATTCGATGAACTGAAAATATGGAAAAAATTTGTCATTTTAGATGCTTGAAGATTCATAGCCTGCATCTCTAAATATCCCTTAAAAGCATGCCTGCTGATGGGGGAGGGGAGAAGAGGTCACTGCACTGGGGCCCAGGACCCTTTAAATTGTTTCTGGAGTGCCATGTGGCATGCTTCAGATGGCACTAAGGGTATGTCTACACTACCACCCTACTTCGAACTAGGGTAGTTAATGTAGGCAACCGAAGTTGCAAATGAAGCCCGGGATTTGAATTTCCCGGGCTTCATTTGCATCTTGTTGGGAGCCGCCATTTTTAAATCCCTGCTAGTTCGGACTCTGTGCCCGTGGCTACACGCGGCACGGAGTAGGTAGTTCGGATTAGGCTTCCTATTCTGAACTACTATTACTCCTCATGGAATGAGGTGTACCGGTAGCTCGGAATAGGAAGCTTAATCCAAACTACCTACTCCGTGCCGCGTGTAGCCACGGGCACAGAGTCCGAACTAGTGGGGATTTAAAAATAGCGGCGCCCGACAAGATGCAAATGAAGCCCGGGAAATTCAAATCCCGGGCTTCATTTGCAACTTCGGTTGCCTACATTAACTACCCTAGTTCGAAGTAGGGTGGTAGTGTAGACATACCCTAAGGCTGCCTGAGTGGGGAGGCTATCCTCGTCTCGGCACCTTCTGCCCAAGGCTCTGCCCCTCTCCAGTTGTGTGGTGCTGCTCTCTCCCTTGCCCAGGGGTCCGGTGAGTGTGTTGGCTCCCTAATTTAAGGCTTTATAGTAATCACCATGGAGTGCTAAGAGTGTTATGACATACAGAAGAGCCTCTTAAAGCAATTAAAGTGTTTCTGTTGCTTTAGAATGCGCTCCAAGTTCACTTAAAGATACCAAAACCTACTTACTTGCACCCTGAATTGTGTCCGTTCAACACTCTTCAAATGTTTGTGGGGGTGGGGAGTGAATTCAAGGAATCACTAAAGTGTGTTGTATCATCAAGGACAAAGCTATAATAATTTACACAGTGGTTGGAGTTTCTGGTGATGAGTCCCCCCTGTTCTTCCTATGAATTCTAGACTGGCATGCAAGGTGAAAGCTTAACTACGGTGCTTTACTTCAGAGATGCTTATGAGCAGTGGAGCATGCCAGACTGTATTGGAATTTGGAACACTGCTGTTGATGGCTTTTTTTTCTGATGCTCATCCTATTCAAACAGTAAATTTACTATCTAATCACAAGTTGCCATGTCAGTCTAAACAGAGTTATGTGGAGCTTCAAGTAATGCATAAAATAATCTAACAAGATTGACAGCCAGTAAAATTACTCTGTTTGCTTTTTCATTATGGAAGCAGCCTTTGATCCTGCTGAATTAGAGGCCTTGTCTCCTGTGAGGCTTTCTGGAGGTGTGCAGTTGCACCATATACACTGCAATCTCAAAACAGCACAGCTTCAAATTTCTAGCAATAAATGGTTAAATTGGACATGGTTGGAAAGTGAATTGTGAGTGCTCTCTCATTCTCCTCTGCCTTTCACCTTGTGTAGCCACTTACACATGTGCAAAGTGAATGGTTCACACATGCGACCAGATTTCTCCATGTACTTACACCACCGGCAATGTTTTGCACAGGTGAAAATATTCAGTCCCACGGTGTTCAAGGCAATGGAGAATTGGGCCCCTAATGCTGTTGAAAGATACTACTGATCTCTCAATTGTAGTATGTGCCCTCAAGTGCAAACAAAATTAACCCAAGAAAGATCAGGCATGCCCATAGCCATCTGCAGAAAAGGCTATGCGCAACTGCAGCTCTAAGAGAAAACAATACCCAAGTTGTAATACCTGCACAAATCCTGCCTTAATAAATCTATTTGTATCTAAGGTGCCACAGGACTGCTTGTGGTTGTTGCAGATACAGACGAATGTAGCTATCCCTTTGGGTCTATCCTACAAGACATTCTTAGTACTTCCTGGGTCTGCACCATTGCTTTTGGGGCATGGTGACCAACCTTAATATTATTGAATTGCAAATGTACTATGAGAATTCATTATGAATAAAAAAATATGGTCAACATACAAACTAACCAGCTGGAGAATGTAGATTTTAATTATTGTTCCACCTTCTGTTTTGTAGACCTAATTTGCTGTCATGTCTATAATTTGACTCAAGCTCCCTCAAGGCAAGTGATATGCCCATCTGTGTGTTCTGAGAAGCCCATCATACTGTGACCAGTGTACATAAAGTTAAATGTGTCACATCTGTTTAAACTTGACATTTTCAAGACTTCTAAATTCTACTTGCGCAGAGTTCTTTGAAACTTGGTAAGTCTAGGAAGGTGTACAGCAGGCTAGTGACTCAACGTTGGATTGCCTCCAACCCAGGGTCCTGGAAATAGAACCTCAAATTAGCCATTTAAAAAGGGTGCTGGTTGCCTTGAGCTAGAGCTCAAACGATTGATGTGATGGGGGTTAAAATGGTCTCAGTCTGAGTATTACCCTTTTGGGCTATGTCTAGACTGTAGAGAAGTCAGAAAAATACTGCAATTTCCATATCTTTTTCCACTTTTTTTTTCCCCGAAAGAGGCTTTTCCGAAATTTGGCCCATCTGAAATATGTTTGCAATGCCAGTGAGGATAGGTAAGACACAACAAAGAAGAGCAGCTGCATGCTTATCTATTTTTCTAGGCTGCAAAAATGAAGGGAAAGAGTATGCTCAAGGGTAATAGCTACTGTGGCTGAACTTCTTACCTCTATCCCAGACCCCTATTCATGTTACATGTCTCAACATACCCAGTGTGGTACATAGTACCTGCTAAATCTCTAGGGGCAAGTTTACACTAGGAAAGTATAGGTAATTGTTGCTCAGTTTTCAAAGCCTGGGATCCAGCTACCGCTATTTTGAGTACCACAGCAAGGGTGTGTCTAGACTACATGCCTCCATCAACAGAGGCATGTAGATTAGACAGATCGGCAGAGGGAAATGAAGCCGCGATTTAAATAATCACAGCTTCATTTAAATTTAAATGGCTGCCCCGCTCTGCCGATCATCTGTTTGTCGGCAGAGCAGGTCAGTCTAGACGTTCCCCAGTTGACAGAAAACCTTTTTGTCGACCGCCCCGTAATGCCTCGTGGGATGAGGTTTACCGGGGCGGTCGACAAAAGGATTTTCTGTCAACAGGGGGACGTCTAGACTGACCCGCTCTGCCGATCAGCTGTTTGATCGGCAGAGAGGGGCAGCCATTTAAATGAAGCCACGATTATTTAAATCATGGCAGAGGGAAATGAAGCCGATCTGTCTAATCTACATGCCTCCATCGATGGAGGCATGCAGTCTAGACACACCCCAAGAGCCCAATTTGGTCAGCCTGGGATCTGAAACTCTATGGCATTCATTGTTCAGATTGGTGCTTGATGACTGTGAACTTGCCTTCCCATTACTGTAACTGGCTAAAAACAGACGAAGTCTTGGACTGTGTGGCTGGAGGCTTCTGCAATTCGTGTTGTGAGTGGCAATTTCTGTGATGCTGGCAGGCCAGGGGCCAGCTTCTGCCAAGGACCCTAAGTCTCAACTGAACATTGACGACTGCACAGGTGAAATGCCGTCTGGTTCACGTGTCAGGGAGGCTAAAATAGGCATTAGGGTTGTGAAATGATTTAAGTGGCAGTAGGCACTAGCAGACCCATATGCAGGAATTTCGGAGCGGGTGTGCTTTTTTTGTAAATGTGGACCGCAAGGGTGTGAATCTCACTCCCCCCAGCCCATGGTCCCCCGAGTAAGCGGGGAAATGTGGTACATGGTACCTGCTAAATCTAGGGGCATGTTTACGCTAGGAAATTATTTCAAAATAACGTATTTTGATGAAATAACTCCTAAAAGGGGCAAGTTTACAGCCTTCCCCAGTTGGCCAGAGCATGGGGGAGGGAGGCTTGGGCAGTGTGCCACTCCTGCCTTCCCCTGGCCAGCCAGAGCATGCTTGCTTGGGGGACTCTGAGGGGTGCTTTTGCTCCCCCCTGCCAATGTACAGGCCTGACTAGTTTCACTTAGCCCATGTTATAATATTGAAGTGTTTGCTCTTTGTAAATCTCCTATTGGGGCTGAAGCACTACCAAGTACAACATCCTAGTTTGCCATAGGAGGTGTTGCCCATTACCCAACAAAAGCTAAGGCACCAGACAAACCCCTGTGGAAATTCAGAAGATTTTGTTGATTGCTTTCAGTGGGGAAGCTGGGCTCAGTATAGGAAGGGGCCAGGTTAGAGGGTGTCAAGTTGACTCGGTCTGGGGCATGGCAGGGAAGATATGCCCAAGTAGGTTTTCTGGGTTGAAGCTGATGTGTTGAAAGAATCATAAAATCCTGGGGCTGGAAGAGACCTCAGGAGGACATTGAGTCCCAACTCCTGCCCGAAGTAGGACTGACCTCCAACTAAATCATCCCAGCCAGGGCTGTCGTCAAGCTGGGACTTAGATGTTTTTAAGGATGGAGATTCCACCACCTATCTAGGTAACCCATTCCAGTGCTCCCCACCCTCCCAGGGAAATAGTTTTTCCTACTATCCAACCTAGACCTCCCACACTGCAACTTGAGACCATTGCTCCTTATTCTACCGTCCATCACCACTGAGAACAGTCTCTTTACATCATCTTTGGAACTTCCCTTCAGGTAGTTGAAGGCTGCTATCAAATCTACCCTCACTCTTTTCTCTTTTGCAGACTAAATAAACCCAAATCCCTCAGCCTCTCTTTGTGGGTCATGTGCTCCAGCAGCTGGAGCATTTTGGTTGACCTCCACTGGACCCCCTCCAATACGTCCACATCCTTTTCATAGTGGGGGTGGGGGTGTGTGGAGCAAATGGGACACAGTACTCCACATGTGGCCTCACCAGTGCCGAATAAATGGAGAGGGGGAAGAGTTGCAGCTGGGTCAGTATGCTAATTGCAGGGCATAGAAATTACAACTTCTGAAATGACTCTTCACTCCTGTTTTTTAAACCTAGGAAATCCAATGGCAAGAAACTATCCTACTTCAGAGTCTGGTTGCTTGGCAGCATGTCATCCCCTCTCAGAACATTGAGCTGAGCAAAACTTTTTAAAATAAAAAACCCAGGAAATGCAGAGTTAAAGTCTTCCATGGAAACTTAACTTGCCACTTTTCAGCAATGCCCTGATTTTTCTCCATGAACACACAGACCTTTATTCTGCCCACTTGACAGTTGTTGACATGTGCAAGCTATTCTCCTCTCTGATAACCCATTCACTCTCACCCCCAAGATTCTATTGAATGCTAGTAAAGGACAAAAGAAAAGGAGACGTTTTTGTCCATTCTATCTTTGTTCCCCTAGAGCTGGCAGTAGTCAGTGGGAATTACCTGGATACGCTCCATTTGCAATCAGTGTGTTAAGCGTACTGGTGTTGGAGGAAGTTGTAGTTGGGCCTACTTGGTAAAAATGTCTCTGATTATGAGGACATGCATGGATCACTTTGAAGTATCTGGTAGACCGGTGATTATGACAGGAGATTTATGATTTGAGATTTCCAATGTGTGAGCAAAGGGAAGCGTAGCATGTATACCTTCAGGACCCAGTGTGCATCATTTCAATACAGAATTATTTAATATGCTTGGCAAAGTATAGTTGAGGAGCGAGATGGGATAAAAGAGCAATTTAAGCATTTATTATCTGCTTGTGCTCAAGGTAAAGCAAGAATGGTCAGTGGTGTATACTGTATACATTTACTTTTAAAATCTGTGAAGCACTGATCTGAATGAACCGAAAGAAGAAGACATAAAATGGACTGGTGCAGATGCAATTTTGAGGCTAAGCACCTTTAGCTTTTTTCCTTAAGAAAATGGGATGGAGAACTAATGGGTTTCTTAAGAATACAATCAGCTCATACAAAGTGACAAGTTACACTCTTTTACATGAAAGAAATTCCATATGTATCAATGATATATGGTCTGACACTTTCTTATAAGACTGTGTGCATAACTAACAATGCAGCAGTGGTACCAATACAAAAAATTAAAAAGCTGATTTTTTTTCTTTTTTTGGAGAGCTCTAAGAATTTACCGAAAGTGTGGCAGTTTGCAAATAATTTGCACAAAATCCTTTGTTCAAACACTAACCAGGGAAAAGGACAAATGAATACAAAACCAGCATTTAGCCACTGTGTTGACTATGGTTGAATACAGCAACAAATTTCTTATTTTGATAGCACAATTAATCTGTCAGGAAAAGCAGTAGGAGTGTTCCTCACACTAGTGCTAAAATGCCATTCTGACAAGCGTTCATCTACTGATTAGGTTGAGCATGAGACAGCTTTATAGAAATAACCCAGCCTATGTGTAAGTTTAGAGAAGCCTGAGTTTAAATCCGCAAAGCTAGGAAAGTTTAGAACAAGGTTTGGAAATAGAGGGTGATTTGTCAACTTATAACATTGTTGGTAAAAACCAAAACTGAACAAGGAGTCATCTTTTTTTTTTTTTTTTTTTTTTTTTTAGTTTTTCTTGACTCTGAGCTACCTTGCTTTTCTGAATTTTAAATCAAGGCTGACACCAGTGGCTTTTATAGCTTAATTTCTATAATTAAAACTGAAACACAAAAAACCAAACCCCTCCCCCCCCCCCCCCCCCCAAAGAACAGAACACATGGTCCATTTTATGACATGGGAGAATTGATGTAGTTGACGATCAGCTCATTTTGGAACCATTATTTCTAATGTGCAAATATGCAGTTATGGCTTTCTAACCATTCACAATTTGTACCCAGCCTGTGTGACTTATTTATAACAATTACAAGCTATTCAATCCAGGTGTTATTTACTAGATAGTGGAGGATGATTTGAAAGGGTCATCACTATACAGTGAGTAATTAATAGGCTTTTCAAAATGGACATTTTAAACTCTATCTGCTCCAAGGGAATCATAAAGGATATGTGCTTTGGGGTGAAAGACTACTCAGAATCTTTGCTTGTGGGTCATTAATCCTGTAGATGTTCTGAGATTTTCTATTATTACTTTGAATTGGCTCATTAAGATGAGTAACGCCAGTAGTGTGGACTATTTCCACTACTGGAATATGTAGCAAAGGTTTATAAGGTGCTGGGATTACAACGACAACAGGATCAACTTCTGTGCAACAACACTACATGTCATATTAACAAATAAGTCTGAACAGTAATTCAAAATGAGGCTTAAATTCAGAATTCAGGTCCATATGCAGGTTCTGAGCAGTCCAAAACACTGGAAGAGTCTCAAGTTGTGCTGTTAAACTCCTTGCAGAGACGAATGCTGTTTCTCTAGTGAGCGCTGGGTGGGCAGATTCTTGTGCATCCCTACTGATTCTGCACTTGGGATGGAAGAATCCCAAGTACTGTTACAGGCTGGGGACAGGGTGGCTAAGCAGCCGTTTGGCAGAAAAGGACCTGGGGATTACAGTGGATGAGAAGCTTGATATGAGTCAACAGTGTGCCCTTGTAGCCAAGAAGCCGAATGGCATATGAGGCTGCATTAGGAGGAGCATTGCCAGCAGATCTAGAGAAGTAATTATTTCCCCTTCATCTGGCACTGGTGAGGCCACATGTGGAGTATTGCATCCAATTCTGGGGTCCCCACTATAGAAGGGATGTGGACACATTGGAGAAGGTCCAGCGGAGGGCAATGAAAATGATGAGGGGGATGGACATGACCTAGGAGGAGAGTCTGAGGGATTTGGGCTTATTTAGTCTGCAGAAGAGGAGAGTGGGGGGGGGGGGGGGGATTAGATGGCTGTCTTGTACTTCCTGAAGGGAGGTTCCAAAGATGATGGAGAGAGGTTAGTCTCAATAGTGACAGATGGCAGAACAAGGAGTAATGGTCTCAAGTTACAGTAGGGGAGGTCTAGGTTAGATATTAGGAAAAACTATTTCACTCGGAGGCTGGGGAAGCACTGGAATGGGTTACCTAGAGAGGTGGTGGAATCTCCATCCATAGAGGTTTTTAAGTCCCAAATTGACAAAGCCCTAGCTGGGATGATTTCATTGGGGTCGGTCCTGCTTTGGGCAGGGTTGGACTCGACCTTCTGCAGTCTCTTCCAGCCATAGGATTCTATGATTCTGAGCAATACATTCATACAAATATAGGTTGGAATCTCATATCGATGGAAGGAGCTGCTCCAAGAAAGTAGTTTCTCAGATACTGGGTGTATGTCTACCCTGCAATAAAATGCCTATGGTCAGCTGACTAAGGAGTTGGGGCTATAAAATTGCAGTGTAAATGACCTTGGGATGGCGTCTAGCTCTGGAACTCTCTCCCCCAACATGACCACTCTGATGGATGTGGCTGAGAATCCTGGGATTTTTCAGGCCAGTTAGCAGCTGGCACACACAATTGTCTGGGGCTTCTACACTATTTCTTGTCAACAAGAAAGTCCATATTTGGCCTAAAAATATAATACTTAGAACTTAGATAATAATTCTCAGATATGGTCCTCTGAGAACTTGCATTAGGAAAAGTCTACTGCATTCTGAGAAATCAAGGTTGCCTGTTTAACAGATGAGGAACCTGAGGCAGAAAGAGCAAATGGTTTTTCTAAGGTCATGTAATGTTAGCAAGTCAGTGAGGCGCATACAGTTCAAATATGTTCCAAATACGTAGATTGTATGTGCTGGTAACTGGAGCAGTTTAAAAGAGCTATCCAAATGTTTAGCTTCCTCTCTTAGAGCAATTATGGGAGGATTTAGTCAAGTTGGCAATGTTGCATATTAATTACTTGTTTCCATTGACTGCAGGTTTTTTTTGTTTTTTTGTTTGGCGCATTCACTGAATGATACTGTAGACTATCAGGATAACAACAATCAACTACCTTGAGTATGTGCGGGAAGCCCAGCTTGTCAAACCATTCATTTGATTTATCACTGCTGCCAGTTTTATGGGTAATTCAATATAGTAGAAGCAAAGAAGCTATGCAGTTTCTCCTACTTTGAAACAAGTGACATTACCAAAGGCTGGCTTATACTTGCTAACTGCTGCCTCCCCCCACATGCGGCCACTGTCTGTTAACTTCATATAGATCAGAACAGCACGATTCTTTCTTATCCTGTAGCTGTTTAAGGGTCAAAACACCTCTAGCCACAGAAATCAAAATATATCAGATACTAAAGAGTCCTGCCCTGTACCATTTACAATTAAGCTAAATGGCCAGAACTCTTATACATAATAAATTAATCCCAGGATAGCTTGTCCTCTTTGCTTTGTAATACAATATGGAAATAGTGCTATTGTCAAACTTTTTAATGCCTCTTCCCAAACACACTTGCCTTTTATACATTTTTAGGAGCTCAGATTAGTCATTGACGCTAGAAAGTGAGGCAAGATGGTGACCTCTGTTAATTATGTGTAGATGAGTCGTGTGAAAAAGGAGACAATTTTAAAATAAAAGGGCCACAATTTTGCACTCTTACCAAGACTGAATAGTAAAATATTTTGCAAATAGAGCCATGAAATACCTGGAGTAAAGTGCTACTCACTCAAAGTTAGCTTTAAAGTTCCTAGATGCTCTATTAGTATAAGTGGTAGCACACTCAGGCTACGTCTACGCAACTGTGTTATTGCAGAATGACTGATGTTATTCTGAAATAACATAGTCCATTCAGATGGCTCCTTTTTGCACAAAAGCCTCTTGCGCAAAAAGCAGGAGCTTGTTAATTATGCAAATGAAGCTTGGCGATATTCCCCCAGCCTCATTTGCATATTTCTTGTGCAAAGTGGGTGCAGTATAGACATAGCCTAGGAAAAACTTCGTAACTGTCAGGGTGATTAAACACTGGAATAAATTGCCTAGTGAGGTTGTAGAATCTCCTTCTCTGGAAATTTTTTAAGATTAGATTTGTCAAATACTTGTCATGGATCATCTAGATAGTATGTGGTCCTGCCAATGGTGCAGGGGTCTGGACTTGATCTCTCGGGGTCCCTTCCAGTTCTGAAGTCACACCTTGCTATTTTGGCAAAACTGGGGATTTGTCCTTTTTGCTCTTGCCAACTTGCCATCCAAAAATGGGACACATGAGCACTTTTGCCAAAATCTGGGACAGTGCTTAAAAAAGGGGACTGTCCCAGAGTATGTGAGCTGTATGGTAACTCTAGTACAAGGTGTAGGTCAGTGTCCCTAGAGCTCTTGTCTTTTTTTCCACATTATGAATTCCTGACTTCTGCCATTTCTTAGGTTCACTCTTCTTAGATGTCCTCTTGAATCAACAATTACTCTGTAGAGCTGGTAACTGAACTGTGCAATAGGAAGGGCAATGTGACCCTTCTTCCTGCACTTCATGAAAATGATCTGACATGCCTAGCAAGACTTCTTAGCCTTCAGAGCTTGTGCACTATGGTCACATGGAAATTCTTTATTCCGATGGTCCTCTGACTCACTGATTCAGGAGGCAAATGTCTCTGTTTTTGGTAAATTACAGAGCACACTTCTCTGTTGTTTTCATTGCAACAGCTACTTCAGTCCTTTTAAATGTAAGGTCTGATTCAGTCATAACTTCTTTTTGACCTAGTCACTGTGCGATGTAGAGACAGACTGTTCCTTTAGTCGATGGTCCAAACTGATAACTTCTTTAGAGGAGCAGCAAAATGTGCTATTGACTTTCCCCGTCACTGATGTCACCTATGGATATGATGTCATCAGTGGGATAGGAGGAAATTGTTCTCACATGACTGCAGTAATTGCAACATATGTGTCTGCTCTTGATGCAGATGGAGACAATAGGTCACACAGGAGTCCAGGTGTCTTCAGAGCTATTGTAAGGGGACTGTTACCCCTTACTAAAACTCTGTGGGAGTTTTTTGGTTTACCAGCTTCAGAAGGGGAAGGGTTCATGAGACTGGCAGACCCCAGAGACAATGGAAAGCAGTCAACACTCCAGCTCAGCCTGACTGACAGGTTGTAAGTGGGATTGTTCTGGCTCTCTTTGAGAAAACAGGGAGCAGAAAGAGCAGAGCGAGCTGTGTGCAGAAGAGGTCCTGCAAAGACAGAGAGCTGAAAGAGGAGTACAAGAAGAAGTCCTGCAGCGACAGAACCAGACACAGACAGGCCAAGCAGGGCAGACCCTGTGTAGAGCAGCAGACTGGCAGTGCTCAGAAAGCCAAAAGGAACAGAGAAGCAACACAAGGAGCTGGAACTGGCCAAGCAGCACAGCCTGCAGCTGGATGTGGTGAGCTACTGGGACCTGCAAAGTGTGGGGAAAGGCTCTGGACTGGGAGAGGGGTCTGGCCACTTAGAGACTGAGGCTGTGTGGTCACTGCCAGTGCAAGCGTGTCCAGCCTGCAGCCCCTTGCAGCACTTCCAGGGCTTCTAAGGAAGAGACTGTGAACTGTCCTTACACTCTGCAGACTGCTGTGTTGATGTCCCTGTGCTACAGAGCTGGGCTGTGTTCTCTCATTTAACCATTCTCATTGTTTCTTATTCTATTCTCTTTAATCAGTTGATGTTTAATAAATTGTATTTGCTTTGAACCTTATGAAGTGATCACTGGGCCAAGAAGGCCTGCAGTGTAAAGAGAGCACCTCGGAGTGGGGACACCCTAACTCCTGCCCCTAGTGACTACAAGGTCGGGGATTAAGCCCCAGGAAACCTGGGCCCAGCCTTGTTGGGGTTTCAAGGGCTCTGCTACTCAGGAGAGTGGAGGGGGAGCCCTCAGGATCAGGGAGCCGTGGGGTAAAGGAAGTGGGAGCGGGGACTCAGATCCTTTCGCTGGTTCATTTCACCGGGGTGTATAGAAGCCAGGAAAGTTCCCCACAATAGCGGGACCATTCCCCCGCTTACACTATCACTGTCGATAAGGTTGTCAGCTGTAGAAATGAAAAGGCATTGCAGGCTCCAAATGTCTCCAAACATTTGAGGTACACCAACCAGGATTTGTGGGGTTTGTCAAATTTCACCGACACTGCCCACAAAAGTTGCCATTTCACTTCTATTGAATAGTGTGGCTCCCTGGATATCTTCTCGTCTACTTAGAAACATTTAAAACTGCACACGGTCTGCTCTTGATCTCCTGTGAGCTGCATCCTGACACAGCAGTGTGCAGAATCATTCCTCCTTCCTTTTACTTTTAATTGCTCTACTTCCCCCTCTCTCGTCAGCTTGCTCCAGCTGCACTTGCAGAAGAACACAGCAGTCTGCCCCCTTGTGCCATCAGATGAACTTCCTTTTTTATGTTCACACTATAAAATATGACTTGATTCTATAGCTCATTCAGGCAATGAGAGCACTGGACACTTGTGGGATAGAAAATCCTCGCCTCTAATGTCACATTTGGACCCAACAGAAAAGGGAAGAGAGAGACTGGGGAGTTGGTAGAAACACAGCCATCTGCTGCAGTAGTGGATCTAGAACACGTGGCCGCATCTCCAGAATATAGGGTAGCTGCCACAGCTGATTTGTGAAACGAGAGAACCAGGAGGCAGTCTGATCTGAGTCACAGTTTACTTCCTGGGCTCCTCTCAAAATGCTGTACGATAGTCTGCTTCTATTCAAAGCCAACAATTCTGTCCCTTGTGAAGGCCAGCAGTCCTGATACATCTAAATGTGAAGATCCTACTTCGCAGGGAGTGGTTGGGGGGAAGTGGACAGAGTTTTGTGGGAGAATCTGAGACCTATATACAGTTTTATTGTCTGCATCATGAATCTTCTGTAATAGTTCTGACCTGGGTTTGTTGTGCATCTTATTTCTAAAGCCCCTCCTGCCATAGTACCTCATGCTAATATCAAAGTTGTGGGGTGAAGGGGCATTCAAAATATATTTTGATGACATACTTTTTTTTTAATCCGTGAAAATTGGATTTTATCTTTTAGGAAACCTTGTAAAGTTCTGTAATTTATACAAAAGCTGCAAATACATCATTGTCCCCCCCTGCCCTTTTCAGAAATTATACCACTGATTTTTTTAAAAAAATTATTATTAATCAGCTTTTTTTTCTTATTTTTAATTATCAATCTCTAGGTCTGAGTTGCCATCTTGGTCCCTGCTCCTGTAATTCATTCTTGATAGATCTCTGCATCTGTACAGAGCCATATTACTTTCCAGAGGTCAGGGTCTTCCAACAAGAAACGTGTCTCAGGATTGGGGCCTTGATCTGAGGTGTAAGTACTTCTCAGGGATTCTTCTTTCTACATTTTCTTGTTTGTCCACGTTCCCTCCAGGTTTAGCTGATTTTGCAATCCTCTATCTGTGATTGTGCTGGCCCATGGATTTTATTCTGGTGCACAGCCACTTGGCAGTAGTTTGTTGCTTTGAATGAAATCTGAGGGGTTAATTTGTGGGGTCTATCCACTAACAATGGGGAACTTAATCCAGCTATTATATTTTGTTATGTATGCATTTTCTTCTAAATATTCAGTAGTGCGTCTGGTTTTATCTTTGTCACTTTACGCGTGAAGGTTAGGCATCTTACTAAGTAAAAGGAGAGATCTGGTGGGTTTGCAGGCTGCTTTTCTTCACAGCATGTGTCAGAGTTTCTACCTCTGTGAACTGATGTGCAGTGCCTGCTGAGGTACACCTGGGTAGTGGAGCATGCTGCTGATTGATTTGATGCTGAGGAGAGGTGTAGCACTCTGAGGAAAGATTTTAAAAAGTGACTGATCTGAGAGGCTGTGTTTGGGTATGGCTGGATGGATAGGAGAGGGACGGGGGGAAGAAAAGCCGTGGGCCTCTTGAAGGCAAGAATTGGATTAAACTCTGAAATGTTGTAAATCTGCACAACTACTTACTATCTCACTTAATTCAAAATCCCGACCTTTGGCTTTTGTGGCTGGCTCAGGTTAGGATCACTGACTACACTGCATACTAGTCCTGGCAGGGAAGAATGTTTCATTTTTCTCAATAACTGTAGGTGTAAGAGAACCGGTTTGGATGCACACAATACCCTGCTCAATACCTTTGCCCATTGAAGTCTGAATGGAGCCTTTTCAAAAATATTCAGATCAGACTTTTAGATTTGGCCACCTGGAAACTGGAAATGGTAAAGTGACATATGCTCCAATCTCCTTTGATAGCAAGTATCTTCTCCCCTCCCCAACACTAAACTTTTAGGGTACATCTACACTGTGTGGTTACTTTGGGATACCAGAGGTATCCCTAAATCACTACTCTGCATCTACTCAAGCCACCCATTATTTCAAAATACTTTTCAAAATAACGGGCACACTATTTTGGCATCCTAGTAACCCTCATTCCCTCGTGTTGTTTTGAAATTTGGTGCTGTGTAGACTTGCCAAATTTCAAAATAAGCTATTTTGAAATAGATTCAAAATAAGATGTGCAATTTGCTCTACGCAAATTGCATATCTTATTTTGAATCTGTGTGCCGTGTAAACACACTCTTAAAGGGCTAGTTTTGTAGCAGGAGGATGGGAGGGCCAAGAAGTATAAAATCAAATAGCCAGAAGGCACAAATTCAGACATTTTCTATTGGATATACAAAGATAAAGGCTGAGTAGAACTTACATGCCACCTAAATTCATTGTTAAGAAGTTGCTGGCGAATAGGGATGTGATAACTTTTTTGGGAATCCATAACTCATTAATTACAAGGTGTTCTTTTGTATCTGACGTTACCTAGGCACATCATTTAGTAGAAGAATTACTGTTGCTGTGTGCAGACTAGCATAATGTGGGAGATACTAAGACAAGCAAAGGTTGAAAAAGAAGGGTAAGAGGGCATATATTCAGCACAAGTTGGATTGTATTAAGAGACTGACAAAAGGCGGTCTCCAGTTCCATCAAGAGGAATTCTGAAGCAGGGCTTGAAATTGGAGAAAAGACGACTCTGGTTAATCTAATGCTTCAGCCTCTCATTTCTAATTAAAAATAATTGCTTAAAAAAACCATTAAAATTTCCTTCGGCCACATAAAATCCTGCCTTTGCAAGACTGAACGCGTTCTTACTTTTTCCTTTCTGACTACATCATGTTCAAGTACAGTAAGAAGGGTCATTTGCATTTTTTTATGCCACAGATAGCATGTGAACACTTCTCATATCCAGAACCATTATTATTTTGTCAGGGGTAAAAAACCATTATTAAGTCAAGTGATGCTGCTCATCCACTTTGTGGGATGAACAGACAAAACAAAGCCTTAGTATTAGGTTTTATAAAATTACTGGGAAGAGGGTTGGGAAAAGAATGAGTTGCCAATTTTCTCCTAAAAATGTCTGGGGAAAGGTATCATGAATCTTCTGCTAGATCAAAACCCTGCTTAACTTATTCAGCTAGCTGCTTAAGTATGACAAAGGCAAACCAGATTTGACATAGAATATATCAGGCAAGAGAATACTAATCTTGATTTCTAAACATCTGACCAAACATTGGCTGAACTGGCTCACAAATGAGTGGAATGGGTTAATTGTTCGTTAGTCTCATGTTCAATAATCTTGTTTTTTTGCCGTATGACATTTCATAGTATTGATGTTTGCTGCATTTGCTACCCTACTGTTCATGTAGATTTAGTAGCATCTTTATAAACAGAGTAAAACATATCTCTTACTTTATCGGAAAGAAACAATCATTTAAGAAGACAGTTAATAGGCAAATGTTAACGTTCATCTTAGTTCTGCAGCTACTTACAATGGGAGAAGAATAGGGAACATTTTGGACATGACAGAAGAGTCAGAGTAGGCATACTTATCTTCAAAGAGATACTATACACTCCATATCATATCAACGGTCCATGTACAGGAGTGGCCCTAGATGAGCTGCAGGCAACTGGTACCCTAGGTAAAATGCGCAATCAGCGCGTGATTGGTGCCCCCGCCTCCAAAGTCCCCTGGGCAACCGCCTGTATTGATGGGCCACCACTGTCCATGTATTTGGAAGGTGAAACTGCTGTTGTAAATCAATAAAGGCCTGATGCAAGGCCAGTTCAAGTCAGTGGAAAAACATCTGTTACTTACTTTGGCTTTGGGACCATTGCAAAGACAGACACTTTATATGAGAACTGCTGTTCTCACCTCTAAGAACTGTATAAATGATAATGAAGCTGGAAGGAGCATAGCCATTTATGCAGAAATTCAAACTTACAGGTATAAAACAGTGAAAAGAAGCAATTGGTCAGTCGCTTGTACCTCAATGTTATTCACTATAGAACCCCCTACTGCTCATTCTGGCTCTTCAAGTGTATAAAGTGGAGACTCACAAGAGACGTTAAAATACTCCACCATTAAAGGCTTCGGCTTAAAAACGCCCCCAGGTCACAGACTTGCTGGTGCTGGGTGGTAGCACAGATACCAATCCAAATGCAGAAACCCCTTTGAGAATCCAGGGAGACACACTTGGGAACTTCTTCCTGTGGGGTACCCTCAAGCTCTTTAACCTTCCCTCTGGACAGAGATTGGGGGGGAAAAAACCCTGTAATTTTCTTAATAGCTGACCTTTCAATTTTAGGCCCATGCACACAGAACCTCCTGCCTTCTAGGACACAGCAAACAGATTATGGTCTTAAAAAGGTGCTAATTAACAAAACAAAGAAAACATACTTGGTAAAACATTACTTGGTTGTTAGGTGTTACAGAGCAACTGAATAAAGAAAGATTAAAACACAGAGACTTGCTTCTCTGAGCTTTACTATAACTACCCCCGTACACTGTAACTTTTACACGGGCTCAGCACAGAGAAGTCCAACAAATCCAGAAATAAATAAAATAATCTGTTCACATCTGTCTAAATATTCTGTCCTACTCACGTATCTGTTGTTCCAATGTTACATCCTCCCTAGTGCTGAATATTCCATGACTGGCTAGCCTTGGTTTAATACATATCTCCCAGCTCTCCTCTGGTCACACACAGACTGGAACAGGAAGGACACTGCTTCCAGTTCAAACATTTACACTCTGTTTTCATTGGCTCTCCTGGCTTCCTGTCAAGTCACTTCCTGCTTCTCTAGGGGTATGTCTACACTACCACCCTAGTTCGAACTAGGGTGGTTAATGTAGGCAACCGGAGTTGCAAATGAAGCCCGGGATTTGAATTTCCCGGGCTTCATTTGCATCTTGCCGGGTGCCGCCATTTTTAAATGTCCGCTAGTTCGGACTCTGTGTCCGCGGCTACACGCGGCACGAACTAGGTAGTTGACATTAGGCTTCCTATTCCGAACTACCTGTACTCCTCATGGAACGAGGCTTCATTTGCAATTACCTTACAGGTAATTTAGTTACTGAATGGTTGAAATGCCCAGAATAGGCTAGTACTCTTCCTGTCCTTCATGCCTCTTGCCATTACAATCTTGCTTATGTTTATGTGAATCTAAACCAGAAACTAAAATATAAGCCTAATAATGTTTGATGCTAAATGCAGAGATTTAATTTTGCCAATTTATGTACAATAAGTAATTTCTCATTCTCCCGCTCCTTCCAGATTAAGTCATAATAGTTATTGACGTTGCAAGCTTCTTTACAACACATACCCATTTAATAAATTGCTGGACTGACTATCGGATCTATATACTTCTTATAGACTTTGTCTGCATTGCTGAGGACAAGTGTCTTTTTTCCTTCCTCTCTCCTTTTTTTTTTGTTGTTGTTTACCCTTTCTGTGTAAATATAATGCATCCTCAATGACTACTTGTGAAGTGTCAATACTGATTCAGTATCTACTGGCTTTTCAATTTTTTGGATATACTATTGAAGAGTAATACCTATCTTCCATAAGCTCATGACCAGGAAGGGGAAAATATATTATGCTTGTCTGAAATTACATTTGACTGACAACCCGAACAAGGGTTATTGCTAAATTACCTATGAAATGCCAATGCCTAGATACTTTCTCTTGGATCTGATGCCTAGGTAACCAATTTCCTCTTTCAGAAACATTGTCATCTGGTTTCTGTTTTACTGATTGCTTCTGAGTGTTCTTCCCCCTTTTTTTATGTATTTTCAGTTTATTCATGAAATAATCAGAAACAATGGAGATGTCAGATCAAGGGAATCCCTTAACTATAGAATATGGGGGTTATAGGGACCATAGGATTACACTTTAGATAATCATAGTTAGACTGTCACATTGTTACCATTTCTCATTTCTTTTTATTGTCTTGTTATAAGACACTATTGGATTCACATTGTGCTCTTTCACATCCACTTTCCAATCTCTGTACTCATAATCCTGTCATCCAAATTGTAATGCCCTATATTTGTCCTGCAAAACTCTGCTGTAACTTGTGCCATTCTCAATAGTCTATAATTTGATTGGCTGGCCAATTCCATTTTCTCCCTGCTTACTGCACAAGTTAATGATGGTGTAATTGAAGAGGTTGAGTAACCAGTCAATCAAATTACTTGTGTCTATTTTCAAAAAGCCTGCATCTGATTAGATTCATTGTTGTACAAATTGAAATGTAGAGAATGAAAAACATAGTTTGAATAAAAGCAGCTAATAGCAAAGCCTTTAGGGAAACAGATAAAACTTCATTCATCCTTAGTCTATTGTCAAATAAGTTTCCAAATACCTCATCAACAACTCTTCATTGTCAAGAGCATTCTTTGCTTTCCAGGGACTGCCATAACTTATAGATCCTGGAAACTGCCCAGGAATGCAATCTTTATACATAGCACTACAAGATCAGAATGGTCTTTGAAATAAATCTTGGAGATAAAACTCTGGATTTGCATGAATGAGTGCTTCATTCTTATTGGATCACTTTATTAGTTTTCAGCTGAGAAGACTAATTACAGAAGATCTATAAAGCCAGCCTGCAGCTTAGACTCTGTCCTCATATCAAATGGACTGCAAGGATCCAGCTTCAGTTTCATTCTGTGCTGATAGGTACTTTGAAAACTTCTATAGGTTGGACCTCCCAGGTCTGGCGCCCTCAGACCTGTACTGAATGAAGGAGTTTGGTGGATCAGGGGAAGCTGATGTCGGCCCCGCTACTGCCGACTTTGGCAGGGCTCCCAGCTGCTGGCTCTGTTGCTGCCAGCGTGGCTGGCCCCAGATGTTGCCAGACTAGAGATCCCCATTTTAGAAAGGTTCAATCTATACTCGCATGTACACATGTATTTTCAGGGTGGCATTTTCAAAAGTGATCTCTTTTACTACTTTTTATACCTACTGACGTTCATAGGAGTCTTATCTTTGATTTAAATGGGAGCAGAATTAGGTAAAGGCAAAATGATCTTGAGTAAGTAAATTTGCAAAATTAGATGAGTCTGAGAACTGTCTTAAGCATTCTTAAGACACCAGCTACTTTAGATTATCTACTTTCTTCCTAAATTTTGCTTTCCAGAGAGATACTAAGGAAGTATTTACCTTTCTCCAGGTTCTCTGGTGGACATGCATACACGTACAAACTAGAAAACTTGGGTATAAGAAATAGGAAAATTATGGGCTCCGTTCATGATGAAAGGCTTGAACATAAGAGGACGTTTTTGTTTGAAATGAACAAGATCATGCTAGGAATCAACATTATATCCTCTGGTAAAGCATTCCATAAGCAGGGTGGTGTTCTTGAGAATGCTCAGGCATGCATCGTGTCATCTGAAGAAGTGGGCTGTGCCCACGAAAGCTCATGATACCAGCTACATGTTTTGTTAGTCTATAAAGTGCTACCAGACCATTTGCTGTTTTTATTGTGCAGACAGGTACTTTTAAAATTCAAACCTGTGGTATATCCCAATCATGAGTGAACACCACTTATCCTACCATATTGTATGATGAATAGATTTGTGTCATGAATAATGGTCAGTAGGAACCGGAATGAAAACCCTAAACTCACTTGCCTTGGGGACGTCACTGAATCATGATTTTTTTAACCCAGGGTCTCAGAAGGAAAAAGTACAGTGAGGATTTTGCTATCCTGCCTCTTTTGAAATATTTATTCAGGAAAAGCCTGTCTGTGCAGCTGTTAAAGGTTTGGAAAATATATTTTTACATGTAAATAAAATCTCTCTTTTTCAATAACATGCTGGGCATTGCGCTCCAGACGCCCTGTTCAGATGACAGACAGGCAGAAAATATCCTAATTCAAATCCTGTCTCCCATTGTGCCTTCTGCTAAGAATTCAATATGGAACAGGCCAGACTTACGATTACTTTAATTAGGATTGAGCACGTTACTTTTATCTTGGGCTCATTGCGGTTGAACTGAACACAAGAATCTAGTTTGCTAGTGTGAAGACCCCATTCTTGAATAAACTGTTTAGTCACACACTTATTCAGCAAAGAGTGAGTGGCAACTGTCTAATTGCATTCCTCTTTCACAAGAGACCCCTCCTCACCCTACCCCTCATTTTCCTCCAATATCAAAATTGCTCAGGAAAACCCACAGGCAGGAAATAAGTTTGCAACTTCAGCTTGCATTTAATATTTTACCAGCTGTGCTGTTATGCCATTGATAAGGTTTCATCTCAGAAGCCTGTTTTCAAATCAGGCAAACTGAATTTCAAACAGTCCTTTTTATAAAAACCTGTCAATATCAGATTAAGGGTGACAGCTGTTAGCTAACAAGAGATTATTTCTATCAGTAGCGGAATAACTACAACTCTCACCTGTGTTATTTTGATATTGGAAATGCTGTTAACTTGATTAGGCACCCAGGGAAAGCAATCTCGCTTCCTAGAATCTGCAGTGTTTCGACAGAATAACTATAGATAACGCTGCTTTGAAGAACATTGATTTATAGTGTGGTCACTTTTTCTGATATTTGTTTCATTGTTTTCAACTAATATAATGCAATAAGTATATAGCACGTCCATTACAGGCTGGTCATCAGGTTGTATAATTAATATAGATATTTATCCAGAATAAGGAACTATTGTGGCATCTTGGATAAGCATCCACATGGAAACTAAATGCAAACCAGAGACAAGATGTCTGATGCTGACTAGTGTCTCTGCCAGTTTGTAAGACTATTTCCATTAACAATATATGAAGAAAGTAGAAGTGTTTCCCTAGAATTTGTAAGTGAAGACATTTTTTTCCTTTAGGGTACATCAAAGGGTAGGAATAAATGGTAAGTTTTCCTAGTGAAGAGAGGTAACTAGTGGGGTCCCTCCCAAGGGTCTGTCCTGGGACGAATCCTATTCAACTTATTTATAAATGATCTGGAGAAAGGGGTAAACAGTGAGATGGCACAATTTGCAGATGATACCAAACTCCTCAAGATAGTTAAGACCAAAGCAGACTGTGAAGAGCTTCAAAAAGATCTCACCCAACTAAGGGTATGCCTACACAGCAAAGTTATTTTGAAACTAGCCAATAGCCTGTCATAAGACGGGATTTCCGGGTCTCTCCTCCATGTCCTATTCCCTTTCTATCTCACTCTTCTCTCCTGAGCTTCAGGTCTCTCTCTCTCTCTCTCTTTCACTCTCCTACTGCCTCTCTCTCTCAGCTCTCCTCCACCTCCTGCCCCTCTCTCCATCTCTCTCTTTCTCTTCTCCCTCTCCTGCCTCTCACTCTTTCCCTGCTCTCCTCTGTCTCTGTTGGGGATGTATGCTCATCCAAGCCCTGCTCCCTAGCCACGTACATCATGGCCCCGCCACCTTCCCCTCCCGCCGTGGCACTCTGCTGACTTCTGCGCCGCTCAGCTGGGCCGCCACGGGGGAGCAAGTGGCGCACGCGGCCGTTTGGGCCCCGCACTCCCCATGCAGCTCGGGCTGCCCAGAGGGAACAGTCAGCATTTCGGGCAACAATGGCATCCAGATGGAACAGCCAGCATTTCAGCATTACAGACTCTGAAGAAACTCTGAGACTGGGGAAAAGAGGTGGGAGAGGGGAGAAGAGAGGGTGGGAGAGGGGAGAGGGAAACCTGGGAGGAGGGAGCTGGAAGGGGAAGCTCAGGGCTGGGGGGTCTTGCTGGACCAACTTGATTTTCATGCAAACCTGCTCCTGGGTTCACATATGGCCTTTGGTGGCCGGGCTGGCAGCTATTCTGCCATAGATGGACACATTCCTCCATCTAGTGTGGAGATCATGGATGTTGGGGGCACCCCCCCCAAACCTGAATAAGGTCCATGATCTCCACCCTGGACCAGGGAAGGCGCCCGCCTTCTCCGGGTCTTGGCAGGCTCCTGGGAGCTGGCAGACTGCTCCTGGGGAGCGGTGGAGGGCTGGCTGCCAGTGGCTTGCTGGCTCATGTTTTGGTCCACTGGATCAGGAGCAGTGACTGCTGGCTCTGGGCTGGCAGACTTGGAGCTGGCACAGGCACTGGGGCCAGAGTCAGCCCCTTTAAGGGCTCCGGGGAGGGGTGAGGGAGAGGAATGATCGTGGTTGAGGCTGGAGTGGCCACCAGGGCACCCTGGGAAGGCTGGAAGCCCCCTATTTCAATATAAGTGTCTACACAGCACTTCTTTCAAAATAGCTATTTTTAATTTGGTGTTATTCCTCATGGAATGAGGTTTAACAAATTCGAAATAAGCCCTCCACTATTTCAAATTAATTTCAAAATAGCAGCTTGGTTGTGTAGACGCCGGTAAAGTTATTTTGAAATAACAGCTGTTATTTCGAAATAACTTTGCTGTATAGGAATATCCTTAGCGTGAAACAGCAATCAAAAAGGCAAATAGAGTGTTAGGAATAATTGAAAAAGGGATACAGAATAAAACAGAGAATATTTTAGTGCCTCTATATGAAACCATGATACAGCCACATCTTGAATACTGCGTACTGATGTGGTTGCCTCATCTCAAAAAAGATATATTGACAGTGGAAAAAGTTCAGAAAAGGGCAACAAAAATGATTAGAGGTTTGTAATGGGTCCCACATAAAGAGAGATTAAAAAGACTTGTACTTTTTAGCTTGGAAAAGAGGAGACTAAGGGGAGATATAATAGAAGTCTATAAAATCGTGACTGGTGTGGAAAAAGTGAATAAGGAAAAGTTATTTACTTATTCCCACAATATAAGAAGTTGGGGACACTCAAATGAAATAAATAGGCAGCAGGATTAAAACAAACAAAAGGAAGTTTTTCTTCACTGCGTGCACAGTCAACCCATGGCATTCCTTGCCAGAGGATGAGGTGAAGGCTAGGACAAGGTTCAAAAAAGAACTAGACAGCCATTGGTGGACCTAACCTCCATGAATCTATTAGCCAGGATAGGCAGAAATGGTGTCTCTAGCCTCTTTCTCTGGACGTGGGTAACAGGGGAGGGATCACGTGAGGTTTACCTGTTATGGTCTCTCTCTCTGGGGCATCTGGTATTGGCCACTGTCGGCAGACAGGATACTGGTCTGAATGGACCATTGGTCTGACCCAGTATGGGTATTCTTATGCTCTTAGCTACACAGGAGTGATATTTCGGGATACCAAGTTATCCTGAAATAGCTACCTTGTGTCTTAGAAATGCGTCCGTTACTCCAAAAATATTTTGAAATAACGGACGCGTTTCTAGGACACAAGGTAGCTATTTTAGGATAACTTGGTATCCCGAAATAACAGGCATGCTATTTTACCATCCCAGTAAACTTTGTTGCACAAGGGTTAAGGGATGGCTCGAAATAGCACATTATTTCAAAATTTGGTGCTGTGCACATAGCGCCAAATTTTGAAATAATGTGCTCTTTTTAAATAGATGTGAAATAAGCTACAAATTGTGTATCTTACTTTACGTTTTGGCTGCTGTGTAGCTGCATCCTTAATGCCCACTTGAAGAAAGTTTAGCTACAGCTTACATCCAGCTGTAATAATTCTGGTTGCAAACTTTATCTGAAACCCTACCATTACTCTACCCACACTTAGGAAAGAATTATGATCAAATGCCAGTTACAGCACTACACAGGTGTCAAGGGTACAGAAAAACACGTAATCTTTTCAAGTACAAAACAGCTGAGGCAACTCACTTACACTTTTATACTTGTCTTTACAGTTACTTTGTACCTTTTGCAGATGAAAGCTTTTAGGAAGAGGAAGTTAATCACCTTGGCTGTGTCTAGACTGGCAAGATTTTCCACAAAAACTTGCCAGCTGTCTACACTGGCTGCTTGAATTTCTGCAAGAACACTGACTTCCTACTGTCTGAAATCAGTGCTTGTTGCAGAAATACTATGCTGCTCCCGTTCGGGCAAAAGTCTGGAGACAACTCAGATTTGTTTTGCGCAAAAAAGCCCCGATTGCGAAAATGGCGATTTTCACACAAAAGCGCGTCTAGATTGGCACGGATGCTTTTCCGCAAAAAGCGTCCATGCCAATCTAGATGCTCTTTTCCTCAAATGCTTTTAACGGAAAACTTTTCCGTTAAAAGCATTTGCAGAAAATCATGCCAGTCTAGACATAGCCCTTGTGTAGTAACAATGGTTCTTCGAGATGTGTCCCCCTGTGGGTGCTCCATTGTAAGTGTATGTGCACCCCTGCACCTCTAATCAGAAATTTTTGGTAGTAGTGCCTGTTGAGCCCACATATGTGCTCTCCCTCCCATATGATGTACCTGGAGGGTGCATTGCGTGGGTGAAAGTCCCTCACTTCCTTCTCTACCGCAGAGCCCCGTAGAGAACTCCAAAGTAGAGGGGAGGAGAGCAGGTTGTGGAGCACTCACAGGGACTCACATCTCAAAGAACCATCATTACTGCACTAGGTGGGTAACTTCCCCTTAGGAGTGTCCCTAGGAGTGCTCCACGGTAGGTGATCCCAAATAGTACTCACCTCTGGAGGCTGGGACTTTGGCATGGAGTCTGTTACTACATAGAGCTCTATGGAGTTGAAGATGGCATGGGAGCTGAAACTTTGGTGATCACATAGTGTTCTGTGAGTGTGTGGCCAGAGGATCACATCATTGCTCTACAGATTACTGAAATAGGAATATATGCAAGGAATGTGCCAAGGTAGAAATTGACCTCGTGGAGTACATATGGACTCTGAATGGAAGCACATTGTGCCCTTGATAACAATGATTAATGCATCCAGAGACCCATTTGGACCGTTTTTTAGCAAATATCACAGAACTGTGGACTCTTTCTGTGGATAAAAGGAAGAGGTTAGGAGATTTCCCAATGTTCTTAGTCTTCTGCAAGTATAATGCTAGTGTTCTGACACAGGCCCGTACACAGGAATTTGTGTGTGTGTGGGGGGTGAGAACCCACAGCCCAGACCCACTCCTGGCCTCTGTTCTGGGGGAGGAAATGGAGAATCAGCCTTAGGTTTCCCCCAGCTTGTCAGAGCACGGGGGAAAGGAGGCTGGGGTAGTGCGTCACCTTTGCTTTCCCCTGGCTGATCAGAGCACAGGGGAGGGAGTATGGCAATGTGTCACATCTGTCTTTTCCAGGCAGGCTGGAATGATGGACCATGAAGGGGTATGTGCATTTGCGCCCTTCCTCCCCATACCCTGCGTACAGGCCTGACGTAGCAAATCAGAATCATTCCCCTGTTGCGGCAAAGTGTGTTTGGGAAAATAGAAGATGGAACTGTTGATTCACATGGAAAATGCAGATGCCGTAAGGAGAAACTTGTGATGGCCCTACAGTTAATTTGTCTTTAAAAAAGAAGGAATTGACTCTCTCTCCTATATGTGTCTACATGTACAAGAGAGCAAGTTGCCATGGACTCAAAGGGAGGTCTAGTCAAAGCCCTGAGAACTAGGTTAAGATCTCAGGCTGGAGCGGGTGGTGTCACACATGGGAAGAGATTCTCAGTGCCCTTAAAGAATCTATGCATCAGCAGGCAAGCAAACACTAAGGCTGTGTCTACATTGGCACGATCTTGCGCAAAAACGACCGCTTTTGCTCAAAAACTTGCTGCCTGTCTACACTGTCCGTGAGATCTTGCGCAAGAACAATGACGTTCTAATGTGTGAAATCAGTGCTTCTTGCTATGATGCTCCTGCTCAGGAATAAATCCTCTTGCGCAACTGTTCTTGTGCAAGAGGCCAGTGTAGATGGGCAACATGAGTTTCTTGTGCAAGAAAGTGCTATGGTTAAAATGGCCATCAGAGCTTTCTTGCACAAGAGAGTGTCTACACTGGCATGGATGTTCTTGCATAAAAGCACATCTCTTGCGCAAAAGCACATGCTAGTGTAGACACTCTTCTGGAAGAGTTTTTGCACAAGAACTCTTCCGCAAAAGAGTTTTTGCGCAAAATCATGCCAGTGTAGACGTAGCCTTAAGTATTTAGCTACCTGGTTGTGGAAGGACATTTTCACTTCAGGAGGTGCCTTGGAGCTGAGTGAGAGTCTTGACTCTTGCCAGGCATCAGACAGCCTGAGAGTGTCTGGCTGTTATAGAAACTGCTTACAGGAGAGGCACACCTTAGAGCTAAGAATGCCCCTGGGGTAAGGTTGGGGATAGATCACTCTCTAGGAATGAGGAATGCAAAAGCAAGCAGGTCTTCAAAGAGTGAAATTTTGTTTGCAAAATGAATTCACGGAACTCTTTTTGAAACTGGGAACAAGACCCTACATCAACAAATCACTTTAAGTATGTGCTTAATATTAAGTTCATGCAGAAGACCAACTGAAGTCAATGTGTTAAATACTTCTGAATCAGGATCCAAATTACTAAAATTCACAGGCTGCTCACATCTGGGAGAGAGAGGATTGAATTTGCTGTTAGTTATGTATTATTTGGGCAGCTCTGTTCAGTTCCTATTTATTACTGTAGTGCCCAGGAACCTAATCCTAGATAAAATCTCCATTGTTAGGTGCTGCCCAGCATGGAACAAAAGGGACTTGAGTCTCTCCTCCAAGGAGTTTAGTTTGTGGAAGATCGGCACATGTGAACAAAGTGACATTGAGAACATCAGGCAGGCTTTGGGCACCAGCAGCTGGTTTAAAAAAAGTTACAATCAGATCGACAAAGCTCTTGATGAATAGGAATTCAATTTTTTGCTATGTCCCTAACTGCAATGATGTTTTAAAGTGGGGAAAAAAGTATATTATTTAGGTGACCATTACAACACTATAGATAGCATCAAATTTTTTTCCTTCTTTTTGGTAGAAATTTTTACAACTCTTCCATTTATGCAGAGTGAAGAGAACTTTAAAGCTGCTTTTGTATGTTTCTCTTTTCCCAGACAAACCTAAATTTGACCTTAAACAGTTTTTTAAAAAAAAAACCTAATGAAAATTGACAGCTTCCCTATCAACTTCCCTCTTTTCACAATGCTCATGAAATGTACCATTTAATTTATACCATTCTGCAAAATCTTTGCAGCTGCTAAAACTTGCCTTCAACACTAATTAATAAAATTGATTTTAATTCAAATAAGAATGGAGAGCTAATTTTACGCATTGTTCTCCCAGATGCAAAATTCCAAATTTATCCAAATTTTGAAATACATATTTTAATTGAAATCTCTTCTTTCTTGGGTAGAAGGAGGCCAGAGCCAAGTTCTGTAGCAGCAGGGCTGGAGTGGAGCCAGCAGGAGGGAGGGGCAGAGTCCTGAGAGGCCAGTGGCAGGGGCTTCCTCAGATCCGGCAAATTCCTTCATTAGGCACCAGTCAGTTCCCAAGGGTGCTGGAACAGGGAGGTCCAACCTGTCCTGTTATTCATACACTGTGTTCAAGTTTTTTTATTTCAGTGTGCGAGCACATGTTAAGTCTGGGGAAGACATGCAGTGTTATAAGATTCTGTGTGAAGAAAGTTGTTCTTAAGGAAGGAGATGGGATAGTAGCAGGAGTGTCTGATCATTGCCTTGGTCTTCTGATTAGAGTCGATTCTTGGCACAGAAATGCTACCTAGAAATCAGACATTGGTTGGGGGCTGAGATTCCAGAAAGAAGAGATTGCCCTACATGATGTTTGTCTCTGTTCCAGGACTGCTGTACACTACAAATGACACTTTAAATATACCCAGAGTCCTCTACTGGAAGCTGACCTGTTAAATGGGAATGCCAGCTTCTCCCAGTTCATTTAAAAGTTGACTTCTGCTTTGTAAGCATTTTTGTTTTCTGTTGCCTGCCTCGGTGCTGCTTTCAGGGCCAATTTGAATGTTCAGTGCCATCAGAAAGAGGTGATTTCAAAGGACAAACAGCTGTGTGCGGCTCATCACCTCAAAGCAGCTTCTTCAACACAGTTCAAAATGTGGGTGGAGTTCACTGCAGCTGTGGATTTCTGAACACTCCAGGCTGAGAAGGCACCATAATAGTCTTTCATGAACACTTACTTTTCTGCTTCACACGCCCCTCAATCTTTTGGATTGTCCCGCTGCAGAATGTTTCTGGAAAGCATTTTTACTAAGAAATAGATTCATTTCTTCATGACTTTCAAAACTGGGAGCTTAAAATGTGTCTCCTGCACGTTTAGAGACTCAAATACAGGGCGTGCTTTTCAAGAGGGCTAAGAACCCAGCACCTTGCAAGTAGGAAGCTGACAGAATTGCCAGGCTCCTGGGCAATGTGTAGGAGTGGGGGGCTGGATCTATGGGCCTGGAGGAGGCAGAGCCTTAGACAGAAGGAGTGGGACCAGGACACTCATCCCCCAGTGCACAGAGTCCCCCCCATCGGCCCTCAGTGCTAGCCAAAACACATCACGCAGGGCTTCTGAAGGGATTCTAAAAGTCCTGGGGCAACTATCCCCACTCCCCTCCCCAACCCACCCCACCCTCCCCTCTGTCTGTGGGCCTGCCTCCCACTGGCTTTAGCTGTTCCCCTTTCCTTAGACTAGCCTGGCCTCTGATAATAAGCTCTTAAGTCAGGACCCCTCCCCCTTCTTGGATGGTTCGGAAGGCACCAAGCATGTTTGCAGCAGAAATACTGTGTATGAAGAAAGCTAAAACACTTGGTTGCTGGCAGTACATATCTTTAAACACCTAAGAGGTGGTTTCCAAGAGGGTTCAGCTTCCAGCATAACTTGCTGGGAACAGTGAGGGAAGCTGGACAGTCAGTTTGAAAATGTTTGCCATGGGGGCAGGGGCCTGGACTCGATGACCTCTCGAGGTCCCTTCCAGTCCTAGTATTCTATGAAAATCCAGCCACCTCATTTGTAGGCCTTAATGAGAGCCATTAAAGGGCAAACTCTTTTAAAAAGTTGGCCCCTGTTTTTCAGCCTCTATTGGATCCACTATTCCTTTTCCCAGCACTAAACTAAAGCAAAATAAGAAACAAATATACCTATAGTTGTCTAATTGAAGTCTGGAAGTGCCAAAATACTGACCAAAAGTGAAAAGCCACTTTTCACCTATGCTTCAAATATTTGGGTATATAAAGTCCAGGCAAGATGCTTCCAATACACCGCAAAACACCCGTCTAACCAACAGGAAGAGTGATTTGTTGTTGTGTGACAAGCATAAATGATCCTAGCACTGATTCCCCCCACCTTATATTACTGAAGCAGAGAAGCACCAAATGATAAAACATAAATTTGAATCTAATTAAAAAGAAAATCATGGCCCAGCTCATCATTATATCAGCTCCCCTAGAAAGTCAACACAGAAAGTCAAGATGCTAGTCTGTGATAAGTAGTGGTATTAGATGCCAACTGAACAGTGACAGTAACTCACCCTCTCCCTTAAAATGAGCTCAATGGTTGTGTAATATAATATGTCTAATCTAGATCATTCTGGTGAAAGAGCTCTAGGAACTTCACAGCAGAGAGTGATGGTGAGAGAAATAAAATAAACACAATAAGCTAATAAATTTGCGTTTTTCGAACCCATAAAAATAATCTAGTTCAGTGTTCCCTCTAATTTATTCCATCCATATGCAGAACAAATTGTATGTGCACTGAGGCATGTGCAGATGTGCTCTACCAGTAGGAACACATACTGCTGGCTTTGGGCACTCTACTAATCAGCTGGGTGATATTTGAATCTCTTCTGGATGGCCACTCAAGTGCTCAGCTTGCAGGGAACCCTGGTCTATTGATATTTTAGGATATGCTTTGAGCACTGTGTGTGTGTGTGTGTGTGTGTGTGTGTGTGTGTGTATATGGATGGTACATTTTGAAAGTTATGTACTCACACTCGTAAGCATCCTGTTAATGTACCTCCTGTATACTGTAATATTGAGGGGATCTGAAGGCATGGAACTGCATTGTCCTAAAAATCCAAACTTCTGATGCAGCCAGCTGTCTAATTCACAGCAGCAACTATTCCCTGGAACTGCCTGTCTCTGGCTCTACTCACCAAAAGAATGTTTTGGATAGGTCTACTCTTTGGAACTGAGGTGTGTGATTTATAATAGAAGGCCGGGCCAAACTTTTTAAAAATACTCATGTATAAAGGCGCAGCAGAACACCAATGTTCTTTAACATAAAAACAGGAAAAAATGGAGAGGCGTGAGTTACAATTTTCTGCTCCTCATTTAGCCAGGATTACAAGGTATCTGTCACTCCTAAAACTAATTTTTATTTTTATTTTTGGAAGGACATGTATCTAATTACATTCTCTCCTATCTTGGACAGGTCTCTGAGTGTGTCAGGCTTGGAATGTGATTAATGATGGGTCTGGAAAAAATAATTCAAATCTTGAAGATTTCTCTTTCCTTCTCATCATAAGGACATTTTTATTGGTTATGTTTCCTCAAATCCCAGTGATGGGTTATTACACTGGTTCTGAAGATCTGGGCTGGGACTTGAGACAAAGAAGAACTCAGTCATTGCATGGGCCTCGTTCCTCCTTCTTGTTTCCATCTGCTAAATGACATTACAGATTGTATGATTTACCTAATGCTGCCTTCCATGTGAGCCAGTGCAGTGAGTGCCACAGGAACTTTACAGGATTGTGCCTGCAAATGAAAATAGTCCCCGTGATTTGTTAATGGAAAAAATTAAAATGTTTCCGAGACTCTGGATTATAAAGATGCCTCAAGCCATATCTTCATGAATACCTTGTAGAGAAATACTCCTGAAAGGCAAACACATAACTGGTTTACTTGAATTCCCTTGTTCTATAAATTCCAAAGAATCCCAAGGGCTACGTCTATACTACGAGTTTTCTCGGCAAAAAATATGCAAATGAGGGACTCATTTGCATGAGTCGCTATCTCATTTGCATACTCCAGTGCAAAAACTGATCCACGGGAAATTTTTGCTCAAAAACAAGCAGTGTGGACGTTTTCCTATTGCACAAACCCCCTTTTCCGCAAGATCCTTATGCCCCCCCAAAAAGGTTTACCAGCCTAGCAGAAAAAGGGGTTTTTGCGCAAAAAGAAAACGTCCACACTGCCTGTTTTTGATCAAAAACCCCAGCGAAAAAACGGATCAGCAGAAAATATTGTGTTAGTATAAATAAAGTGAAGGTGGATTTAATGTCACTTAAGAGGTTAGTGTGTGTGTTTGAGAGAGAGAGAAAAACATAATTCTTCTCACAAGATAAAGTGTTAGACAAAGATAACACTGTAGTGACAATCACTTTAACTTCTGGTATTAAATATCAACCAACTCTTTTCCAGCTATGGTGAAATATTAAGATGGCATAGTTATTATGTTCCTTGTCCTTGATTTGGCACAGAGAATGACAAGCTCAAGTCTTAAGATGATCATTTTGATAATGAAAAGTTGGATAGACCAACTTCTTTACAGAAAAGATGAGGCAATTGAGATACTGTTCTATGGCAACATGTTCCCCCAGAGTGAAATCCTGTTCCTAAAGAAAGCATTGGGTGTTTTGCCATTGATTGCAACAGGGCCAAAGCTTTGCCTGGAGTCATGACGTCACTGTTTTGTGAAGTATGAACAAGAATTCATAAATAGGATGAGGTTAGCTTGTCCTGCAGAGATGTTCTGTCAGTCTCTCTTTTTTTTTGTGAGAGAGAGAGAGAGAATTGTTCCAAGTTGCAAGAAAAATCAAGCTATAGAAATGAAGGTAAATGGGGTAATCTCACAATGGTAAAAGTAATCAATTTTGTCAGAGCACTGATGGGGCTAATTTTGCATTAGGTAAGAGGGGTGGAAAGTAGTGATAACTAATAAAGGAAGTCATTCCTTCCCAGTGTCCAATTTACTATGTTAAAAAAAAAAAAAAAGCATTCATCCTGGATCTAATTTAATATAGCTTTCAGGCAAGGGCATTGACTGACTCAGAGACAAAGAGAAGCAGAAGTATGTCTTTAGGTCTGCAGCTGTAAACCACCCAGGTGGCACTACCCAAGTATTGTTATCATCTGGTGTCTCTGCTGAACTACATCAAAACTTTTTTTGATGGTTTCAACCCAGTTCCCAGAGGTCTGATGTCCCCATCACAAGAATCATCTCTACTGTCACTCTTCTTGCAGTGCAAGCAGAAAGGCCAAAGACTTTGGGCATAGGTACTGAGCTTTGTTCTCACTACTCAGGATGACAATAGGTCAGCAGGAAGGCATGTGAGCAGTACAGTGTGAGAACTTGTATTGCCAATGTACATTGCATACTGATTTAGTAAGAAAACAGAGGGCTTCACGCCCTAGAGCTGTTTGTCATACAATTTAGCGATGGTCCACACAAAGCAAGGGAGGGTTGGTTAGGCATAAACCAGTGTGTGCTTAGTATTACGACAATGAGAGAGACGTGCTGATAATGAGGAAATACATCTCGGTATTCCAGTAGATGCAAGAATAGGTCTTTGCAACCAGAAAACCGACACTGAGAAAATGTTGTACCTAATTTAAAAAGAACAGACCGCATCAGCATTCCATAATATGTAAATGCCTTTAGTCTGAGCAGGTATAGTGCATTTATCTAGTAAACAGATTCAAGAGCTAAAGCGGTAGAGTGCTAAAAATGTAGTGTCATCATGAATATGCAATTATTTAGGGGTTTAGGTTATTGTGTACATTGCCTTATTCCCAGTCCTATGCTGTCTGGATTCTATTCCTGGTTCACTGATGAACTTCCTATGCGACCTGTGGCAAGTCTCCTAATCTTTGTGTGCTCGTTTTCCTATCTGTAACATGGAAATAATTTACGTCGTAGGGGAATTGAATGGTTGTGCTAGTAAATATTATAAAGCACTAAGGGCACATAGTTTTCCTTTCTACCACAAAACACCCACACCAAAAGTTATGTAAAAAAATCAAGGTACTTTATAGGGAACTTTAATTATGGAGTCAAAAGCAGACTGAGTTTCATCTAGCACTTGGTGGGGATTCAGACTCTTTGGTGTTCCTAGAGAAAAGAGAACAATAAAATGGAATTAAGGTTGAAGGTACATATTAGTATTGTAAAGATTAAAAAAAATAGGCTGTTGTAATTGCCCCAAACTAAGTATTATAAACCCAGTGAATTCAGAGTTAAGGTTACACTTAAAAATGACCTGAGCATCTTAAATTAAGAAAGGCACCAAAGCAACCTTAACTCTGCCCTACAGAGAGACAATGCAATATCTATCTAATTATGATTAAGGCAAGTTAATGTTCATGTTCCCAGATGAGATTAAACTGATTGTTAAATATCCATCTTTTGTCTCCTTGTGAAGATTTTTGCACAGAGCGAGTTGTGACTTCACTAGGCTATAGAATGTGGGTCAAGTTCTACATGAACTCCTTGAGTGAGCAGAATCACTAGGCCTAAAGCCATTTGTATCAGTTTAATACAGTTATCATGACATTGACTTTAATGGAGTAACTCCATTTACACTGACCTAAGCTAAAGAAGAGGCAAGCTCATTGTCTTCAGTGGAACTGTTGATTAAAGCAGATGGGCTATGAACCAAAATACCTCGTTGTCTTACCTACCATACGTACCAAAACTAGAAATATTGTATACCTGATTAGGGATATGAACCAACCCTCTTTACCTAAGCAAAAATGCTTTGTCTATAATTGGACTTTTGCCTGAGAAAGGAAAATAGTTAGAGCCCTGCATAGATACAACATTTGTATGTGCATCTGTATCCATATAAATGAGCTACTGATATCTGGGGATGTGGATGCCCACAACTCTATAAGCATATAGCTGCAAATTTGCAGGTTTCTAGACAAAAAATTTCAAAACGAGCTGCAGATATCCGTAACTGCATCTGCAGGTGCGGCTACTCGCAGACACAAAGCAGATATCTGCGGAGCTATAGGGCTCTAAATATAGTTCTACAGGATTGAGTCCTCTATGATGATTGGAGCAATAGTAGAGCTGCTATTGCAGCATGATTGGTTGGACAAATAATAGAATGGGTGTTGATCTTCTCAGCAAAGTCACAGCTTAATTTATTGTTTAAAGTAGCCATAAGTGCACACCGAAGCCCTTCAATAGAGAAAGGAATGGAGTGACTTTGTGACACACGTCGCATCCAAGGAAATACCTTGTCAACATGGAAGCTTAGAGGAACCCAATTCACCTGTCTGGTAAAATCAAGGAGAAGTTGGGAGCATTGAGGTTTTCAGGAGGCAGCAGCCTGGGATGGTGGTGGTGGGTTGAAGGCATACTGTATCTGTGCTCCAGAAAGGACATATGTTGCTAAAAATAGCTTGTCACATCAGGAGATATTGCATGAGAAGCATTTGTAAGTTGATGGAGAAAGTCAGAAATTTCTCTTTAAAGTCTGAGCACATACAGTTAAAATGGGATTGAGGTACAGTATACATTACGAAGGCTCTGATGTTTGTACTCATATAGGGTACATCTAGACTACAGGCTTTTGTCGACAGAAGTTTTGTCAACAGATACTGTCTGCAAAGCTTCTGTCAACAAAGAGCATCTAGACTACATTCAGTTCTGTCAACAAAGCAAGCTGCTTTGTCGACATGACAGTGTAGTCTCAAAGGACAGTGTAGATGCAATAATGCCCTCTATTGACAGAACTCTGTTGACAAAAGGCGTTATTCCTTGTAGAATGAGATTTACCGCCGTTGACAAAACTGCTAAGTTCTGTCGACGTAACGTTGACAGAACTTGGTGGTAGTGTAGATGCAGGTATAGTTTTGTCGACAAAAGTCCACTTTTGTTGACACAACCCTGTAGTCTAGACACACCCATAATGTCATTTGTTCCATGTAGGGGACAGAAATGGGCAAAACTCTACAATGTTTGGATAATGTACTTTGGAAAATGACGTGAAAGTGAAAATGGTTTTACAAATGCAATCCAAATGATCAATGCATCAGACATTTGGAGGGGAACCTTATTCCTTCTCTCACATTTGTTCCTGGGGGTATGTACATACTTGGTAAACAGAAATCATGTATTTCCTATCAATTGGGGGTAAAGAGTATGGAGCACATAGATCTCTCCTTTGCTCCAAAGAGCTGTACTTTGCTGTGCTCCATTTGGAGAGGAGCTGGTGGGCAGAGGAGGCTATTGCTGCTTGTCAGGAATGACTGCACATGAGCTACATGGCACCATTTTGCTCCTCCTTTCAATGACCTCTGAACAAATCCCATTTAATTGGACTGCTTTGGAGAAGAGAATTCAGCCCATAACATTAAGTAAGATGATATAGTTGCAGCTGTAGTGCATCTACAACTAAAAAAAAACCTTAAATGATACTTGTGTCCCTTGTCAGAGTATTATTTGGAACAGTTATATGTCAAGTAGCATAGTTACTGTGTATATTATGGGGAGTAAGCAGTGTTTAACTCTTGCTTTCTCTCTGCCAATAAGAAATAGGTTACAGGACTTAACTGATTAGGTTTCAGTGATTCTTTTATTCAGTCATTGTCTTCTTTACATTAGAAGAACCAACTTTACACTGAAAAAATGAATATTATATATTACTGAATGACCAGAACAGTGGGATCTGTTGTTTCGTCTCTAAGGATATTTTTCTCAAGCTGACAGTCTCATTGAAATGCAAGAGAGAAACTGCAGAAATGCAAAAACTTAACAAATAGTCTAGCAGCACCTTAAAGAATTAACATGTAGATAGTGGTATGAGCTTCTGTGGGTTCAACCTACTTCTTCAGATGACTGGATTATTAGAAGTCCAGATACAAGATTAAATAACGGAAGGTGGGGGAAGAGGGAAAAGGAGGAGGAGAGAGGAAAAAAAGTGGGGAAAAATAGTGAATTGGATTGTTCAAGTTACAAGAGTCTGATAAGAACAATTTGCACCTCTAAGTGGGTTTTGCCCACAAAAACTCATGATGCCATCTGCATGTTTTGTTAGTCTTTAAAGTGCTACTAGATTATTCCTTGTTTTTTAAGTTTTTCCAGTTACTGATTACCCTTCTGAAGCCTTTGGTTGGTTAGTTGGTTAAGTCATTAGGATGTGGAAGGTAATGTGCGAGCCAGCAAATACCTTTGTACAAGGATCTGTGGAAATGCAAATAGGCCCATATTAGCCTACATTATTTACATGTTTGTTCTAAATCTTTTATTGAATAGATTTGATATCCTCTTTAGGAAACTGGTGTGATTGGATATTAATTTATTTCCGTCCACCACTTCTGAATCACTCATCACAGATTAGCTTTGCAAAACAAAGTAATCATAGTCCAAGAAAGGAGACTTTTTCCTTTTATTCATTCGATGTTCTGCATTATTATATCACATTTTAAAATATCCCTTTAACGCTTTCCTGCATGACTATTCATTTGCTTCTCCGTAGACATTATGCAGAGGAAAAGATTTGAGTTTCAGATGTACAGCATGTATTGCAGATTAGCTGCTGATGTGAATGCATGACCAAATTTTGTAGTGGATGTTTTCATGATGTGAAGTGTAACACATTTCAGATGAGAATCTGGACCAATGATGGTTTAACTTCAGTGTGCCTAGAGTTTTGATTTATTTTTAAATAAGCATCCAAAAGCTTGAACTTCATACTAACTATGTGAATCTCTAGAGTCCACAAAATCAAGCTGGAAAGCTCACAAGAATAGGCTGTCATTTGGTATTTCCATCACTTTGACTACCACAAGAAGATAGTCTCATAGTCTTTTAGAATTTCCAGATCTGGCTCCAGCTGGCAATACCACAAAAATAGGTATCCACTTACAATAATTTGCCTTTTTTAGCTACAGTTTTGGCCAGAGCTCAGGAGTATAAACTCATGAAATAGGTATTGTTTTACATTCTAATTGTATTAAAGGTTAAAAATACATGAAGTATTAAAATACAGAGATATTCTATGTTGCTTTCCGCAAAGAATATGGTTCAGGGGAACCCACCATCTCACTTGTGTGGGCAATTATTATTTGCCCCCTACCTGTTTGGGGGATCCACAATGTTTCTCTCTCTAGATGGTACATCTACATTGCTCAGCTATTTCAAAATAAGCCATTCTGGAATATTTATTCCGAAACAGCTTATTTCGAAATAATCACATCTACACTGCAGGGAAGTCTAAAAATTAGCCCAAGGCAGGCTTCCCTAATGTACATGTGCTATCTCGATTCAGAGCCCCAGGAAGCACTGGGGCGGAATAACTTAGAATGCCCCTGATGAGAGGCCATTTCAAAATAGCAGCAGTAGAGCATCTACACACACCTTATTTCAACATAGCTATTTCAGAATAGACATTATTCCTCATGGAATGAGGTTTACAGATTTCTGAATAAGCTGTCCGTTATTTTAAAATTATTTTAAAATAACAGAATGGCTGGGTAGATACTCGCATTGTTTGAAATAACGCTAGTTATGTTGAAGGTGCAGTGTAGATGCATCTCTCTCTCTCTCTCTCTCTCTCAGAAACAATGGATTAGGAAAATTCTGAAGTTGTGACTGGAGTGTGCATGGAGACTGCTGATATGCTGGCCTCACCAAATTTCATTATTCCACTCATTTCTAAAGTGATTATCATTATAATATCTGTAGTATTGGCATAATATCAGTCTTGGAAATGTTGCCTTCTGGAAGTACTTGTGCTAGGAAGGATGTGAAAGTGCAGCAGTTCATAAAAAGTAGCTGTGGTAGCAAGTAATTAGCATATGTTGTACCATTATGTAGGTTTCTAGGAGGGAACTGCGAATGACAAATATATGCTGTGTTCTGCCTTTCATTTCTGGTGAGTAGAGCTACTAATTATATGGAAATGTTTGCAGTGTAAAGTTTGCTTTATTAGGAATATCCTGAGATTTTCTAAAAAAGGGATTGAGAATAAAACAGAAAATATCCTATTTCCAATATAAATCCATTGTACACCCACATCTTGAATACAGCATGCAGATGTGGTCTCCTCATCTCAAAGATGTGTTGGCACTGGAAAAGGTTTAGATAAGGGCAACAAAAATAATTAGGGGTTTGGAACGGGTGTCATATGAAGAGAGATTATAAAGACCGGGACTTTTCAATTTAGAAAAGAGGAGATAAAGGGGGGATAGGATAGAGGTCTATACAATCATGACAGGTATGGATAAGGTGAATAAGGAAAAGTTGTCTACTTGTTTCCATAACATAAGACCTAGGGGTCACCAAATGAAATTAATGGGCAGCAGGTTTAAAACAAACAAAGGGAAGTTTTTCTTCACATAATGCACAGTCAGCCTTTGAAACTCCTTGCCAGAGGATGTTGTGAAGACCAGGACTTAAACAGGTTTCAAAAAAGAACTAGATAGATTCATGGAGGTAAGGTCCATCAATACTTATTAGCCAGAATGGGTAGGGATGGTATCCCTGGCCTCTGTTTGTCAGGGGCTGGACATGGATGACAGGAGAGGTATCACTTGATTCCCTGTTCTGTTCACTCCCTCTGCGGCCACTGTCAGAAAACAGAATACTGGGCTAGATGGATCTTTGGTCTGACCCAGAAAGGCCATTTTCAGACCTCAAATCACATTTATATGTATTCTATTATATTTTCTAATCTGGATAATCCAGTCTTAACTTGTCTATACCATTTTTTAATAATCGGAAATGTTTTTTGCTAATGTCTGAGAGGTGAAATGGTAATTAGTTTAAAATTTCAGCAGGACAAAATGGGAGGAAAAATAGAATCTGAAATTAGTAACTGACAGTTTAGCAGATAAAATGGCTTTTTAATTATTCTCAGACACTTCCGTATATTTAATACCTCATTTTATTAGCTTCTGTTAAGTGTGACGTTTGTATTATGTGGACAAGTTAAGAATCTATGGTAGAATCTCAGATGTGTCATTCAATGTCTGCACTATGTTCGGACAAGTTGTAGAGACAGTGGATACATTTAAATTAGGATATCAATAAAATGTAAGTTACTGATTTTATTTTTTAATTCTATATACCACAGACATGGAATTAAGGACTGTGTAAAGAAATTCATGATGCAGAGTATTTTCTGTTCAAGAATGGGAGCCCAAGCCAATCAATTTCCTTGGTTCTATCAGGAATCCGAGTTGTGTATTTAAAGAACTGATTAGTTAACTCGTTCAGTTAATGAATTAATTCTCCAACTGAACAAATGTGGAAACCAGAAAACTGGTTGCCAGTTTTAAATACAATAAGAGCACCATGGAGTGTGTATATCTCACAGTATCAAGCATTAGTGTTCCTGTTTACTGTAGGGATGTCACACTTAACAGAAGCTAATAAAATAAGGTATTAAATCAGTTAATTGAATAGTTGATTAACCTCATGAATTCTTATCGGTTACTCGACTAGTCTATAGTCCACGGGGGTGGGACTGGCAGCCAGTACACTCTGGTCTCGCTCCTGAGGAGCCTCCTGCTACTCTACTCTGCTGTATCTGTAGCAGAGGCAGCAGCGCAGGGTGTCAGCAGGAGCTGGTCCATGAGGGGAGGCAGTTTAAAAATCAGCTTCCCTCATAGACAAGCTGCCTGTTGCCCCACTCTGCTGCCTCAGAGACAGGGGCATCAGCACAATATGGTAGCAGCTCCTGTCTGGGGGCGGTCTGAGCTCCCAGACCCAACTCAAGCCAGAACTGAGCTGGGCTGCCTGCCCACCTGGCTCCTAATACTCCTAACAAACCCATGGTCTGCTAACTTAAGTTCTACTAACCCTGGACTTACATTGCAATGTATTAGGAGCTTCAGTGGGGGTAGGTCCCAGACCCGGCACAAGCTGGGACTGAGCTGGGCTGCTGGACCAGCCTGATAAAAAATGGCAAGGAGGGGGCGGAGCGGTGGGGCATGGGGGAGGGAGGAATGTGTAGTCTATAGCATTAACCTATAAGCTTTTGCTTATTGGTCGATTGGCTATACTATTACATCCCTAGTTTCCTGTCAGAGAAATTGAACCCTAGAAAACGTGACAGTCTGATGGGGTTCCTGTAACTGAGAGTTACAAAGCTATGCCTCAGTTCCCTGACACACCAGCCCTTCCAGAAAACACTTCAGGACTTGGCTAGTCCAAACCTTGCATAGCAGGTAACACTCAGCAGTAAACTTCAAATTCCTAAGTTCTTCAGAGAAATGCACAGATTACTCTAAATGCAACACTCCCAAAACCTTATCAAATGTTCTGCTCCCTTAAAGAGACAATACACAATAGCTTATAACCTTAGCTGGGTTAACACTGTTTTAAAAGTATAAGTAATAATAAAAAGACACAAGTGTAATTGAGCTTAAGTGTAAGGAATATAAAGACGAGTTAAGGGCTATAGGGGAAACTGAGCTCAGGAGTTTCTGGCCCTGGCCTTGGGCTCATTCCTACAGTCCATGTAGCCTCTATGATCTGATGCCACTACTAAGCAAAAGCTTGTAAGCAATGGTGGCTTTTTGTAAATTTCAATGCAAAAAAGTTCCACCCTACTGAATTTTAGGGGGAAAAATGGCCTATGAAATCACATGAAAGAATACAGTGAAAACATTCACATTCAATTTGTAAACACTTTTCAGTAGTCTGGACAAGTCCTCAGCTGTGAGCCCCTACAAGGTTTTCATTTTTAGGGCATTTTAGAATGTCTGTATAATAAAATAGTGTGGGGACTTGTTTAGAATATTGCTTCTTTTTTTATATTCTGTCTCCCCCTACCCTATGGGAATTAGGCATATTTTTTCATCTTGAACTGGGGAGTGATTTTCAGAGGATGGGAAATTAGTCCTTTCTAAAAATTGGAATAGTTTAAGGTGTCCCAGCTTCAGCAGTTGTTTAACAATAACAACAAAAGAAACAAACTGAGGTACCAGAATAAATACCTGATTCTGAAAATCTTCTCTTAAGTGGATTTTGTCCTAATAGAGGGAGATTTTGAAAGGTACCTAAAGGATTTGGAAGTGCAAATGTTATTGAAAATCCATGTGATTTGTGCTTCTAAATCACATAGGCACTGTAGAAAACTTCTCAGAACTTTCATAGAATGTTAGAAATGTAGGGCTGGAAGGAATGTGGAGAGGCTGACTAGTCCAGCTTCCTACAGGGAGGGCAGGGCGAAGTAAACCAAGACCACCCCGACAGGGGGTTGTTTTTAAAAAATCTCCAGTGATGGGGATACCACAACCTTTCTTGAAAGGCTCCAGTGCTTGCATATCCTTATAGCTAGAAAACTTTTCCTAATATCTAACCTGATTTCTAATCTTGCATATTCAACTGCTTACTTTTTGCTATACCTGCAGTGGGCTGGCAAATGATTGCTCACCATCCTCTTCATAACAGCTCTCAACGTATGTGAAGACTGCTGCCAAGTGCCTTATTTTTCAGAACTAAAGACATCCAGTCTCTTAATCTTCTATTCATAGATCTGATTTCTAAACCTTTTATTGTTTTTGTTGCCCTTTTCTGATCTAGTTTGTACATTTCTTAGTGTGGTGCCTAGAACTGGACACAGTATGGCTGAGGCTTCCCCAGTGATGAGCAGGCCGGGGCAAATACCTCATGGCTACGTCTACGTTACGCTTTCTTGCACAAGATGATATGCAAATGAGGTGCGACGATGACTATTACTGCACCTCATTTGCATACTTAATGAGCCACCATTTTGTACAAGGGGCCTTTGCGCAAAAACCACCTCTTGTGCAAGAACCGTTATGCCACTTATTTTCAGGGGGGTTTTGCTCAAGAGGGGGGTTTTGCAAGAGGGGGGTTTTGCTCAAGAAGGAGCAGTGTAGACTGTTCCTTCTTGTGCAAAAATGGCAGCTCATTAAGTATGCAAGTGAGGCATGGCAATATTCATCGCCGCACCTCATTTACATATCTTGTTGCGCAAGAAAGCACAATGTAGACTTAGCCAATGTGTCTTCATATGATACTTCTGTCAATATACCTTACTATATTAGCTTTATTTTGCCTTTTTATTGACTTCAGTTTGTGAGCCTCTCTAACCCCCATGTCCTTTTCAAGTAATTCTACTGCCAGTCAGCTATTACCCATATTGTAGTTGTGCATTGGACTTTTCCTTCCTGTGCTGAATTTCATCTTGTTGATTTTAGACCAGTTCTCCAACTTGTCCAAGTTGTTTCAAATTAAAAACTTGTCTTCCAAAGGGCTAGCAACCCCTCCCATCATGATGTCATCTGCACACTTTATAAGCATACTTTCTACTTCATTAGCCAAGTGATTAATGAAAACATTGACATACTTTTGTATGATCCCTCCAGATTGATAGGGTTCAATTCAGTTGTACACCCATTCATAGTAATTACAACCAGATCACATTTCTCTAATGGCTTATAAGAATGTCATGTGGGACTACATCAAAAGCCTTACTAAAATCAAATTATCATATCTTACTGCTTTTTCATATGCACAGGGCCAGTAACCCTGTCAAAGGTGGAAGTTAGATTAGTATGTATGATTTGTTCTTAATAAATCCATGCTATCTGTTACTTATCACCTTATGACCATGTAGGTACTTTCAAACTGATTGCTTAATATTTTTTTCTAAGTGTCAGAGTTGGGCTGATTATGCTATAATTCCCTGGTCTGCTTTGTTTCCCTTTTTAAAGACAGAAACTAGATTTGTCTTCCTCTGAAATTTCACCCAACCCCATGAGTTCTTGAAAATAATTGCTAGCCATTTTGAGATTACTCCAGTTTGTTCCTTGAGTACCCGGGGGTGAATGTCATCACGCCTGGCACTTGAATACATCTAACTTATCTAAGTATTTTTAACCTCTTTCCCTATTTTTGGCTTGTATTCGTTCCCCCTTGTTTTTAATATTATTTTGTAAGCATCTGGTCACAATTAACCTCTTTAGTGAAGACTGAAGGAAAATAGGTTTTACACAATTCAGCCTTCTTGATGCCATGTATTTATTCACTTTCCTTTGCCATGAATTAGAGGGCCTACAACTTCCTTCATTTTTTTGTTGACGTTTTTCATGAACCTTCATGTAGCTTCCTATTCTTTCCCTTCCTGTAATCTTTTATATTTTTGTCATTAATCAAAATAAAAATCAAGGGGGTACATGGTATATTTTTATAATGTTCTTGTCTCTAATAGTAATGCTGACAGTTGCTATTTCTGATTAAAAGAGAGCTTTATCTATATGTAATGTCTCCAAGATCATGTGAAAAACAAACTCCATCTAGAGCACTCTGGGTAGCAATATTCCCGCAGGTCTGTTAATTAGGTTCCATTTTTCATCCTTCTGTATTATATTGATATCAGGCACTGTCACTTTCTGATTACCTTTTGGTTGGTAAGGATAGATGCAAGACTATTTAATTCCTCAATCAAGTTAACATTGCATCTTTTTGTGTATTGTGAGCTGAGGCACATGTGACACAGTATAACCGAAAAAACAAAGTGGTAAATGCATGAAATGCATAGCACTGTTGCTAGTTGGTTTCTTCCTAGAGTTATTGTAAGGGTACGTCTATGCTGCACCCGAGCTTGAAATAAGCTATGCAATGCAATTTAAGCTACTCAAATTGTGTAACTTATTTTGAGTTAATTTTGAAACAGCCGATTTTGAAATTTGGTGCTGTCTACACAGCACTTACTTGGAAATAAATTGCTATTCCTAAACGTCCCTTACTCCTTGTGGAATGAGGTTTACAGGGACGATGGAATAGCGAGCTTAGCATATTTTGAAATAACGGGCACGCTCAAAAGACATGGAACAGCTATTTTTGGATAATGGTGGTATCCCAAAATAGCACTGCAGTGTAGATGCAGCCTAACTGTCTAGAATTAAAGATCTATAGATGGGTTAAAAATGTATGTTTAATTTACTTATTTCTAGGCCTTTTAATGAATGATGTGATGAGGGTTTTAAGTATCATTTACAGTTGCAGTCAGGACCACAGATGGGGTAGGAAGAGAGAGGGAGCCACTGCCCTGGGACCTAGCAATTCTAAAAGGGACTAGGGCTCCTACCCTCCACAGCTGCTACTGTGGCAATCGTGGCATCCAGAGCCCTGGGTCCTTACATTACTGCCAGAGCCCCAGGTGGCATGCTCAGACAGCGGTGAAGGGCTGTCAGGGAAGGCTAGTCCCCAGCCATACCCCTTTTGCCCAAGGCCCTGCCCCTTCTAGAAGCATGGAGAAGCCTTCCCACCCTCCTTGGGCCTGGTAATTCTGTCAGCCTCACTGGCTACAGTAGACTGAAATGCAATGGGTTTAAATTGGGGACATTTTAGACTGGGCATTAAGAAAAGTTTTCTAACCTGTTGTGGTGGTTAACCACTGGAATTAATTACCTAAGGAGGTTGTGGAATCGTCACCACTGGAGATTTCAGATCAGGTTAGACAAACACCTATCAGGGATGATCTACATATTTCTTAGTCCTACCATGAGTACAGGGACTGGACTAGATGACCTCTTGCAGTCCCTTCCAATTCTGATTCTATGATATACTATAGCAGGAAGGATGGTTTTATGGATAAGGCACTTAAATGAGGCTTAGGAGATCTGGATTCAATCCTCAGCTTTACCGATGGAATTCTGCGTGGTGTGATCACAATCTATTTGTCTCAGTTTCCCATCTGTAAAATGGGAACTTTCTCACTTTCGTCTATTTAGATTATAAATTCCTTAGGCGGGGACTTTCTCTTACTGTGTGAACTGCTTAGTGCTAGAGGATTGTGATCATAGCTGAAGTTTCTAGGCACTGATAATAATAATAATAAATAGTGGAGAAGCTTCCCTTGGAAGTTTATTTTTTTTAGACTATTACACAGGGAAACTCCTTTACCAGAGCAAACACCAAGTCTATAAGTATATCCCTTAGGAGGGCAGCACTTCCTCATTTTGCCAGACAAATATGTGAGCTAAGGCATTTCTGGCTTCCAGAAAGTTAAGGCGGGCACACTGCCATCCTCCCATTTGTAAAAGTCATTTTATTTGGTCTCTTGGGCTTGGTCTACAGTAAATCAGGCAGGTTGGCTTAAGGTATGCCATCCAGCTATGCAAAATGCATAGCTGGAATCGGTTTACCTTACACCGAGCTGCTGCAGCATCTACACTGCGGGAGCCAACAAGAGCTCACACTCCCGTCAGCTTCCCTTACAGTACAAAATGCCAGTGGGGGCTGCCATCAGTGTTTGATTTGGGGTGGGTCTACACTAGACCCGCTAAATCTAGACCCCTTAAATCAAATGCTAGAAGATCGACTTCCAGAGGGTCAAACTTCTCAGTAGTGTAGACGAGCCCTTAAAGATTCATTGGATTGAACAATCTTTACAAAATATGGAAAAAAAGTGTGTGTGCCAACTAGTGTAGTCTTCCCAGCCCTAGAAGCACTGGTATTGAGCAAATGATTATATGGCCTGGTTTTGCAAAGCATCTTTGTTTTTGCTCTTCGCCATTTAATTTGGAAAGAATTATATTTACTTCTGGGTCCAGATTAGCCTGCTGTATATGAACTATCCACAAAGAGTAAAATGTTCATTTGAAATGTCTGTCTTCCTGACACTATACACACTGGAACAGAAACTACACTCAGCCTCTGCCCAACTATCTAGCAGTAGTTTCTTTCTGTAGCCCTATTGCTATACACTGCTTGTGTACATAAGGGTCGGCAGAATGTGGCCTAGTAACAGTAATTTCTCTGTCAATTCAGAACAGAATTTCTGCTGTTACTGCTGTATGTTCAATTAAATTACCACCCTCCATTGTGCCAGTCCTATACAAATGCATTAGAAGAGATGGTCCTAGCCCCAAAGAGCTTACAATTATTTTTTTAATAAAAATAATTCAAGGAGATGGAGGAGTGGTTCATGCACCCTCAGGCAAGCATTAAAGTTGCACTGGCAACTTTAAATTTGGTATTTCCTAACTTTTGCGTTGTTTTCATTTCATGTTCCTGTAACATAGCATTTTGTAGTCACTTCACTATTCATCTTAACAAGCAAGCTAGCTAACCAGAATAACTTTCCAGTCGGGTTTATGTTCATTTTCTGATTTGACACTCTAAAGACACCCAAACTAATGGTGATATTTTAGATCGAGTAGCCTTTTAAATAGCTCTTTAGAAAACAAATAACACATTTATTTCTATACTGAAGGCCAAGAAGCCTGATTTTTTTGCTTGTATATAATTAGCTTTAAAAGTGTTTTTTTCCATGCATCTAGCTACTTTATTGACTTTGGAAAGCCATGTTATTTAATGATAGAAATGTAGCCGTGTTAGTCTGGTGTAGCTGAAACAAAATACAGGACTATGTAGCACTTTAAAGACTAACAAGATGGTTTATTAGGGGATGAGCTTTCGTGGGCCAGACCCACTTCCTCAGATCAAATATTGGAAGAAAATTGTCACAGCCATATATACCAAAGGATACAATTTAAAAAAATGAACACGTCAGTATAGTAATACATGTATAGTATATACATTTTTTAAAATTGTTTCCTTTGGTATATATGGTTGTGACAATTTTCTTCCAATATTTGATCTGAGGAAGTGGGTCTGACCCATGAAAGCTCATCACCTAATAAACCATCTTGTTAGTCTTTAAAGTGCTACATAGTCCTGTATTTTGTTTCGTGTTATTTAATGAAGTCTTAATGTGTTCTAGTATTGCCAAGTGCTATGATAGCTCACAAGGTTATGGTTATAACTTCCTTTTTGTGGCTCTCATGAAATCTACTTATAACCCTTTGGCCCCTGGCCCATCCCCCTAATCCCTATAATAAGTAGTGAAAGAATGAAATTCCAAGGAAGCCATGATTTTTGTGCAGAGACACAGTATTCAGCATTTGCATCCTGGTATCCAAGGCAGTTTTCTCTGAAATTTAGATGGCTGGGACAGAGAGATGGAAATAACTGTTGTAACTGTGTAGTTGAATAATACCGAGATTTTTTTTTATATAGTTAACACTATAGACCAGTTCCTTGGCCAAATCCAGACCCTTTGTAACTATTCAGTGGTGCAAAGGGTAGAAAATTGGCTTAGACAGGTGAAAGAGGAGTCGCTGTGTGTAGGGGAATCGCCAGATGGTGTAATTCCAGCATAGCCAGATCTCTGCCATCTTTTCTTGGCCTCTTGGGAAGGGGATGTGTTATGGGCAGGAAGGGCTGTGTCAAGCAGAAGACAAGAGCAAATTCTAAGTACAGGCAGTCCCCGGGTTACGTACAAGATAGGGACTGTAGGTTTGTTCTTAAGTTGAATTTGTATGTAAGACGGAACTGGTACATATTATAGGGGAAACTCTAGCCAAACATTTCTCCAGAGCTCAGTTTTATTCTCCCACACCTGACTTCCCTCAGTCCTTTATTCTCTAGCTGAGGTGACTGCTGAGAAAAGCCGCTCTGCGTCTCCCTGGTCTGCTGGGGGGGGGGGGGGGGGGGCACTAGCTTCGCGTCTCCCTGGTCTGCTGGGGGGAAGCAGCTAGTGCGGGGTTGCCTCCCCCCATTTGTAAGTAGGGATCCGATGTAAGTCGGATCCATGTAACCAGGGGACTGCCTGTAATCTTGGATTGGCAGAATGCCATTTTCTTAGGAGGTTATTGCTTCTGGGAAGGTTAAAGTTGCCCCAATGCTGCTCTAAAATATATCTCCAGGATTGATAGAGCACAAAGATGACATAAATCCAACTTTACATTTAAAAAAAAAAAGTCCTGTGCTTAGCATAGTTTGTAAGGCCAGATCCCCTGGTCCATTATGTCTGTGTCTTATTTGTACGCTATTTCTTCCCCCCTTCCAAACGAATGAGAATTGGTTTGCCTGGTTAAAATATAGTGTTATTACATAACTGACTTCAGGAATGGGATGTATTAATTTTTTTGTGTGGTTTACATTGAGAACATCAAAGTTTTATGTGAAGTCACTATCTTTTTTTTTTTTTTTTTTTTTTTAAATAATCACTTCCTGGTACATGAGCTGTATATTTACAGTAGCACAGATTAGAAAAACTTTGGAACTACATTCTCTTGCAATGTACAGCTATGATTAAATTGAAACACTGAATAAAATTGGGTTAATTTCACCAGAACTTTGTTTTGGAAGAAAGCCGGGGGAAAAGTTTTGACAACATTCTGTTCTGACATTTTAGAAACAAAAATGTTTCAATTTTTTTTTCATTTTGAAATTATTTTTCTTTTCATTCTTAAAATATTTTTGTAACACAACATTTAAGATGTCAAAATTTTGGTTGACTTGAATTTTTTTTAATTGTCCTTCACAGAGAAATATCACGTTCCTGAAATGGAGGATAACCCAGTTTTTAAAAGTCCTTTTCCATACTCTGTACAGCTCTAATAGCATGCTGTCCCCAGGGATATTATAGAGCCAACTGTCCCCCTGGAGTGCCCTAAATCATATTATCAGAATCAATGTATAATCTGTGCATTGGAGATATATTTGTTTGTCACAATCAGTCCCAGCAATCTCTGAAACCAAATTATTCCTTTGCTCTATTTTGCTGACGTGTCCCAGTTTTATAATAAAACCGCACCATCATCATTTTTCTATAAGCAGCATTAATGCTCTGTGATTCGTATTTCTCAACTGAAGACATCTTCCTAGAATTACGTGGCCTTATTGTAGATGGTACAGTTCATTAAATTAAATAGAAGGGAGAAGGGCCCACAATCTATTTTTTTCTAGTCAGTAAATTATAAGGCCATCCCAAAGATGAGGTCAGATGAGAACCTTGTGCTCAAAACAATATGATGGGTAATTGGATTAGCCCAAGTGAGGCATGGTCTGTTTTGTATAGATCTCTCTCTCCCCTAAAACTTCTGGGTTATGGAGACACACTGCCAGGCAGTGTGTATTTAAAAGCAGCAGCTCACAGCTTGGCATTGAGCCCTGGCTTCCAGTTAGAGCTGTGATACTGTTGCCACTAGAACAAATGACTCTGGAGCGTCTCAGATAAAATAGCTGCTTAGAGAGATTAAGCGATTCTGTGTAGTATCTTTTGAAAGCTGGAGTTTAAAGGGCAAGGAGCTTTCTTTCCTAATCCCTAAAATTGAAAGGCGCTAATATTTTGTATTGCTATTATTTCGAAATACAATCTCCATTTTAATGTTGTTTAGAAGATTTCCTGTCTGAGTCAGAGTCAAGAGTCAGCTACCATTTCCCTAGCAACAGTATTCACAGGGTGTAAAACCGATCCCTTGGCTTACAGGAATCAATGCATCCTCTTACACTTCAGGAGGGTTTGAAGTGAAAAGCTTTGATTTAAATCCAGAAATCTAATGTGTATCAGAATAGGGAGATGAGATCATTTTGAGATAGCTAGTGATAATCAGTGGTTCACGATCACAGAGAATGTAGCGGCACAAGTAATCCAGAGACTAACCAGAGGTCAAGGACTCCAGCTCCCCTGTGTTCATTTTAAATCTTTTGTAAACTGTTGCTGGAAAATTTTTCTAGCCTTAGAATTCTTTTGTCTCCAAAGGCTAATAATGCATTTAAGGGTACATCTAGACTACATGCCTCTGTTGCCAGAGGCATGTAGATTAGGCTACCAGACATAGTAAAATGAAACGGCGATTTAAATAATTGCCGCTTCATTTAAATTTACATGGCTGCTGTGCTGAGCCGACAAACAGCTGATCAGCTGTTTGTCGGCTCAGCGCGATAGTCTGGACACGCGGGTGCCGACATCAAAGGTATTTGTTGACCACCCAGGTAAACCTCTTGGGATGAGCTTTACCTGGGGGGTCGACAAATACCTTTGATGTCGGCACCCGCGCGTCCAGACTATTGCGCTGAGCTGACAAACAGCTGATCAGCTGTTTATCGGCTCAGCGCGGCAGCCATGTAAATTTAAATGAAGCGGTGATTATTTAAATCGCCGCTTCATTTTACTATGTCTGGTAGCCTAATCTACATGCCTCTGGCGACAGAGGCATGTAGTCTAGATGTACCCTAAGACACTTAGCTCAAATCTCCCTTCTTATGGACTAGATGGGACTGGATGATGATGATAATTATATTAGCGTGTAGAGCAGTGTTTCTTAAACTCTTTAAGACCAGGAACACCAAACAATTTTTTTTTTAAATGAGGAACACCAAGGATTTTTTATTAAGGGGGGAAAAAAAAAGGGTCAAGGGGGAAGTTATTGAGCAAATCCCCCCCCCCCCAGTCACCTGCTCCTTTAAGGGCAGCCATTGTGAACTCTGTTGTTCTCTGTGGCACACCTCCGACTGCCTCTGGGCACACCAGTGTACCACAGAACACAGTTTAAGAAACACTGATCTAGAGGCCTGAACACAGACCAAGATCTCCTTGTGCTTTGCTCTGCACATAGTCTGCCTCAGAAAGCTTACGGTCTAGATACAATACACCCAGAGGATTGCTACTCTGATGGTTCCAAATGGGGAACAGAAGCACAGAGGCACTAAATGACTTGCTCAAGGTCACACAGTAAGTCTGTGACCAAGCTAGGTATTGACCTCAGGTCTTCTGAGTCCCACTTTGTCATCTTAGCCACAAGATCATCCCTCCACTCAAATGCACTTGGATATGGACTTTTGTCCTTAAAATGCCATATCAAAACCAGGTATCATTACTTGTGCTGGTTGGGAAAACTCTGACAAAACTATTTTCCATAAGAAAATTGTGTCCTGTCAAAATCTAAATGCTCTGAGAAATCATGTAGGTTTCACCAATATTTTGTTTGAAGGTATACGGTATCCTTCTTCTAATTGCAAACCATCTGGAGGATGGGGCATAAAAACAAGGTCCAACAATGCCAAAATAAGTCATTTGCATTGCTGAATATTCCCTTGATGTCTTGTTTTTACACTTTAGGGATGCAACCTTTCAATTTTCAATGTTGAAATTATTTTTGTTTTCAAATTTGTATTACTTACATATTATAATACAAAGTCAAAATAAAACTGAAACATTTTAATATTGCTAGAATGAAATATTTTTATTGTACCTAAGCAATTGTTTGAAACTTTCTCTCACACTTAGAAAATTTTCAGAGTTTATTCTAATTGAATTGAAACACAATTTCAAAATCTCAAAAATCCTTCATCAAATAGATTTTCTGTTCTCCTCACAGCTCTTGTCATTACAATCTGAAAGATGTTTGGGTTACTTGGAATTAATCTGTACATTCAGAACAGTTCATAGTGCATTGGCCTACACAACACAATGAAAATTAGAACTGGAAGCTTTTATTAAGGAAGCTAATAACAGACTGGTGATCTTTCCAGTCAGGACAGGTCAGAGGAATTCTGGCTTGATACACGCACTGACACTGTGATTTTATAACATGTTCTGGCTTAGCGGGGAAGCCGTGTTGGTCTAGATCTGTAAAAACAATGAGGAGTGCTGTGGCATTTAAAAGACTAAGACCATGTTTTCACTATGTGGAAGATTGATACTGCTGCAGGGTTCAATTTAATGGGTCTAGAGAATACCCACTAAATGGAACTCAGAGGGCATCCCATTGCAGTCAGCACTCTTGCTGCTCATGAGGAATAAGGGAAGATGACAGAAGCCTTTGCTCCCATCAACCTTCCACTGTGTTGGTGGCACAAATACAATTTAAGTTCCATATTTGATGTTCTCCTCACAGTCCCATGTTGTTGAGCACATGATTATGTGAGACTCGTGAAATCCATTTAAAAACAAACAAAATTCATGAAATGCTTATAGCTGTGCACCTCTCAAAACACAAACAAAAAGAATATCAAAATGTATTATTTAAAAAAGAAACCCTTGTGATTTTTAAGGTTAATTTTATTATTTTTGAGAACATGACTCATGATTTTTGAATACTTGGGGCCATCAGTACTGGAAAAAAAAACTTGATTTTTCTGAAGGTCCAACATTGAACACCTTACTTAGCAAATTTAGGGAGTTAACAGCAAGGATTGAGTTAAATCTGAGAGAGGACCTAATAAAATCTGTGCATTCAGGTCTCTGTGCTTTCCCCATGTGTTGTGCAGAGGTGCAAGGAACTTGATGAACCAGAGGTTCGAGGATTGTCTAGGGGTGGTTTTTTGTGGCAAGGGACTGGGGCTGTGAAGGGGGAAGGCCCGAGACTTAAATGCACTTAACCAATTACAAACTTTATTAACTAAAATTTGATTATATTAAATCACTGTCTCTGATTCGTCTTAGACAGCGCAGCATGCAAAAAAAGAATATAACAAATAAAACCAATACAGCAAGAATAAAAACTCCTCCTGTAGCCAATCCTTCTATGGTTCTCTTTGAACAGCTGGTGGAGTTAGTCATTAATCTACATATACTTAACCTCTAAATATGAAATGGTTAATACAATATAGTAAGCAATACTCACAAGCCCAGAAACGATTACGATGCACAGACACAAAATAACGCATAGCATGCTCCGGATTCGTACACCCTTTCGTGATTCGGTGGGTGGGAGGTGGCCTTGGGTGATCAACCCCTCAGCCAGGCTGGACGATACGTGCCTTCTATTTTTTTTTATATGGAACCTCCTCGAGCTTAGGGCTCAGGGTGCTTTATGCTATAATTTTGACATCCGGTTCCATATTAGGGTTCAGCTTTAGATGATACTATGATTTGATATCCGGTACCAAATTAGGATTCCTTCCTGTTTGATATGACGTCTGCCTCAAGACATTGTGGTCAGTGCCTGATGCAGACGTGACTGGCACACGTGAAAGCTAGCTATGTTTTTTCTTTCCCTGTTCCAGGTGCTTGTTAACTGGTGTATTATGACAGCTCATTTCCCTTATTCCTATCTTGTCCTGTTTTTAGTGCTTGTTAACCTAACTTTTTTCCCTACTCTTATCTTCCTGGCCTAGGTGCTTGCCAGGTTCAAGTTCCATTTACTGGGGACTGTGCTGGGGCTTGAAGACTCCTGGCCCGGGTGCTTGCCAAGTCCAGTTCCGTTTACTGAGAACTGTGCTGAGCACCTGAGGGAATTCAGCCTCTGTCTCGGGATCTGCCTCAGCGGCCTGTGTGTTTCTTGAGAGGGGCTTTAGTGTGGCACTATGGGCAATACGCGTGAAGCTGCGGTCAAAAGGACCCACTACATGACAGGATTCACTAAGCAGAATTCATTGCAGGATCAGGATCTTAAAAATCCAATGTAGATTTAGACGCCTAGTTAATGGGAACTAGATGTCTACATCTCAGCCTAAGATTGAAATAATAAAAAGTGAGACAGTTCTAGTGAATGGTAATACTTGGAAGGCATTTCCCTGCTTTTATTGCTTTGTTTATTTTGCAAAGAGAGAGGAAATAAAATTCAAAATATTTTATATGCAAGTCATTCCTAAATCCTTCATTCTGATGCACATGCAAAATTCAGGATTCACCTTCCATTTTAAAGTCATGGAAAAAACTCACTGCTAGAGGATACTAGAGTGCGTATAATCTTTTTTCTTATTTTTCTTGAACTTATTTAATGTCTTTGAGCTGTTGCACTTACTGAAAATAAATTACCAGATTTTTTTAAATGAAAATTTCAAAATAAAACATTCAAATGGGAATAATAATAAAAAAGGATTAAAACCAAGATGCAAAGTGTTTGAAGTATAAAAGGATGAAGCCATTAAACATACTAATTCCCAAGGAGCAAGCTGTTACTTTGCAAATCATAATTACAGCCATGCACTGTTAAATATACAAACTTGTTTCATACAGTCATGCCTTTAACAGCTTTATTCCTCTTGCATGTATTTATTTAACACAGCTCTTTGTGGTGTTATATATGGTTGGCTACAGAAATTATGTATCCTTTTATAGTTTATGTATCCTTTTATAGTTTATTTTTTTAGTCCTTCAACAGGTATTTATGGAAATCCTTGTTAGAACTGAATATATTTACATTTCAATGCACTCTGTTTAAATGGTTTCTGTGATTAAGGTTCTGTTCAGATTGGGTGCCGCACAACTCTTCTGTGTGTGGCCCTGTGTTTGGGGAATTTTTTTGCACTTTTTGAGCTGTTTCTACAGAACAACTAATGGCTGCAGATATATTATTTTATTAGTTCCAATGAGGCAGATGGGCCACATCAGGGGAAAAAAGTGATATTTTTATTGCACTCCTTTTTGATATAATATAGCCTTCTGTCTGATGCTTAAAAACTTTCCTTTCTCCAGGTGCATGGACTCTCTCCTCCTTCTTCTCCTTTTTCAGTAGTTTCTACACACCATGCTCAGGACTGGGCATCTATTATGCTAGGTGCTGTGGACAGAAGTTTTTCATAAGTCTCTGTTGAAGATGTTTTGAACGGGCAGTTTTGGCATTTCTTGCAGGAAATGTATCTGATTTTTACAAATATGGTGTGGCACTGTAGCTACTTTGGTTTTGAGCCATTGCTTAGATATACAAGAAGCCTCCCACAAGTTTGTTTGATCTATGTCCAGGCTCTCAACAGTGTCACTTGTTCCAAGTTAAAAGGGAAATTAATCAAAAGTCTTGATTCAGATTAAAAAAGTAAATATAGCTATAGATCATAGATAAATGAATCCAACTGCAATAAATCTTAAGTGAAGAGGTAAAGAATAAGACAATTCTAAAATACTTATTTCTAGCTACATTATTCATCAGGAACAGTTAGAAAACATGGCAGAAGTCTTTTAGGTTTACTTTACTGTATTTGATAATCTAATCACGGGGGAGAGAGAGAATTATAAGAAGAACCAAGATTGTTCAAGAAGATTGGTGAAAGAGTCAAGAAATGACACCAACTTTGTAATCTTTTTAGGAATTTGAGTGCTACAGTAGTGAAGAAAGCATAAATAGACTTTAGAGAGATTTGTTTCCCAGAAGAATTTGCTATTAACGAGAGTCAATGATAACACTTCTGTTCCAAGAGACAAGTAGAAAATGGTCATGGAAAAGAGCCAAGAGTGAAACTAAAATGACTGTGTGAGTGACTGACATGGGAGTTATGACCCAAGATGTTGCAGTGTCCAGTCATCTATACAGAAAAATCTAACAGCAGAATGCTCAGTGAGAGAGAGAAATATTGCAACGAGATCTGGAAATATTGGGCCTCGTCACTTTGCTAGAGGCTCAGCATCTTGCAGAATTGTAACCTTTGGCAGCAAAGTCTTAAAAACTTAATGACAGACCCAAATTAATAGAATTGGTATTGAGAGAGGTTGCTGAACTTCTAGGTCTATGAAATGTCTCCTTGACTGTTAGCTAAGATTTCCGCTGGTTGGAGTGGACATCATAAAAGTGGAAGTTGGCTTGGTATCTCTGCCCCTGAATGTGCATCGGGGAGCTGAATATCCATCTCCCTTCCAGTTCTGCACTTCACCAAGATATTCTGACCTTATACAAGTGGAGTCAATGTCATCCAGAAAGATTGGTGACTTCGGCGACTTAATTGTATATCACAGTGCCTAAACCTTAGTGTTCTCAGAGGGTAGGATGTCTGCCCTTAGACGGTATGCTTACATTGCAAAAGAGAGTTAAAGCGGGCAGATCTAAATTAAAGTGAATGAAAGGGCTGGCCTGTCTCCCTCGTGTCCTCTCATGGCCTGAGTTTACATAGCTCAGCTATCTTTTACCCTCTTCAGTTCAAGGATCTCCCCATGAGACTCTTAAAATAAGCTTTTCTTTGGTTAAGCTACACCCCTTCTTAGGCAGAATTTACAGTATTAAAATAAAAAAAATCATTCCCACATAAAGTTCTCCAATTCCCATCCAGTCCATGCTTTTCATAAGCCCTGCTAAGGCCTTCCCTGCCTGGAACCAGTTTCAATTAGTAGTAAGTAGGATCAAATGCTTACTAATACCTGCGAAGATTTTCTATTGATTCCAGAGGCCCTAAATCTGTTCCTAAATCTTTTATCATGGAAACTAGTTCAAAACTTCCTCTAAAAGGAAAAATGTGCATAAGATAGATATGATAAATAATTCAGATTATACTATCATTAGGAAAAAAACAAGAAAACGCTGTACCATCAAGGGACAGATGAGAAATGGTCATCAGAGTGTCAAACTGTGGTAGATTAAGGCAGTTTTAGGGGATTTTGTGAGGGCAGTGCAAATAGATGAGATGGGGGTAGAGGTAAATAAGGCCTTTAATTATGAATGGATTTCTTCCCCCAAAACTCTTTTCATGAACACCAAAAAGTCTTACGCATCCTGTATTGTAGGGCATGTCAGGCTGTACATATCAGAAAAACATCAAACTGCATTAATTCTGAATGGCTTTATTTGTAATTCTTTCACTTCATAAAATTGTGCCAGTACCTCCTCCAAACTCTTGTTTCTAAAGAAAAAAAAGTTATTTTCCTTAAGGTACAGTTTGCATTTCATGCTTTTTAAAAACCCTGCTCCATAATACTATTCAATATATTTGTATAAGAGCTAGAAGGTTCTTTCTCTTACTGCAACATCACTTAAATCACGCACTATTACCTGTTACACTGGGGTACCCTTTCTTTCCTGACTCTTCCTTGATTATTCTTTGTCACCTCTTCCAATCCTTAAATTCCTTGGCAACAACCACTTCCTTCTCTATTTGGTACATGCTGTATGACAGATTTGGCAAAGTCCTACAATATCCTTGAAGTACCATATTGTATTATTGTAGAGCGGGGTGAATGTGATTGTATCTCATCTTTCTGCGGGGAGAGAGGGGAGAATGTGACACATCCCATTCAGTGTCTTTTGGGTCCATTGTTTTAACTGAATGGTTTATGCATGATTGTGTTTCGCTGCAGGTGGTGGGCTACCATAGCCCTTCCAAGAACAAAAACAATGGGTGGGTAACTGGCAAATCAGCCACCCTCTCCTGGGAAGACTCATATATATCAGCTCAAACTAGATTCTCTAGAGACCAGCAGACAAAGAAAGAACTGTTAGTTCAAACTCAAGCAATTTATCTCAGGACCTGATCTTTGATCTAGCAAACAAACAAGTTTTTCTGCCCAAGGTGGATCCCAATTCTTGTAGGAAGGTTGGAAGGACTGCAAGGGTCCCTTAAGGATGAACAAACTTTTAGTACACTTGTAGGTTAATGTGTTTTCTCTGTAATGATTTTACCTTCAGAATGAATGTGCCCCCTAAGGAAGAGTTTTGTGGTATCTTAGGGCCACACCATATCATAAACACTGGAGGGAAAACAAAGTACTAAGGCTGATCTTTTACGCAATCTAACTTGCTGGGGATATCACAGTGTAGGCAGGGAACTGTGCAGCCTTTAAAATCATGGTCAAGAAAGAGAGATGCACATCTCTTCCTAAGAATGGTGGTGGCTGAGATCTGGGAACTTTTATGGGGTGTAGTTGAAAGACCATGGTCAGGGATTAGAGGTGCAGTTGCATTGAAATTGTGGCACACAAACCTAGCAGGACTCCTGTTACTGCCTTGCTCAATGTTTGGCCTTCTCCTTCACCCTAAATGATTAGCTCTTGTGATGAATGAGAAGGTTCTAAGGAACTTTGTGTCCATCTCTATCAAAATGAGCAAATGACTTGACACAGCATCAATGGCTATGATTGGTGAGCCCACTAAGGGTGCATCCGCACTGCACCATAACTCAAAATAAGATACACAGTTTGAAGTATGCAAAATGCGTATTTTATTTCAAGGCTATTTTGAAATCGCTTAATTTGTCATTTGGCGCTGTCTACACCGCGCCAAATTTCAAAATAAAGCACTATTCCGAAACATCCCTTACTCCTTGTAGAATGAGGTTTACAGGGACATCGGAATACTAAGCCTGAAAAAGCTATGTCTTAAGCTAAAGTGGGCATAAGTGTTTCATTTAAGGCCTCGTTTATAAACTGCAGCAATGGTCCCACAAACTCAGAAAGATTTTAAAAAAAGTGAATGAAAAAGATGACCTTTTTTTGAGACAGACAGAAAATAAGCAGATAAATATTAATGTTTTTCAGATTTTGTGTCTGCAGTCTGATAATTAAAAGAAATGCTTCCGTTTAAAATATGAAATATTACAGGCTATAGCCAAGGAGGGCAGAATAATATTTGATTTTTTTAAAAAAAATCCCCAGATATGGCCTCCTACAGTAATGTTCCATCTCATCAGTATCTGTATTGCTTCGCGAACAAATGATACTTTGTCACGTAAAATCCTGGCCCCACTGTCAATGGGAGTTTTGACATTGATTTCAATAGGGCCTTGGTGGTCTGTTTGCATGTAATGCTTAATGTGCAGATTCTTCTTCGAGATGCATAAATTTGCATTGATGCAAGCACTCGTAATTGCTTCTCAACAGCTGTGATGTCCCATAGCATCAATAATCCATGGATTAAAACTCCCTGTAATTTACTGTGTGCAATAATGTAGCCATGCTGGTCCTGGGATATGAGAGACAAGGTGGGTGATGTTCCCTGTTATTGGAATGATTCCTGATGGTGAAAGAGAGAGGTTTCAATCTTACGCAGAGTACTGAAGAAGACAGAAAGTTGGTTCAATAAAAAATATTACCTCATCCTACCTCGTCTCCTATAATTTACTGACACTGTGTCAGTAATGGGCAGATTAGTAGCCATAAGCAGGCTTGTTGTGAACGTTGTCATGTTAGTTATGTAGACCGAGCTGCAGGTGAAAGTCAGAGTTCAACAGAAGAACGGAAGAAGCATAATGAGCACACTGAAGCAGGACCTCCCTCAGGATTGGTTCTTAAGGACTGAAACTAGAATGACTAGGTTTGGGACTGGGTGAGATGTTCTACCAGAGTGGACGTTGAAGGAGAGATTAAACTGTAAGGAGCAGTCACTCTCCCCTCCAAACGTGTTCCACATTACACATAAGAACATAAGTACTGTCATACTGGATCAGACCAATGGTCCATCCAGCCCAGTATCCTGTCTGCCGACAGTGGCCAAGATCAGATGCCCCAGAGGGAGGGAACACAACAGATAATTCTCATGTGATCCCTCTCCTGTCACCTACCTCCAGAGAAACAGAGGCTAGGGACACCATTACATGCTTGGATGGTATGGCCTACTCCTCTCTGGTGTGTCCAACATGCTCTGCAACTAGGCCAGGGAGAACAGTATGGCCCTACCTCTCTTCATTGGCTTTAGTGTCTACTTATCTTCCCTAGGGTTGCCAGGTCTCTGTTTTTCAATGGGAATGCACAGTCAAAAAGGGATCCTGGTGGTGGCTCTGGTCAGCACCACTGATTGGATTAGGGAAACTCCCTGTCCACAGTGCCAGCTTCCCACATCAATTGGAGCCATGAGGGAAGCACCTCAGAGTGCGGACAGCACACAGAACCCCGGTTTCTTCCACCTAGGAATGGGACATGCATGCTGCTTCCTGGAGCTGTGTGAATTTAGGGCAGGTAGGGAGCCTGCCTTAGTCCTACTGCACCACTGACTGTGAGTCACCTGAAGTAAGCACTGTCCAGCCTGTGTCCTGATCTCCCTCCTGCACCTCAATACATTATCCCAGTCCTTAGTTCCCTCTTATATCCGAGCTCCCTGTGCCAGCCCCCTCAGATACCCAAACTCCTTTCTGGAGCCAGCACCATCCCCTCTGGCACCACAAGCCACTACCCCAGCCCTGAGTCTCCTCCTGCACTCCAAATCCCTCCGCCCTAGTCCCACCACAAAGTTCAGACCCACAGATGGAACCTTCACCTTCTGCCCCCAACTCCCTGCCATATCCCAAAGCTTCCTCCTGCACCCCCAAACTCCTCACTGCTCATCCTACCCTGGAGCTTGCACCCCCAGGTAGAGCCCTGACCCCCTTCCACAGCCTGATCCTCTGACCCAGCCCAGTGAAAATGAGTGAGGGCGGAGGAGAGCAAGCAATGGCAGGAGTGGGGCTGGAATGAGTGGGGGCAGGGCCTTGGGGGGAAGGGACAGAGCCAGTACTTGGCCTCTGAAAAGGAGTGGGGCAAAGTTTTGGTTTTGTGTGATAAGGAAGTTGTCAACCCCAAATCCTCCCAGCCATGCAAGCAAAAAGCAAGCCTCCTTGGCTCCTATGTGATGGGCTGATGAGTTGTTTTCTAGCCAATGGACCAGGGTTGTAGTCCTGGATTTGTAGGTCTCTGTAATTTAACCTGGTAACTGTGCTTGCTAGTAGTAATGGATCAATTGCAGCATTTTCTGCAAAGTATGAAGATAAGTGTCAAACTGTTTTCTGCAATACCTACTGTGACCTTCCAACAGAGCTGGCCCAGGCTTTACTGTACTCTTCAAAAGGAGATAGTTGTTCTGTGCTCCTCCTGCACTCCTGGTAGTCTCAGTTATAAACCTCCAACTGTACTTTTCTTCCATCCCTGCCAAGGGCTGTGGTTTGAAGCTGCAGCGTAGCTCCACATAGCTTGAGCAACTAAAGTAGCTGATCTAATCTCCTTTGTTTAGAATTAGAATTGAATGTGGGAAAGCTATTTCACTATGAAAAGTTCCCTTTTCAACCGAGATATAATTTCAGAGAGGATGAAGAATGACTGTGGGTTTTTTGAAAAATGGCTTCTGCCTCCAATTATTGTCAGCCCTTTATCTTGTGCAAATATTGAATGTGTTAAAGGAAAATACAACTGAATACCTTTCAGAGATTCATTATAAGCAGCAATCACTTCTTAACCTTTGACTGCTAACACTGTGGAAATTCATCTCTTTAAAACTATAAAGGTTAATAAAATGTTATTGTCAAAGCTGCATTGTTTTCCATAATGAAATAACTGGAAACTGAAAATTGAGTTCTCCAACCAGGGGAAAAAAAGGAGGAGTGGAGGGAGAATTACATCCAGATGAAATGTAATTCAAAGCATAGAGAAATACTGAAGCAGTGCACAGCTAGGCTACCCTACTCCATTTATTGATTTATGAAGCAAAATAGTTAACCAGGAAATTCCTATTGAACATCTCATTTTCAAGGTTTCCTGAGGCAGGGAAAAGCAATCGTTCTATTTAGAATCCCAAGACTCAAATCACTATAACAGTGTGGAGTAAAGATAGGAAAGGAGACAGAGAAGATTTTTTTTTTTTTAAGGATTTGTGATTTTTACAGATTTATCGGAATACCTTCATGGCATTAGTCTTTAAAGTGTATTCTCAGACCAAAAAAATACCGCTCCCCCCAAATGTCTAAATGTTAGAAAATTGGAAACTATATGTATAATTTTAAAAGCCCAACCATTAGAAAGCTTGAAAATACTAACATAAAACACCTTAACTCTGCCCTAATATCCTAGCACTCTCTACACCTTCCTTGAAAATTAGATACAAGTTTGAGATAAGTATTACATTGGGATGTTAAACTTTACATACCTTATTGGTATAAACAGGAATCTAAACATTAAACCATATATACTGTGGTATTTTGCCTGCATCAGCTAATAACTACCAAGGATAGCATGTAAGCTTACATATCAATGTTCCTCTATATTTACCAGAACAGTAAATTGAATTTAAAATATTTAGCCCTAGGCAAGCACCCACAATTCAAAAGAGTTGTGTAACATTCAAAGCTTGGTATGAGAAGTCCCTTATGGATGGAATTTGGACAGATCTTTTGTCCATCTGTGAAATGCTTGATCATTGTCTTCGGTCCACCCTCTCTGGGGCACCTGGTGCTGGCCACTGTCGGTAGACAGGATACTGGGCTAGATGGACCTTTGGTCTGACCCAGTACAGCCGTTCTTATGTTCTTATGTTCTTATAATGCTTTGACTTTATACACCTTATCTCTGAAGCTCCGATGTTAAAAATATGAGTTCATTTAATCTCTCAATCCAAACGATAATGCCGTGGGCATCATAATTATTTGCCTGCTATACCAGTGCAGCGATGGCAGCTATACCAGTGCTGACTTATCAGTGGAACAGAGAAATAGAGGCTGGTCTCCATTGAACAAGCGGATATTTTTAGGAGATGGGAACAACAGACCGTTGTGTACAGCACGTGGTAGTAGAGTTACCGGTCACCTATCAATTATGCAGATGAACTGAGATAAAGGTTGAGCTGGTTTCCTGTTTTTGTAGTGCAGGAGGAGGGAGAGTGGAGGTTGTCTGAGATGGTTATTATGGTATTAACTGTATAATTCTGTCCTTTCATCAGGATTTTTTTTCCCTTTGTTTAACATTAACTTTATACTTACTGGACTTCAGCTGTTTGTGTTTTAATAAATTGATTATCACCCAAAGAGGAGATTTTCTAAAGCATCTGAGGTATTTAGGAGGATCAGTCCAATTGACAGTCAACAGAACTTACTCCTCCTATAAGTCACTGAGGAGGCTGTCTAGGCATAAAGAACATAAAAATGTCTTTTTTGAGCAGGGGCAGGCAAGATCTGTCCTGCGAGCAAGATATGCCCTGCGTCTGGATGCAGCCTTTTAATCCAGCTGGCCTGCCCATGAAGCATGGAGCAGCACTGCTCAAAGTGGCTAGCTTCTCCCACTGGCTCTCTGTGCTGTTGGAGGGGAGTCGGCTTGGTACAGTGCTCCCGCCCCCAGAAAAATCTCTGTTTGTATTGGCCAGAAACCAGCCAATAGGAGCTGAGAGATTTTGCTGGCGGTGGCAGCAGTACGTGAAGCCTCTCCACCCCTCCCCCCCCGCCACTCTCGCTGTGCGGAGAGTCACATAGAACAGCCAGCCGGGGGCTGCTAGCAGGCAGTGAAGCCTGAGTGAGAGTGCTGCAGGCTGGGAAGTGCTTGCCTAAGCAACTTCCACCCACATCCTGCCTCTGGCACCCTGGTCCCTGCCACAACCGGGTTCCTCCCAGACCCTGCAGCCCCTCCTATGCCCCTTCCCAGGCCAGGATCCTTTCCTGCACCTATATCCCCTCCTAGACTCTGCACCTCAACCCCCTGTCCTAGATCACCACCCAAAGTGTCAGCACCTTTCCACTCCCCAGGACACAACTCCCTCCAAGACCCTGCACCTTCCCCAGGCCTGAATCCTCTCCTGCACCCGTACTTCCCTTCCAACCTTGCACCCCAAACTCCTGCTCATTCACCCTAACTCCCTCCTAGACCCCACACTGTATCCTACACCGTGGTCCCCTACTCCGAGCTCTCTTCTGCACCTCACATCTGTCCCAAACCTCACACCCCCTCCATAGAAAAGTGCAGCCCTTAACCACTTACCAAAATCTTAGGGCTCATCTAGACTATGCTAGAGTGTCGAAAGAGGATATCCAAATTCTGCGGGAATTTGCATATCTTTTTCCGATCTCACTTTCGCAAATGGAGCTTTTGAAAGCTTTTTCGGTGAACCTCCTTTTGTCGAAATGCCGCTCTTCCTCAAAAAATGAGATTTATGCAGCTTTTTGACAAAACGGGGGGTTAGCTGAAAATGCTGCGTTTAAACTACTTTCACTTTCGAAAGCTCCGCTTTCCAACTGAATTTGCATATCTTCTTTCGACACTCTAGCATAGTCTAGATGAGCCCTTTCTGATCCCCCATCAAAAATGATTGCCCACCCCTTCTTTAGAGCATAGTTTAGTAACATGTCTGACTTGGAAGCTGAATGTTTTTTTGATTCAGAGCTTCCAAACTTCATGCTGTTTGGTCCTAATATTGCCACCTTCCATCAAAACAAAAAACCCTGTCACTAAGCAAAGTTAGGAAGAGACTGAAACGGAAAAACAGATTGAGGATATCTTGGAAGTCAGCTTCACTCTTCACTATGAAGAGACAATACATATCTTTGTAACTTCTGATGATCCAGTTTCTGCACTGATTATGCTGCAATTGCATAATTTCAGATCTATGCTGTGGTCTTAACTTCTGTAAGGTTGCATGGGATATAAGCCAAAGCAGAATTTGAACCATTACTTTCTATGTCTGCATAAAATATTAATATATTTTCACATAAACCAGAGCTGGTGCAAATGTTGATCAAATGCCAAAAGTTGCCCATATTTATTTAATCTTCTATCTAGAAAGGAGGTACTCTAAAAAGATTTTTTTATGATAGCTCAAACCTAGAATATTGTGTTTTAAAATGATGAAAAGATGTTAGTGTTCCTGATAGCAAAGATTATGCAGTGCACATAAAGCCTACTTGGTATTTTGATCTATTAATTAAAAGCGCTGACCGAATCATGATCTTTACTGAAGAGCATTGAAATATCTTTTCCTTTTCCTTCCATTTTGCGTACTGTTCTCAATGTTTTCTCCTCACTGACTGCCTATGAATAAAAATACCCATCAATATAAACTGGACGAAACTGTAATTAACCTATTTGCTTTAACACAAGAACATGTTGTCTTTCAGTAATAGTAAAAATGAAGGTCTGGTAATTAAGACTTGAACTTTAGAACTGGAGGATGGTTTAATTGAAATAATCATCAGTATAGGATAATATTTGGTGACTATATTTCCCTAGAGGGAAGGAAACTGATGTTAAGCAGGCAGAAAATCTGAAGCTGATTACGGAACTACTAATGCTGCAGTTTGTTTTGCAAGTTTTAATTAAAAGATTTAATGTGACAGTTAAACTACAAATCCTATTCAGTGATGCTCCACAGTTGACATTTGATTTCTCATTTTAATTCCATTTTAGAAAGGTAGATACCACTAAAATTTTTGCTCTGTTAAAAATAAACAACTGATATGTAGTAAATTTGGTCTTGTCAATACCATAGAGCAAATAGGAATAAAACTGGTTTCCTGCTAAGAGAGTAGAAGACGTTTTCTGCGATCGGATGAGCGTAAACATTCTGTGATGCGAGTAAAATGGTTAGTTTAGGATGAAATGGCAACCTGAGACTGTTTTTTTGACACCCCCTCCTGTTTCTATGTGACATCCTTGTTATGAAAGGGATCAACAGTTCGTGAAGAGAAAGGCAAAAAGTTCTGAGAGGTTTTTCTATATAAGAAAACAGTGAGAGCACATTAGCATTCATAGATTTAAGGCTATAGGGGGAGTTATGAGCATTTAGTCTCACCGCCTACATAACACATGCCACTAATCTTCACATGGTAAGTCTTTCATCCTTTTACAAATATTATAGATCTGGGGACAGTTACGGTGTAAGGCTGAAGCATATAGCCCTACAGCCTTCCCCTTTGCAGTTCCTGGAATCAGGGTATGCCAGAGGGCGAATGCGGGATAGCTGAATGCAGAGCATCCCAGAGGCACCCTACATAAGGATGTACTAAGTTAGAGCAGCACCTGGAGTTGTTGTAAGTTATGCCAAGGTCTATTAAATCATGACCAGTGTGGAGAAAGTGAATAAGGAAAAGTAATTTACTTGTTCCCATATCAGAAGAACTAAGGGTTGCTAAATAAAATTAATAGGTAGCAAGTTTAAAATAAACAAAAGGAAGTAAGTATTTCTTCATGCAATGCAGTCAACCTGTGGACCTCCTTGCCAAGACCAGGATTGCCAAGACCTTGTGAAGACCAGGATTTTAATAGGGTTCAAAAAAGAGCTAGATAAATTCATGGAGTATAGGTCCATCAATGGCTATTAGCCAGGATGAGTAGGAACGGTGTCCCTAGCCTCTGTCAGATGCTGGGAATGAATAACAGAGGAAGGATCTCCTGTTCTGTTCATTACCTCTGGGGCATCTGGCATTAGTCACTGTCAGAGGACAGGATACTGGACTAGATGGACCTTTGGTCTGACCTAGGGTGTTTGTTTTTATGTTCTTATGCCAAGGACCATTCCCAATCTCAGAAGAGCCCAAACTGTATCGGATAGAAAGATGATATAATAAAGCTACATTTCTCACCCTACCACAGAGCCACACACTTTCTATGCCGTATGTCTTAAGAGAAACAATATAAGCCCTTAGCCCAATTACTCAAAGGGTTCTTGTCACATGTCTATTCTTACATTGTATTAGGAGTCTTGCGCAAGTAATGTGATCAGTATTGTTAAGACATAGAGGGAGGTGTGATCCCTGCCATTAACATTGCACAATCTTAGTAGACTACACGGGGGGGTGCCAATAGCCTCTGCGAGCCCCTGGACAAGGTGGGAGAGGGGGCTGGATCCCTGCTCCCAGAAGGAGTAGTACCAGGGGCAAACAACCCTCCACGCTGCCCGGAGAATGGCTCTCCCCACCAAGACCTCAGAGCTTCCCGGAATGCATGGCATGGTGCTCCAAGTAGCAATTTAAAGGTCCCAAGACTCCAGCCACAACAGTAGCAGTAGTGGTGGCAAGGAGACCTAGGCCTCTTTGAATTGCCAGGCCCTGGGACAACTGCCCCCTTTGCCCTCCTCCACCCCCAGTCATCGGGCCTGGCCTACACCAAGCACCAGAGGAAGGTTCTTTCACCTATCTCATGGTATTGTAGCCTGATATGCTCATTGAAAAGCTACGGTGATATTATTTAAAAGGGTACATTTGAACCAGTTCTCTATTTGTGTTTGACTAACTTTTAATTAGTATTTTGGTCTACATTTTTGAAAGTGAGAAGTGATTTTTGGTGACCAGCTTGAGATACTTTGAAGGCTCTGATTTTCAGAAAGTGCTAAATACCCACTAGATGGAAATTAAGGAGTTTCATGTTGGGCACTCAGAAACTGATGTACTGTCCCATGTTACTTGGGATGTTTATAGCTAGCATTAACATAGTCTAATGGTTAGAGCTCCTGCAATGTTATATGAAGCTCAGCAAATCCAGAAAAAAAAGATGTCTTCCTAGTCACAAAGCCCTTGACAATATCCCTGGTAAAGTCTTAAGTTCCACAGGCCTTTTTGGGAACATTCGTTTAGCTTGATGCACTCAGACTATGATCGGAAGGAGGCTTTGAAATCAGATTGGGCTAAATAAGACTTAAAAAAATAAGCACATTGTGACAGATTGCACTCTGGGTTGGACCTTCCGTGGGCATTTTGGTCAACTCTGAACCAAACTCAAACCAACTATGGTAGATTGATATATTCCTGTATTCACCACTAATTTGCTGGAAAATGTGGGAGAGAGGAGATGCTTTGTGCCTCCATTTCCCCATCTTTAAGAAAAGGGAAATGAAATTTCCCCATATTTTTATAGGACAGTGCCCGTTTCTGGTGCTATATAAATAGCAATATAAAGAACAGTTGCAGAGTCTGACAGAGCTGCATATGTGTGACGTATAGTAATGTTTTAAGCCTTACAAAAGTTTAGTGGCATTTAGTTTCACTGTTTTTATAATGAAGCCAAAGACTTGTTACACTGGCTTCCATTTGGATGGAGGCTATAGAGAACAAAGCTAAAATTATGCTTAAAATGTGTACAGCCGAGCAGCATTAAAATGTTTTAAGTGCTACGGGATCACTTTCTCAGCTCTCAGAATCAATTAGACAAATGAAAGCCTTTGTGATTTAGCTTTGATTAGTTTAACAGCTGTAAATGAAGTGGTTATAGATTATGGATCCTTTACCCCCAGAGCTATCGAGAGGGAAAGCTGAGAGAAAACGGGCAGTCTTTTCTTGTTTCAATGGCTACTAGCATATCCCTAAATGACATGAGCTCTTATTATGATACAATATTAATTAATAATCTTGGTTTCCCTTCTGAGTGAACTGGGTTGAGTTTTCATCAACTATGCTGACAGTTACTACCATAATCTATTTGAGCTATTGTTTTATTGTCTGCTTTTGTGAACTCTGTTTTCTGTAGAACTGTTATTTGTTATAGAGTTCAGGAAAATACAAAGAACAATTTCCCTTTGCTTGCTGAATTTTAAGGTTGCCTACAATAATATTCCAATCTCTCTCTCTCTCTCTCTCTCCCCCTCCCTCTCTCCCTCCCTTCCTCCCCAGAACTAGCTAGCTGCCTACTGTCAGCATAATTGGTAACTAATTTCACTTCCTCCTGGTTTGTTTAAATCTTGTATAAAATATGGTCCCATTCCTGGGTGATTGCTCTCAGCTCCAATTCACCTTTTAGGGATGCTGAAGACCGCTCTGAATCATCAAAAATTGGACTCTTAACAAATTAAAAAGGATAAAGTCTGGAAAGTAGAAGAAAGTTGGTCTTGTGACAAAGGCACTAGGGTGAGACTCAATATATTTGGGGTCAGGTCTGGGCTGTGCCACAGGCTGCCTATGTTGACCTTGGAGAAACAAGTTTGACCTCAGTCCCGCAAAGCATTCCATCTTAGGCTTAATAACTTGCCTGCGTCTAGACCTTTCTCCATTTGTACCTTGGATGCCCACCTGTGATATGGAAATATTTCCTCATCTCCCAGAGGTGGTGATAATTTGGTTAATGTTTTCAGGGCTGTTTTACTACCTATATATAGAAATTATAAGAAAAGCAAACATGGAGAACTAATGTCAGAATGTATGAGTTGAAATCAGAAGAAATTGTTCAAGGTCATAATAATATAAAGGTCAGCATCCCGTAGGTCTCTAACATGTCAACCTGCTGAGTCAATATATTACTCTTGACATAGATAGCATCACTGAATAGGTTATTTGCTTGAGAGTTCATAAAAGATAATGGTGGGGAACAGATGTCAGCGACACAGAGATTTCATAGGGAAGGAAGTAACACTGAAAGAAATGAGGATTACACAAGAGCAGGTGATTGGAATTTAGAATGTCTGCAGCTGACACAGTTTCAGGGGAAGATGAAAACAGAATCCAGAAGTGACAAAGGAACATGGTAAAACTGCAGTAGCTCTTACTGTATAGTGCTTTTTTATCTCTAATAGTTGTGTATGATGTACTGTAGGTACACATAAAAACCTGACTTGCCTTATGTGAACAATCCCATTGATTTAAATGTTGCACGATCTCATAATAGTCAAAGAAATGGGCCTAATTCTCAGTTGCACCAATGGAAATTGCAGGTAAAGGGCTACTGTTCTGATTTCCATTCAGGGCTGGCCTTACCATGAGGAGAACTGAGGTGGCCACCTCAGATGCCAGACTGGGGGGAGGAGGGCATCACTAGGACCCAGAGAATTGAGACCTTTCAATGTTTTGGCCCAAGCAAGGGGGCATGGGAGTGTCATTTGAGCTCCCCACCTCAGGTGCCAAAATGTTGTGGGCCATCCCTGTTTCCATTGGTATAAGTGGCTACTCTAAGGAGGTACAATGGAAAATTGGCTCTGATGCATGAGTAAAATGATCAAGATGGGCATAATTTTAACATGGCCTAATGTCTGAGAGGTGCTGAGAGGCTTTCAGAGGCTTTCTCTCCCTGTTTTAGAAAACCAGTAAACCATCAAGTAGGAAAAGCCTAAAGATACCAGTGTAAAAAATAGCCTTGGTGTTTAGTAGCTGGTCTACTAATAAGTGAGAGAAGCAGATTACTCAAGCCTTGCAGGGGACAAAGTTGCTTCAGGTTAGCAAATGGGATCTTTAGGCACAGGAAACTATGTGAGAATGGGAACTGCAGGAGATGGGGTCCAAACACGGAGGCTTGTTAAGGTTGAAGTGATGAGACTACAATTATTTTGTGTTCAGATTTTTCTGCTTTTCATCTATATGATCATTTGTATGTGTGTGCATGTTCTGCTTGTTAGTTCCAGTACCTTTTCCTGTGGGCATGTCTGACATCTCTTGTACCTTGACTAGGCTGATGCAGCCTCCTGGTTCATTGAACTCCCATGCCTATCTTTTCCCCCAGTAGACTGGCCATTACTGCATGAAAAATTATTACTGCCCTAGAGGGAGCATTTTAGCTATACCTAGCTAGTACTGGTTAGGAAAGGCACGATGAAGAATAGAATAAAATAAATAAACTCCAGCAATATGCCATTACAAGAAAAGTTACCAGCCTGGTGTATAAGATCATTCTGTGTAGTATACAGAATGTATGCCTGATCTACACCTGTAGGCAAATAGTTTATCTTCATGTTCCATTTTTCCTTTTTAGTTTCAATCACTGATTCTACAAACTCTGTCCATTCACCTCTGACCCAGATTTAAATTCTGTACCGCTAACAGCCGTGAGCAGTAGAAATGTACCCATGATTCTCCTTACATTTTGAAATGTAAAAGTTGTTTTTAACAGTGAAACACTGTCCTAAGGTGCCTGCAATCCAAACATTGACTAGCTAGGAATGAGGAAGTGACAAAAATAAAACTGATGTAATTGATTTTTATTTTTCCAGCAACAGAATAAAACTTAACACATCTGAACAAACTGTGGAAAGTAAATTTACACAAGCAAATAATGTTGAGAATATCCTGGTTTTAATTTGACAGGACTTAAGTATGGGTACATCTACATAGCAACATTTTTTCAGAATAACTAGTGTTATTTCGAAATGTCGAAATGCTGTCAAGCTTCTTAATCTCCTGTAACCCTCATTGTATGAGGAGTAAGGGAAGTCAGAGAAAGAGGGCTCTACTTCGAAATAAGTGCTGTGTAGACACTCCCAATTTCAATTTCAAAATAAGCTACGTTATTGACATAGCTCAATTTGAGTAGTTTATTTCGTGTTAATCCCTGCTGTGTAGACACACTCTATGGCTACGTCTACACGGGCATGATTTTCTGGAAATGCTTTTAACGGAAAAGTTTTCCGTTAAAAGCATTTTCGGAAAAGAGCGTCTAGATTGGCAAGACGCTTTTCCGCAAAAGCACTTTTTGCAGAAAAGTGTCCGTGGCCAATCTAGACGTGCTTTTCCACAAAAAAGCCCCGATCGCCATTTTCGCAATCGGGTTTTTTTTGCGGAAAACAAATCTTTGCCGTGTACACTGGCCCTTTTGCGCAAAAGTTTTTCGGAAAAAGACTTTTGCCCGAATGGGAGCAGTATAGTATTTCCGCAAAAGCACTGACAATCTTACATGAGATCGTCTGTGCTTTTGCGGAAATTCAAGCGGCCAGTGTAGACAGCTGGCAAGTTTTTCCACAAAAGCAGAAGATTTTGCGGAAAAACTTGCCAGTCTAGACACAGCCTATGTGACTAACTTTACTCAGCTAGGTAATTTCATTGACCTCCGAAGGTGTTTGCTGGATCAGGTCTTTAATGGTAACATGGTCATTAATTAATACATGTCATGTTATCCATTATCACAGTCCTCCTTAAACAGGGGGTGTTTATTAAAGAGAGCAGCTACAAAATATAAAAAAGTTTCTATTCAGCTTAAGGCCCAAATTTGTTTCCCATGTTTATCAATGACTACATTCTGTTTGGAAGGCTGAACAGCACACCGAGATATCAACAGGCTGAATTCTATGTTGCATGTAAACATATAATTATAGGGCAGATAACAGAAAAGCAGAATTCCCTGCAGGGCAGGATTCTCACAGAAAGCTAGTAGGGAATCAAGGACATTTGCATTACAACAGATGTATATGTACACTAACTCCTACCTGATCTGCAGAAAGCCTAAAAAATGCTACACATTTAATGTTCTTAAAATCAGAGTACTCCTTTTTTACCTTTGTCCATTAAATCTCAACTCTCAAAGTCTCATATGTGTGACAGTGACCTTTTGAAATAGTGTCAATCCCAGGAACCAAAATAAAGGACATAAACCCTAGCAAGCAAATTGTAATAATATGAGATGAGAGTTGCTTTCACATGCATCAACATTTCTAGAAAAGCCTCATGAGTCATCTTTTTACTTAAAACTGTGGCAGAGAAATGCGGAGTTTATATGAGGCAGTGCAAAGTCGAAACAGAGATGCCTCAGTTAAGGGCAGTTCTCTTCTGTATGCCATGTAAAGTATCAGCCTTCCATCATGTTAAATCCAAGCTCAATTTATTCTGTTTAGTATGTCCTTGTTTATACTTCAGTGGTGAAAATGTTTCATTACTGATGGCTTGAGGGTTTCTTCTGAAATCTTGTTTCTTTGATTTCTTATACCTTGCTATAATAATTCCTCCAACACAGTGGACAAAATGTCCACTCCCTTTTTTGGTAAGGCAAAATAATACTCTAGTAGAATACCACAAGGGAATACATCAAATTACTGCCATTCTTTTCTTTGGCATGAGTTTGATAGGGGGCAAAAAATTGCAGTTGGGCTGTTCAGTACTGTTACCAAACAATACAATAAATACAGAGCAATATAGTGTACTTCTAACCTCTTTCAGAATAAACTTGCCAAATGTAAATCTCACCCCCGGGAAAGAAATTTTTAAAGCATCTAGCAGAATGTGTATAATCTCCTTTCTATAAACTGGTCTGTCAATGGCATTGTTTTGCTCAGAGTTGCTTTTACATTATGTGTGCTTACAAGAGTTTTCATTTTCTGAGCCTATTTTTAGCTTACATGTGGAAAGAAATATATTACACATTGAACCGCTCTAGTCTGGCACCCTCGAGACCTGACTGGTGCTGAACCAGAGAATTTGCTGGACCATGGGGGTTCAATATTGTCTAGCAGCATTACCAACACTTCCATTACTTACTGGGCTCTTAGAAGATATTTAGGAGGTAAATTAGAGCTAAATAACAGCACAGAACACCTAGAGCCAGGACTGATGACTGTAAACAAACTTGATGGGACCACGGGAAACTTGGCCACACCTGTGATGAGTGGACATTTGGCTAACTAAAATCATGCTGGAGCACAGATGTTGCTGGACCAGAGAGTGCTGGACTAGAGAGGTTCAACCTGTATTTTCAAGTCAACCTTTTAGGGAAAAGAAAGTGACATTGGGAATACAGGTTACTCTAGCTGGAGTTGCACTACTCCCCCCCAGAAATTTATATTCAGTTTCTTACTGGTGGATTTACAGAGGCAAAAGAGCTAAAAAGTGGAAAATTTCCAAGGGCTTTTTTTAAAGAAAATGCATACATTTGTGTTTCCATTTTCTATCTTATTGCTCACTACTACTGCTGTGGTTCTTGATGTCTTGGCCTTGGTTTTGAATTTTGCTTATCTAAGTTTCCCTTTGAATAGCCATGCCTCTTTTCTAAAGATGCAGTTTTCTAACCAGTGCCTCCTAGGCCATGGAAAAGAGAGGCTACCGGCTGGTGGGAAGGGCCTTTGGTGCTCTCTACTACTGCAGCAGCCATTAGTGTTCCAGGAAGCCAGGGAGAAGGGTTCACCTCCATGCAACACTTGCACAAGACAAAAAAGAGAAACATGGGGTATGGGAACAAGATACCCAGGGGAAAAAAGCAAATCTGTGGACAGAGAATGAATGAGTCAGAGGGAGGTGAACAAGGCAGAAGATCTAATAAGAGGAGAATGTAACGAAGTCTCTATACTTACAGGTTTTAAACTTCAGCTGAGTCATTGCACACAGGAAAAAAATATTAGAAGCAACATCGCATGCTATATAAATCTGGGAGAACTTAATATTCTGTTGTATATTTTATGTTCCATGACAATCGTTATCCTGAAAGCAGGGTCTGACTTTTTTTAACATTATACTTTCAGCCATTTATTTTTTTTAAAATGTCCAAAACAATTGAAGAATAATGTGATTTTATGCAAACCACTTGCTTGCCACCTTCTGTTAGACAAACTGCATTTGATGGAATTGGGGAAAACTTTTCAACCTAATGCAAGTCAGTGTTTTCATAAATAATGGAACAGGGTTAGAATCTAAAAAAAACATTAACACTAAATAGGGAATAATTCTTGCTGTCTGGATGTTCCATGGCAGTTTTTGGCAAATATTGAATTAATTGGGTTTTGAAATGCGAAGTGTGTTGGTTAGTTCTAATTAGACTTATTAAGGCTTTGTCTACACTATGAAATAAGATGAAATTTATTAAGGTTGATTTTTTTTATCACCCAGTTTCTTAAAGTTGAAGGTGCATGTCCCCACTGTGCACAAAAGTTCAACATAGTGCCTTCCCCGGTAGGGTGGCTACCAACAAGGTCTAGAGAACATGACCATGGGGGGAAGAGGGAGCAGAGGGGGATTATGGGCAAATGTCACAAGTGTCCCATAATGCACTCATCTCCTCCCTCCCCCTGCCTTGGAAGACAATTTTTTTCATGCCCATTTTTCCCTGGTTGTCTATTCAGATGCCATAGCCGGGCAAGCGTAGACCCTGTTCTATGGCAATCATAGCAACATATCACACCTTATGCTACACTGTCCTGAGGCTATCCAGGACCCGCTGGGGTGAGGAAGAATGTGAGGAGGCCATGAACAGACACTTGTGTGAAGCATTCGAATGAGGCATTTGGCAGATGCTGGTGGCATTCAGTCCTTTTGACACAGTGGAACATCTGTTCTGGTGCGATGAGACAAGCACAGACTGGTTGGACTGCATAATTATGCAGCTGTGGAACATCAGCAGTGGCTGCCAAGCTTGTGTATGCATAAGGCCACTTTCATGGAACTTTGTGATTCTTTTTCCCCCACGCTGAAGCACAACACCACCAGAATGAGACCTGCTCTGACAGTGGAGAAGCAAGTGGCACTAGCTCTGTGGAACTTTGTAGCCCCAAATAGCTACCAGTCAGTTGGGAATCAATTTGAAGTGGAATAATCTACAAGCTGGGGCTGTTGTGGTCTAACTATCCAAGGCAATCAGTTCCCTTCTGCTACAATGGGTATTGATGCCGTGATGGTGTTCCCTAACTGTGGTGGGGTGATACATGCAACACACATCGTTGTCTTTGCACCCAACTGCCTTGTCAAAGAGTATATAAACTGCAAGAGGATTGACTCCAAAGTTTAGAAAAAGGGTCCTGGCTGTTAGTGAGATCACTTGTCCTAGAATCATAGAATCATAGGACTGGAAGGGACCTCGATAGGTCATCGAGTCCAGCCCCCCGCCCTCAAGGCAGGACCAAGCTCCGTCTACACCATCCCTGACAGATGTCTATCTAACCTGTTCTTAAATATCTCCAGAGAGGGAGATTCCACCACCTCCCTTGGCAATTTATTCCAATATTTGACCACCCTGACAGTTAGGAATTTTTTCCTAATATCCTATCTAAACCTCCCTTGCTGCACTTTAAGCCCATTACTCCTTGTCCTGTCCTCAGAAACCAAGAGGAACAAATTTTCTCCTTCCTCCTTGTGACACCCTTTTAGATATTTGAAAACCGCTATCATGTCCCCCCTTAATCTTCTTTTTTCCAAACTAAACAAGCCCAGTTCATGAAGCCTGGCTTCATAGGTCATGTTCTCTAGACCTTTAATCATTCTTGTCGCTCTTCTCTGTACCCTTTCCAATTTCTCCACATCTTTCTTGAAATGTGGCGCCCAGAACTGGACACAGTACTCCAGCTGAGGCCTAACTAGTGCAAAGTAGAGCAGCAGAATGACTTCACGAGTTTTGCTTACAACACACCTGTTGATACAACCTAGAATCATATTTGCTTTTTTTTTGCAACAGCGTCACACTGTTGACTCATATTCAACTTGTGGTCCCCTATGATCCCTAGATCCCTTTCCGCCATGCTCCTTCCTAGACAGTTGCTTCCCATCTTGTATGTATGGAACTGATTGTTCCTTCCTAAGTGGAGCACTTTGCATTTCTCTTTATTAAACTTCATCCTGTTTACCTCTGACCATTTCTCTAATTTGCTAAGGTCATTTTGAATTATGTCCCTATCCTCCAAAAAAGTTGCAACCCCACCCAGTTTGGTATCATCTGCAAACTTAATAAGCGTACTCTCTATCCCAATATCTACATCATTGATGAAGATATTGAACAGTACGGGTCCCAAAACAGACCCTTGCGGAACTCCACTTGTTATCCCTTTCCAGCAGGATTTAGCACCGTTAACAACAACTCTCTGACTACGGTTGTGCAGCCAATTATGCACCCACCTTATCGTGGCCCTATCTAAGTTATATTTGCCTAGTTTATCAATAAGAATATCATGCGCGACCATATCAAATGCCTTACTAAAGTCTAGGTATCTGACATCCACCGCTTGTCCCTTATCCACAAGGCTCGTTATCCTATCAAAGAAAGCTATCAGATTAGTTTGGCATGACTTGTTCTTCACAAACCCATGCTGGTTATTCCCTATCACTTTATTACCTTCCAAGTGTTTGCATATGATTTCCTTAATTACCTGCTCCATTATCTTCCCTGGGACAGACGTTAAACTGATCCGTCTGTAGTTTCCTGGGTTGTTCTTATTTACCTTTTTATAGATGGGCACAATATTTGCCCTTTTCCAGTCTTCTGGAATCTCTCCTGTCTTCCATGATTTTTCAAAGATCATAGCTAAAGGCTCAGATACCTCCTCTATCAGCTCCTTGAGTATCCTGGGATTCATTTCATCAGGACCTGGTGACTTGCTGACATCTAACTTTCCTAAGTGATTTTTAACTTGTTCTTTGTGTATCCTATCTTCTAAACTTACCCTCTCTCTGCTTGTATTCACTACATTAGGCACACCACCAGACTTCTCGGTGAAGACCGAAACAAAGAAGTCATTGAGCATCTCCGCCATTTCCAAGTTTCCTGTTACTGCTTCTCCCTCCTCACTGAGCAGTGGGCCTACCCTGTCCTTGGTCTTCCTCTTGCTTTTAATGTATTTATAAAAGGTCTTCTTGTTTCCCTTTATGCCTGTAGCTAGTTTGATCTCATTTTGTGCCTTTGCCTTTCTAATCTTGCCCCTGCATTCCCGTGTTGCTTGCCTATATTCATCCTTTGTTATTTGTCCTAGTTTCCATTTTTTATATGACTCCTTTTTTATTTTGAGATCATGCAAGATCTCCTTGTTAAGCCAAGCTAGTCTTTTGCCATGTTTTCTATCTTTCCTACACAGCGGAATTGTTTGCTTTTGGGCCCTTAACAACGTCCCTTTGAAATACTTCCAACTCTCCTCAGTTGTTTTTCCCTTCAGTCTTGCTTCCCATGGGACCTTACCTACAAGTTCTCTGAGCTTATCAAAATCTGCCTTCCTGAAATCCATTATCTCAATTGTGCTGGTCTCCCTTCTACCTTTCCTTAAGATCATGAACTCTATTATTTCATGATCACTGTCCCCCATACTGTCTTCCACTTTCAAGTTCTCAACTAGTTCCTCCCTATTTGTTAAAACCAAATCCAGAACAGCTTCTCCTCTGGTAGCTTTTTCAACCTTCTGAAACAAAGTTGTCTCCAATGCAGTCCAGAAACTTATTGGATAGCCTGTGCCCCGCTGTGTTAGTTTCCCAACATATGTCTGGATAGTTGAAGTCCCCCATCACCACCAAGTCTTGGGCTTTGGATAGTTTTGTTAATTGTTTAAAAAAGGCCTCATCCACCTCTTCCACCTGGCTAGGTGGCCTGTAGTAGACTCCTAGCATGACATCACCCTCATTTTTTACCCCTTTTAGCTTAACCCAGAGACTCTCTACACAGCTATCTCCTACGTTCATCTCCACTTCAGTCCAAGTGTGTACATTTTTAATATACAAGGCAACCCCTCCTCCCTTTTTTCCCTGCCTGTACTTCCTGAGCAAGCCGTACCCTTCCATACCAACATTCCAATCATGCGTCCCATCCCACCAGGTTTCTGTAATACCAATGATATCATAGTTGTATTTATTTGTTAGCAATTCCAGTTCTTCCTGCTAATTACCCATACTTCTCGCATTTGTATATAGGCATATATACCCATTTGTCTCCTTCTCCTCTTCCTCATTGATGCTGTGCCGCATGCTGTTGCCTGAGGCTGCCAGAGGAGTGTCTTGGAAGGAATCCACAGATTGGTTAGGGAAGCGAGCCGGATTCTCTCCCTTCACCCCGGATTGCATGCAGCTGCTCATAGAAGCAACATGTTTGCATCACTGACCTAGACTGTCTTGCCTCCTTTATCTTCTGGTACATGTGCCTGAGCTCCTTTATTTTCACACGGCACTGCTGGAGGTCCCTGGCATATCCTTTTTCCACCATGCCCTGTGCAAACTTGGCACAGATATCAGCATTTAATCTTTGCATTTCTTTGCTGCTTTGTAGTTCTACCTGAACTGATTCCTTTCTCCACACAGCAATTAGATCCAGGATCTCCTGCATGCTTCATGCTGGATCTCGTTTGCAACACTGAGCATTCATGGCCAGGTGCACTGCTTGCTCTGAGATCTGCTTACCAACTTGGCCACACAAGACATGAAACTCAAATTTTCCTGGGGCTTTTCCTATGCACCTGGAAGGCAGCAGAGTTGAAAGTCCTGGTGAGACTGGTCACATTGGGGCACTATGGAACACCTCCCTGAGGCCAAGAAGGTCCACTCTTACAGCGTTGCATCTGCGCTACCCTACAGTTGATCATGCAAGATCAACTTTAGCGTTCCTCCTTGTGATAAGCAGGAGTACCGAAATCAACTTTAATAATCCTTCAAGTCAGAGGAACGGGCTTGGTGGTATGGACTCATAGTTGAGAAAATTGTCCTAATATGGTAATTTCAACCTAAACTCCAAGTGTAGACCAGGCCTAAACATACAATATTTTGGTTCCTGGATGGGTAAGCATTATTCTTTGAATCAAGCTAATTGCACTAATAGTCATGCTTACATGGTCAATGTTCATTTTCCAGGACAGCTGATTGGAGAAGGGTGAAACTTGTCAAACCCCTTTCCTCCCACAAGAAAAACTCCTCTGGGGGAGAAATGCATAGAAAATAGTAAAATGTCAACCCATTTTCTATTAGTATTAACTCTCACTTAAAATGTGCTGTCCTCTCCACAAATTGTTCACCAGAATTGCCCCTAAAGATTGTTCACCTGAATAATTACAAAGAGAGAGTCGAAAAGGGGCATGAACCCATTCAAAGCAAATTATTTTTACATTAAATGTTTATGGGCAATTTGGTGGGGAGATATTACTCACCTCTATCCATTAGAAGACTTATTTTCAGCACATTTTTTGACAAGGGGGGAAAAAGGAAAGCACTGTAGATTTCCAGTGCCATAAGACTGATCAGTATTGCCCACAGGAATAGGGTTGTCATTTTTTTTATTGGACTATGATATTAAACTGCTGCTAGTACATGGGTCAAGGAAATACAGGCATTTATATACTCAAAACAGAGGAAATGTAAAAGCTAAGGTTCTCCTGATAACATTGACTTGGGGGGGAAAACTAACTAAATATTTTGTATTAATGAACATGGGAATGTAGCAGAGTCATTTACTGCAAGGCAGCTCCACTCTCACATTTCTTAATTATGAAACTTGGATGGAGGAGACAGCAGGGAGTTCTGGCCCCTGCTGCTGGGTGGTGGCAGGGGTCTGGTAGCAGCTACAGAGTCCCAGCAGCCATGGAGCCTCAGTCCTGGCAGCTGGAGCAGTCCTAGAAGCCATGGTAGCCCTAGAAGCTGTATGAAAGCAGCCATGGAGCTCCAGCCTGGGGAGCCATGGCCAAACAGGCAGCAGCAGGGCTTGGCTGGAGTCCTAGCCTAGGACAGCACGGGCCATGCTGGGAGGCCCATTTGACCTCCCCTTGCTTGGCAAATCCCCTTGTCCAGGACCAGTCAGGTCACAAGGATGCCAGACAAGGGAGGTCCAACCTGTGCTTTTTCTAGAGATTGTAGTCTTGTTCTCTAGTATTTCAGCTTTCATTTAAAATAGAAGTCTGCAGTCTTCAAGGTTGCTGAGAGAAACTCTCAACATGAAACTCAATCCAGTGACGTGTGCCTGAGTCTGCAGACAGCCTGAAGCAATTGCTCTGAATGATGTGAATTGCCCCATGTACATTTCCATTGAGTGTCAGCTCTAGGGTGATGATGTAACTACCAGCAGTGTTTACTATTTCAAGGCTGATAAAAGCACACAAAAAGGAGGGATAATTCTGTTTTAAAGCCCTGAACATTTTTAGTTTGTCTGTTCACTTGAAGTAACAGATCTTCTTGAGCAATACTTTCCAGTGTCTTGCTTCTGTTTAAGATCAAGTGCTTGTTTCTCATCTTCACCATTTTTTGGGTGCCCTCTATATAAAGAAGAAGCAAATCTATACTGTCCTTTCCCCCTGCCCAGGAGATAAGATGATTCCTTAAGATTATAAACATTTTGTGTTTCTTCTTTCATAGCTCTTGGAACTACTGTGCACGTCGCCCATGATTTCAATCCATATTTATATTCATAATTCAGCTGTCATTTATAAAGTGCACTGTATTATGTCATCAGAACAAAGTAAATGCTATTGTTATAGGCCATAACCCCTTTTCAAGAATAAAATAACTTGAGTAAGCATAAATAAGGGGTAATGGCCTCTAGGGATGTACAGAGTTACATTCTGTATGGAATGCTCTAATGTAATTCCTGTGCACTGTACTTAGTGGTTACACAAGTCAGTCTCAATGCATGTGTTTATGTATATTTTATACTGCACAACTTAGAGACATAATATTTAGAAGTATATTGATATAGAATTAAACAGCTTAAGGGAAACCATTGCTCTTTAGATTATTCAGGGGGTGTCACTGACTTCCCCCTCCCTGCATTTCTGTTTCTTTGATAAAATGGTTTATTGTGGTTTTGGGGGGTTGCTTTTCTACTTCACTGATGTTTAAGGGAAACATGAGGGGGGGGGGGGGGGGAAAGACCATCTTCTGTTATGGTGTCCAAATTCTGTTCCACACTTAATAGAGTTTTCATGGAATTATGAGACAGTGACAAGGTTTAATGCACTTATGATTTCCAGAGTGAAGGGGGAAAAAGTAGGCCAAGAAAATGTGCGGAAAGAAAGTAAGTCTAGAATGAAAAAATGCAGGCAATTTTTTGACTAGTGAGTCTCAAAAGATCAAATAAGGGCTACTCTTTACTTACTTCGAGATGGACGATCTGGAGATCGATCTCCTGGGGTTTGATTTAGCCATAAAAATGGCCATACTGAGTCAGACCAAAGGTCCATCTAGCACCGTATCCAGTTTTCCAAACGTGGTTAATGCCAGATGCCCAAGAGGAAGTGAACTGAACAGGGCATCCATAAATATATCTAGTTCTTTGTTGGACCCTGTTAAAGTCCTGATCTTTACAACATCCCCGGCAAGGAGTTCCACAGGTTGACTGTGCTTATGTGAAGAAAAACTTGATTTTGTTTTAAACCTGCTACCTAATAATTTCATTTGGTGACCCCTAGTTCTTATGTTATGGAAACAAGTAAATAACCTTTCCTTATTCACTTTCTCCATACCTGTCATGATGTTATAGAGCTCTATTCTATCTCCCCTTAGTCTTCTCTTTTCTAAACTGAGAAGTCCCAGTCATTTTAATCTCTCTTCATATGGCAGCTATTCCTAAACCCTAAAAAAATTTTCTGCCCTTTTCTGAACACTTTCCAATGCCAATATATCTTTTTTGAGATGAGGCGACTATGCAGTCACAGTATTCAAGATGTGGGTGTACCATGGATTTATATGGAGGCAATAAGATATTATCTGTCTTATTCTCTATCCCCTTTTAAAGGATCCCTAACATTCTGTTTGCTTTTGAAATTAATGGAGATTGCCTATCTCCTAGAACTGGAAGGGACCTTGAAAGGTCATCTAGTCCAGTCCTTTGCCTTCACAGAAGGACCAAGTACCGTACCTGACACATTTTTGCCCCAAATCCCTTCTGCAGGATTGAACTCACAATGCTGGGTTTAAGCAGGCCAATGCTCAAACCACTGAGCTATCCCTCAGGGTAGGATGATGGTCTCCACAAGGATTGAACTCACAACCCTGGGTTTAGCAGGCCAATGCTCAAACCACTGAACTATCCCTCGGGACTGCTGCTGCATACTGAGGGTATGTCTACACTAGCCCCTAGTTCGATCTAGGGAGGCTAATGTGGGCGACCGAAATTGCAAATGAAGTGCAGGATTCAAATATCCCATGCTTCATTAGCATGTTCCCAGCCGGTCGCCATTTCAGAAATTGACTAGCCTGAAGTAACTGCCCGCATCTACACGCAGCAGTGAAACGGGATTCTGAATTAAACCCTAAATCGAATTAGCTGTTATTCCTCCTGCAAGGAAGTTTATCAGCTAATTCGATTTAGGGCTTTAATTCGGAATCCTGTTTCACTGTCGCATGTAGACGCGAGCAGTTACTTCAGGCTAGTCAATTTCTAAAATGGCGACCGGTCGGGAACATGCTAATGAAGCACGGGATATTTAAATCCCGCGCTTCATTTACAATTTCGGTTGCCATCATTAGCCTCCCTAGATCAGATTAGTGGGCTAGCGTAGACATACCCTGAGTGGATGTTTTCAGAGAACTATCCACAATGACTCCACAATGATTCCAAGATCTCTCTCTTGAGTGATTATAGCTACCTTGTAGGTATAGTTGGGATTATTTTTTCCAATGTGCATTACTTTGCATTTATCAACATTAAAATTAATTTGCCATTTATTGTTGCCCAATCACCTAGTTCTGTGAGATCCTTTTGAAGATCTTCACATTCTGCTTTGGTCTTAACTATCTTGAGAAGTTTAGTATCATCTGCAAATTTTGCCATCTCACTGTTTGCCCCTTTCTCCAGATCACTTATGAATAGCTTGACTAGTATTGGTCTCAGTACGAACCCTTGGGGGGCACCACTTGTTACCTCTCTCCATTCTGAAAACTTACCAGTTATTCCTACCCTTTGTTTTTCTGTCTTTTAACCAGTTATCAATGCATGAGAGGACCGTCCCTCTTAGCTCATGACAACTTACTTTACTTAAGAACCTTTGGGGAGGGATCTTGTCAAATGTTTTCTGGAAATCACTATGTCCACTGAATCCCCCTTTCCCACATTTGTTGACCCCCTCCAAGAACTCTAGGGGTATGTCTACACTAGGCACCCTAGTTCGAACTAGGGTGGCTAATGTAGTCATTTGAACTTGCAAATGAAGCCCAGGATTAAAATATCCCGGGCTTTATTTGCATATTACCGGGAGCCGCCATTTTTAAATGCCCGGTAGTTCGGACTCCCTGCCCGCGGCTACACGCGGCACGGGCTAAGTAACTCATTGCAGGAGGAGTAACGGTAGTTCAAATTAGGGGCTTTCGTTTGAACTACCTTTTTACTAAAGGGAGTATCTTTTTACATTAGCCTAGTTTGAACTAGGGTGGCTAGTGTAGACATACCCCTATAGTAAATGAGTAAGGCAGGATTTCCCTTTACAGAAACCATGTTGGCTTTTCCCCCATCAAATGATGTTCATCTATGTGTCTGACAATTTTATTCTTAACTATAGTTTCAACCAGTGCTTTTTTTATTTAAAAAAAAAAAAAAAAAAAAAGGTGCTGGTACTGGGCCAGATGGCAAAATTGTTGAGGAAAAAAAAAAGTGCTGGGGCCTAATTGCCGCATGTCCCAAGCAGCCTTTCATACTGGTGGGTACCATCAAAAATAAAGCACTAGTTTCAACTAATTTGCCTGGTACTGATGTTAGACTTTCCAGTCTGTAATTGCCAGGATCACCCCTAAAGCCCTTTTTAATATTGGCATCACATTAGCTATATTCCAGTCGCTAGGTATGGAAGCTGATTTAAGGGATAGGTTACAAACTGCTGTTAATTGTGCCCCAATTTCATATTTGAGTTTTCAGAACTCTTCAGTGAATGCCATCTGGTCCCAGTGACTTGTTACAGTTAAGTTTATCAATTTGTTCCAAAACCACTCTGACACTTCAATCTAGGACAATTTCTCAGATTTGTCACCTAAAAAGAATGGCTTAAGTTTGCCAATCTCCCTAATATCCTCAGCCATGGATACTGAAGCAAAGAATTCGTTTAATTTCTGTGCAATGACCTTGTCGTCTTTGAGTGTTCCTTTAGCATCTCGGTCATCCAAGGGCCCCACTGGTTGTTTAGCAGGCTTCCTGCTTCTTATGTACTTAAAACCTTTTGCTATTACTTTTTCATTTTTGTCTAGCTGTTCTTCAAACTCCTTTTTGGCCGTCTTTATTATATTTTTACACTTAATTTGACAGTCTGTGTTCCTTTCTATTTTTCTCAAGAGGATTTAACTTCCACTTTTTAAACAATGCTGTTTTATCTCTCCTTACTTTTACTTGGTTAAGCCACAGTGGCACTTTTTTGGTTCTTTTACTGTGTTTTTTAATTTGGAATATACATTTAAGTTGGGTCTCTATGGTGTCTTTGAAAAGTTTCCGTGCAGCTTGCAGGGATTTTACTTTTAGCATTGTATCTTTTAATTTCTGTTTAGTTAACCTCCTCATTTTTGTGTAGTTCCCTTTTCTGAAATTAAATGCCACGGTGTTGGGCTGCTGAGGTGTTTTTCCCACTACAGGCAGTCCCCGGGTTACGTACAAGATAGGGACTGTAGGTTTGTTCTTAAGTTGAATCTGTATGTAAGTCGAAACTGGTGTCCAGATTCAGCCACTGCTGAAACTGACCGCCAGTTCTGACTTACATACAGAATCAACTTAAGAACCCCAGGCGTCCCCAAGTCAGCTGCTGCTGAAACTGATCAACAGCTGATTCCAGGAAGCCTGGGGCAGAGCAACTCTGCCTCGGGCTTCCTGTAGTCAGCGCTGGTCAGTTTCAGCAGAAGCTGACTTGGGGACGCCTGGGGCAGAGCAGCTGGGGTGCTGCTGGGTTGCTCCAGTAGCGCCGCTCCTCGGTGCTACTGGACCAACCCAGCAGCACCCCATCTGCTCTGCCCCAGGCGTCCTGATTCAGCCGCTGCTGAAACTGACCAGCTGCTCTGCCCCAGGGTCCAAAACAAAAGCCTGGTCTGCTGGGGGGACACACACTAGCTGCGTTCTCCCCCCCCCCCCCAGCAGACCAGGGACACGGGGAGCAGAGCCACAGCGGCAGCGGGGTGCCGCACCTCTGAGGCTTTGCTCTGGCAAAGTCTCAGAGGCGCGGGACCCCGCTGCAGCTTCAGTCCCGGTGCCTGTGGTCTGCTGGGGACCGTCCCCAGCAGACCACAGGCACCGGGACTGAAGCGGCAGCGGCGGTGGTTCCCCGCGCTTCTGAGGCTTTGCTCTGGCAAAGCCTCAGAAGCGCGGGAACCCGCCCGGTGCCCCAGGTCTGCTGGAGACGGTCTCCAGCAGACCAGGGGCACTGGAGCAGCTTACGAACGGGGCTTTCTCGCCCTGGAGCTCGCAGGTAGCAATCCGCCACCTCGACCTCCGGGGCAAGAAAGCCCCGTTCGTAAGTGCGGATCCGACATAAGTCGGATCCGCGTAAGTCGGGGACTGCCTGTATAAGGATGCTAAATTTTTTTCCATTATAGTCACTGCTTCCAAACGCTCCAGCTATATTTGCCTCTTGGATCAAATCCTGTGATCCGCTGAGGACAAAATCAAGATTTGCCTTTCCTTTTATGGGTTCCAGAACCAGCTGCTCCAAGAAGCAGTCATTTAAGTTGTCAAACTTTTTCTCTGCATCCTGTCCTGAGGTGATGTATACCCAGTCAATATGTAGATATGGAGTTTTTTATTTTGATAGCTTCTCTAATCTCCCTTAGCATTTCATAGTCACTATCACGATCCTGATCAGGTGGTTGGTCATGGAACCCTACTGCTATATTCTTATTTTTGGAGCATGGAATTTCTATCCATAGAGATTCTGTGGAACATGTTAGTTAATTTGAGATTTTTACTTCATTTAATTATACATTTTCTTTCACATATAGTGCCACTCCCCCACCAGCACGATCTGTCCTTCCAATATATTTTGTACCTTGGAATGACTGTGTCCCTTTGATTATCCTCAATCCACCAAGTTTCTGTGATGCCTATTATATCAATATCTTCCTTAAATATGAGGCACTCTAATTCACCCGTCTTATTGTTTAGACTTCTGGAGTTTGTGTGTAAGAACTTTAAAAATATGTTACTATTTAGCTGTCTGCCATTTCCTGATGTGCTTGAATGGCACTTCTTATTCATTTGACTGTCATCTGATCTTACCTATATTTTATCATCTGCAATCCTCTCCTCCTTACTAGAACATAGAGAATCTCTATTAGAGTCTCCCCTAAGAGCTGTGTCTGTTCAATCCATGGGCTCCTCCACATCCTTCGGCTTTCTCCTAGCCCTTAGTTTAAAAACTGTTCTACAACCTTTTTAATGTCAAGTGCTAGCAATCTGGTTCCATTTTGGTTTAGGGGGAGCCAATCCTTCCTGTATAGGCTCCCCCTATCCCAAAAGTTTCCCCAGTTCCGAATAAATCTAAACTCCTCCTCCCTACACCATTATCTCATTCATGCATTGAGACCTTGCAATTCTGCCTGCCTACCTGGTCATGCATGTGGAACTGGAAATACTTCAGAGAACACTATCTTTGAGGTTCTGGATTTCAATCTATTTTCTAGAAGGCTAAATTTGGCCTCCAGGATTTCTCTCCTCTTCTTTCTTACCTCATTGGTACCTACATGTACCATGACCACTGGCTCTTCCCCAGCACTACCCATATGTCTATCTAGATGTCTTGAGAGATCCATAACCTTCGCACCAGGCAGGCAAGTCACCATAGGGTTCTCCCAGTCATTGGAAACATAGTTGCCTGTTTCTAATGATTTAATTCCCCATTACTAACACCTATCTTTCCAAATGACTGGAGTTCCCTCCCCCAGAGAAGTATCTTCAGTATGAGATGATACCACAACATCATCTGGAAGGAGGGTCCCAACTATGGGATGGGTTCCTTCTGCTTCCACTGAATATTCTCCTTCCCTGAGCCTTTCACTCTCTACAACAGCACAGGGTCTGTCTGACCAGAGATGAGACTGTACTACACTGTCCCAGAAAGCCTCTCATATCTGCCTCTCTGCTTCCCTTAGTTCCTTCAATCAGGCCATCCTCACCTCCAAAGTCAGTACGCAGTCCACTCATCCATAGGGAAGGTAATCATACATGCTACATTGGGTGCAATAAATAGGATAATCCCTACTCTGCTGGGCTTCTGCCTGCATTCTCTCCTACAGATAATTAGATTCTTGATAGGGTTTTTATTTAAATCAGGTAGTTTGCTTTTAGTTAATTTTAAAAGAATTTTTAAAGAATGCCAAGTGTACCTAGCCTCCTTCAAACTCCCCCCTAAACACCCTCATGAAACTGCCTGTTAACTTATCCGGGTAGCTAAACCAGTCTACTAAGGGTGAATTCAGAGTTTTCAATTATTTACCTTAAAGTAAGATTTGGGAGAACATTACATATCCATGCATTTTTTTAGTGGTCCTGAAAACAGTCACATTGAAAATTCCTGGAAAATGAAATGTTCTTCTTTGACACAGGGAAGTTGTAGCATGGGACAACGTGTCTGAGTTTCACACTACTAGGACCACTTTTGTTAGTGAGAGTAGCCCAGCCAGTCCTATTCCTCTTAGCTCAGATTGCTTGCAAGAATGTCTGTTAGGGCTTGTCTTCACTTACTTGGAGATTGATCTCTCAGGGTTCAATTTATCAGGTCTGGTAAGGCCTAAATTGACTGCTGATAGTGCCCTCATCAACTTTGCTACTTCACCAGGTCAGCAGGAATAAGGGAAGGTAATAAGAGTTTCTCCCATCAACCTCCCACAGTGGGGATGCTGCAAATATTCAACTTAAGGTATACTGATTCCAGCTATGCAATTCTTTGTGTACCTTAGGTCAACTTTCTCCAGTAGTGTAGATCTGACCTAATTGACCAAATCCATTTATAGGTTTATAGATTAAAATTAAGGATTACCAATAAGCCATCTGTTAATTTTGAAATTATTTTGAAATAATGGAATGGCTGTGTATATGCTCGCATTGCTATTTCAAAATAACAGTGCAGTGTAGACTCTCCCTAAGGTGCTACAGGACCACTTATTTTTTAAGTCCTTTTTAGGCAACCATTTCCCATTTTGTATGTATGCACCTGCTTGTTCCTTCTTAGGTAGAGTACTTTGCATTTGTCTTTATTGAATTTCATCTGATTTACTTTGGATAATTTCTCCATTTTTGTCTATATAATTTTGAATTATAATCTTATGCTCCAAAGCAGTTGCAATTCCTCCCACCTTGCTATTATCTGCAAACTTGACATTTCATCAATTTAACCGCTGATCTGGTAATATTTTAACCTCTGATCCTACCTCATTTTCACTGGCATTCACTTTGTTAGGCATCCAATCCGCATCAACCTTGCTGAAAACTGAAACAAAAATCAGTAATTACTCCTGACATTTCCATGTTTTCGGTTACTGGTCTCCCCCCGCTTATTGAGTAACTGGCCTACCCAGTCCTTGGTATTCTCTTGCTTCTAATGTATTTGTAGAATGTTTTCTTTTTATCCTTTATGTCTTTAGCTAGCTTGATCTCAAGACTGCCTTCTTACAATCCATTGTCTTTTTTTGTTGTTTTCCCTCCTACCTTGCCTTAGAATCATGAACTCCACTATTTCCCCAAGCTGTCTGCCTCCTGTTTTTATATTTCAGGGATTTTGATGAGAACCTTAGAAGTATAATATGTGCACAAAGCAAAACAACTGGATGAGTTTCATTAGGGAATTGATAAGTTACCATGCACTTTGTGGACTTCCAAGATTGGTAATAGGATATAGGGCAGATTTTCAAAGGCAGAAAGAGCAGTTAGCCACCCAACTCCCATTGAAAGTCAATGAATTGCCCAGTTAAACAAGAGGAATCATGTTTCCCACCCAGGTTGTGACAGTTTGACACTGCAAAAAGCTGCTCATATCATCCTCTGTTGAATAGGAGCATAAGTAGTAACCATCACACTTGATTTTCATTCTGTTTTAGTCTGTTTTTGGTGGGTGGTACCTTAGGATGCTTTGTAGCTTCATTGTTGGCAGCTTTATCTGCAGCGGTTTCTTGCATCACAAAAGCCACAGTCACCATGCATAGGCTCCTACTGTCAATGGTAGCCCCTCATAGCTTAAAGGTGTCTCCCCCAGATGAGGATTGAAGCCTGCTGTGTAGAACAGTATGTACGAAACCTCGTACTTTGCAGTTTGATGCTGCACTTGAAGCCCCTGATCCTGAGTCAATTAAGGAAGCTTAGCAATGTTTTGCTGGTGCAGAGATCTTATAGTAATCATATACGAACACAGGTGAATCCCTCTAGTGTACAGGAGACACAAGTACTGTCAGTGTACTTGATCTCGTGCCAATACCCCTTCCTGTAGGTGACATGGGGTATTCTTGGCAATGCAGCAATTCCCAGCAGCCATTGGCTTAGAGTAGTTTAGAGTAATCCTCAGGAGGTCCTGCTAGAAGTCCAGCTCTGCTTGTTACCAGCAAAGAGTTTGGTGAGCTTAAAACCCCCTTTGCACACACTTATCCCATGTGCTCTTCAGCTGATTATCGGCACAGTGCGGCGGCCATTTTTATTTTAATGAAGCGGGGATTATTTAAATCTCCGCTTCTTTCACTGTGCCGAGTAAACTATTTTACATGACTCTGTTGACGGAGCCATGTAGTCTAGACATACCCTCTGAGAGAAACCGGGCAAGGAAATGCAAAGGTTTAACTAAAGCATGTTGCAAACATTACTGAAAAAAGGGCTGGAAGGACTGGATGAAGGAGGGATTTGAAAAAGGGGTCAGTTGGCATTAGGAGGATGAAAAAAGATGCTTCCTAACAGACAGCCTGATACAAGATGTAAAGCCCAGAATGGGAGACTAAGGGTGTGTCTAGACTACAGGGTTTTGTCGACAAAAGTGGGCTTTTGTGGACAAAACTATACCTGCGTCTACACTACCGCCGTGTTCTGTCGACAGTAAGTCGACAGAACATGGCAGTTTTGTCGACAGTGGTAAACCTCATTCTACAAGGAATAATGCCTTTTTTCGATAGTACTCTGTTGAAAAAAGGTGCTATTTCATGCAAACTGTGCTTTTTTGAAAGAGTCTAGACTCTTTTGAAAAAGCAGCTTGCTTTGTCAACAGTACTGGTTATAGTCTAGATGATCTTTTTGAACAGAGGCTTTGTCAACAGTATCTGTCGACAAAGCCTCTGTCGATAAAGGCACGCAGTTTAGATGAACCCTAAGGGAAAAGTAAGGCCAAAGGGTTAGGTGGAGCAGGGAAACAGGAACAGAAGAAGGCAGATATGAGAACTGAGAGATACATAGGGCAGAGAAAGAAGAGGTGACATGATGGAAGTCAAGGAAGAGAAGGATGAGTGTCATAATTAATTAGCCTCTAACTGCCAGAAAACTGGTAGTAGATGATGAGATGGATTACATGATGATTGCCTGTTGTGCTCATACCCTCTGAAGCATCTGTCATTGGCCACTATCAGAAGATCGGATACTGGGCTAGAGGGATCCTTGGCCTGATTCAGTATAGCTGATCCCCTATTTTTATGGCATTGTCCAGACAGGAAGAGGTGGATACGAGAAGCAAGAAATGAAGTTACAGAAAGCAAGCCAGAAGTGTGACACGTGGAAATTTATCTTTTGCATTTACATAGCATCTTTTCATCTTGAAGGTCTTTTCAGACTTAAGCTGATTGTACAAATTATGCACAGAGCATGCAACTACAATGTAGCCATCTCTCTGGTGAAACACAGCAGCTTTTTAACCTTGTGTCTATCAATCCCTTCCTACACCACTGTTTGTCATTCTACTGCGAATCGTGTCTACAATTAATATATAAGCTGTTTGGCTCAGGGATCTTGTCTAAAGTAGATAGCATATTTTGACTTCTGCAGAAATAAGTCATAAAAATACTGGAATGTTTCACAACGCAGACTTTAAATAGAATTTAATGTGAAATTAACAGTAATTATGAGGGGAGAAGGGAATCTATCTGCTCTAGTAAAACATACTGAGCCCTGGATAAAATTAGTCCATTAATAAAACAAAATTGCTCTGATTTTAGACTCCTGGTAAATTATTAGAATGTTTCTGTAGCATTTGGAACATTACTAGGCCTGTATCCATTATGAGGGTGTGGGGAGACCTTGCCATTGATTCAACACAGATATTTTTAGTAAACGCACAATTAAAACAGAGCTGTTTAAGCAAATTTCCTTTTGAGATAATTGCTACATGAATCCACTTTTGCAAACCTCTCACATGCTTTTTAAAAATTCACTATTGAAGCACTTAGTGTTTTGTTTTGCAGCCCTAGCTACGCATACAGAAACTTATATGAGTCTGGCTCTCTTATGCCACACCACAGTGAAGGAAACCTTCTTTATTTAATGGAGCATTCCCACTTAAATCATTTGTTTTTCTTATACTTTATTTAGTTTTGCATGTAATCATTTTATATATGGTTTAGTAAAAATGTAAACAAACTGTTCATAATCACTCTCCCTCCATTAATATACAGACACTTTAGAAGGCAAGCCGGATAATCAGAACCAGAAATAAAAAAGGGAAAGAGATCTCCTGGAAATAAGCTTCTAGGGAAAAATTTCACATGACCCCAGATTACTTCGGTAACTAACACTCATTGAAAATCAATGGGGGAGAGGAAGTTACGGGCACAAATTTTTCATAAGGACTTCAATTATTTCAATGGGTTATTCCTTTAAAAAGGCAATAGGAATGATCTTGTCACCACAAGCCCATCGACTTTCAATGTCCATTAGATTCCTAAATTACTTGAGAACCTGGGATGAAGGCATCTTAGAAAATCTTAGCCTCCATTTATCTGACCAATGTGCCTGACTGTGTTCTGACTTCATGCCTGTGTGAATCAAGTGTCACTCCACAGAAGTCAATGGGTCACACTAGCATAAAGCCAGTGTAAAAGAGAAGGGAATCTGATTTTAGGGAACCAATGGCCCTTTTGTTCTGCACCTGGTGTCATCATTTACATCACTGCAAAGTACACGTAAAATACTGGTAAATTAGAATCACAGTGGTTTACACCCTGTTTGTACTGGTGTAAACAGTGACATAAGGCATATGGCAGTGGAGAGTCAGGTGTTAACATTTTAAAACACGTGAAATGTACCATAGAGCCACTGTGAATTAGATTAACGTATCAGTGTATTTTAAGGACATACCTTGGGCACTTTAATTGTCTCTAAGTCCAAATCTGGCTGGAGACAATTAATATAATAATTAATATATAATTAATTTAGCTGACAGGTGCTTGTTTATAGATTTTCCATTGTCCTAGCATTAAACCTATTATCCCCCAGTCATCTTGGATGCAAGAGTTGGCATTAAAGGGAATCATTAGGAAATCATCAAAGATGGGGCAAATCTGACATTGTCAGGAAGAAGTTGCATAGACAAAGGATAAACTTTCTGGGAGATGCTCATGGGCCAAAGGATTTCATCCAATACCTTGTGATTTTCAGAGATCCAATCTTGACTGGACTTAGAAAACGACTAGGAGTATAAAGTTTAGGAACATCTTTCACAGCTTTCAAGTCCCAGGCATATCAGACTTTTATACAGTAGGTACTGGAGCCAATTTTGAGACTGATGCAGGCTAGTATCAGGAGACAATGCCGCTAGCTCAGAAAGAGGTGAAGAGGCCCCTTCCCACAAGTGGGAGATTTCTTTTTTGCTGCTGTATTTTGGACCTATTGCAGAATCTGTAAACATGATGCTGGCAAAGCTGCAAACAAAGAATTACAGTAATCCAATCTGGATGTAACAAAAGCCTGTCTGCATGTAACAAACAGGTTCCAAATCCTCCAGAGTCAAGCAACATTTAATCCTTGCTATTTTTGTAAGATGATAAAAAGCTGTTTTGAAAGGCTAGTCCAATGGCTTAGTGGGTACTAGTGCTTGGAATGCATTTTTTAAATAATCACTGCACGTAAAAGAGAATGAACAAAGGCAATGCTCACTTCAGCCATTGCACGGCTTTGTTATTTTGCTGGTTATCCATTCATCACTGCATGTCTTTTTTTAGGTCCAAGTGAATAGTGAAAAGATTTGCCGATACAGTGACTCGGCACTATGCTCCTGATTTGACGAAGCTGCTCTTTGTTGGTTGATCCATATAGAGCGTCAGGGCCAAAGCTGTTTGAAGCCAGTGGTTTGGCAGAAGAGGCACACAGTGGTATGATATGAGAGGCAGAAAATGACCTCAGGCTGCATGAGAGTCAACGTAAGGGACAGAATCCAGGGGGATTGATTAGGCAATTGTTGCCAGAGGTTTGATTAATGTAGTTAGAAGTGTGTGGCAGGGAGTTTCAGACCCAACCTGCATGGACAAGGCTAGGAAGAAGGTAAATAGGGAAGCCACCAGGATATTAGGGGGTTCTGGGACACAGCATAGGGATATCAATCAGCCTGAGATTTTCAGGGATGATGGCATACATTTGTCAGATGGAGGAACTGACATATGGGTACAAAATATGGGGAAACAAAATGGGCAGGAGTCATGATACTGGACAGCATAGTTGGGGATGAGAAGGTGACCAAGCTAGTTGTTGGCAGCTCTTTGGCTGATTTCCAGTGTGGTTAAAAGGGTAAAATGAATTGTTCCCAGAGTTTAAAAATATGGGATGTTGATGATGGGCCTTGGTCTCACAGGATAGGATGAGACTTTGTAGCCCTGTTAGAACATAAGAACAGCCATACTGGGTCAGACCAAAGGTCCATTAGCTCAGGATCCTGTCTGCTGACAGTGGCCAATGCCAAGTGCCCCGGAGGGAGTGAACAGAACAGGGAATCATCAAGTCATCCCTCTCATATCCTCCATTTCCAGCCCCTGACAAACAGAGGCTAGGGACACCATTCCTACTGATTCTGGCTAATAACTATCAATGGGCCAGGGTGTTGAGACACAGACTCCTGAATCCTAGTGAATAGGCTGGAGAAAGCTTACCCCAAATTATGGATTATATTGTAGGTTTCCTGAAATCCTCGTAAAATGGAACCAATTAAAAGCCTGATATTTGAGAGTATAGGTAATGAGCAGGGACCACCAGGATTTCTTATTAAACTTCAATACAGATTGTGGCCTGATGTTTAAAAGCCATCCATATGTCAGCCCTCACTTCGCTTCTGTGTTTGCACTAAGCACTACTGAGCTGGGCAGCCTGCCCAGAGTGGTTTACCAGATTGTGATTTTACATACTATTGTAGTAGGCACAGTATAGTCATGGAAGTGACTTTCCAACATGAGGAGCATGTCTATACTGGGAAATTATTTCAAAATAACTAAATTTGAAATCACTCCCAAGGTAACAAAATTGAAATAGCATGTCCACATTACGGGGAAGCCTCAAAATTAGTTTGGACATAGTACTTTGACTTGGAGCCCTAAGAAGTACTGGGGTGTAATTACTTTGAATGACTATAGACAGGAGTTATTTTGAAATAGCAGCAGTGGAGCATCCACACTACCACTATTTCAAAATAACTGTTTCAAAAGACACACCATTCCTTGTGAAAAGCAGGAGTTGTTATTGTTATTATTTTGAAATAACCAGCCCCTTATTTAAAAAAAAAACCTGGCTTGTGGTGTGGACACTCCACTTGTTATTTCAAAATAAGGTGTAGACCAGGGGTAGGTGTAATGTATCTTTTGCAACACTCTACAAGGCTCAAAAATGGACTCTCTAACCTTTTGCTTTAGTAATGTTGTTAGTATCAGGCATTGCTCAATTTTATTCAGGTTTCTCTTATTAAGTTTAACAACCCAGATTCCTTAGAAAGCAATTTTGCAAATTCATAGCAGCTTGATATAGAAACAAATTGAAAAGATAACTTTAATGCCATAAAAAGTCTGAGGGGCAGTCTGTAACTTTAAAAACAACAAGCAGTCCTGTAGCACCTTAGAGACTAACAATGCCTTAAAGACTGTAATGCCGGAGCATCTGTACAGCTAGGAAAACCCAGATGTAAGCCATCACACATGGACTCAAGGGCAGCATACACTCCCCAGAGCCAAAAAGAGGAAAGATTAGAGCCATGAGGCTTATCCACAGTGTGACAGACTGCTGGCTAAACCAGAGCTCTGCCACTGTAGCCTGGCTAAAGAGGCTGAGGGGAAACAGCTGAGCAAGCCCAGGCCTGAAGGGCTATTAGAAGCAGCTATAGGCCTCACTGGGAGAGGGCTATATAAGGCAGAAGAAGGAAGCCAAGAGGGGGCAAGGAGGAGCTAGGGTGTGGCTGAGTGTGCCTAGGGTGTGGCTGAATTGACTGTAAGCATTATACATAGAAGGTGGTGGAAACTAACAATAAAAACATGGGTGATTGCACCAGAAGCATCTCTGGCTGATTCGTGGACCAGGTGTCATCCAAGACCAACAGGCCTGAGCAGGGACTCTACCACACTCAGTTTAATAATCTTTCAAGAACATAATCTCACCAAAATTGAAAATAACTATAATCAGATTTTAAATTTTATAGGGTTCAATGGGTAGTGCTCAATGGCTCAATTTCTGGTAGACAGTCAATAACAAGAGTGTCCCATCTTCATTAATGATCTGGATGAGGCAATGGATTGCAATCTCGGCAAGTCTGAAGATGATACTTAGATGGGAGGAGAGGTAGACATACTGAAGGGCAGGGATAGGGTCCAGAGCAGCGATGGGCAACAGAGGTTAGTGGGTGGGCCACATGGGATGTCCCTCCTTCATCTCAGTAGACTGCAAAATTGTCATAACCAGGATGGTCTCCCAGGATAGGGTAACTAACTGCGCTTGAGTACCTAGAATTTGCGGGGTGTGCTGATTGAAATGTAGCAGAGCTATAACTGGATGCAGGGGGAGCATATGGCTTTTACAGTCACTGTTGTGTTCAATCCTCACACATATCACTTCATGTGCCCTTGCTTTAGGGTGTGTCATTGTAGTAATATGGCTATGCAAAAATGACGCAGCTGGAAGCCAGCAGAATCTGGCAACCCCGTGGCTGGGCAACCAGTAAACAAAATGGTTGCAGGCCCCACATAGAACCCTGAAGATCTGCATGTTTCCTTCAGGCTGCATGTTGCCCACCACTGGCACAGAATGATGTAGACAAATTGAAGGTTTGAGCCAAAAGAATTCTGATGAGGTTCGACAAGGACAAGTGCAGAGTCCCGCACTTGGGACGAAAGACTCCCAAGTGCTATTATAGGCTGGGACCAACTGGCTAAGCAGCTATTCTTCAGAAGAGGACCTAAGGATCACAGTAGACAATAGTCTGGATATAAGTTAAGTGTGCCCTTGTTTGCAAAGAAAGCTAATGGCATATTGGCTGCATTAGCAGGAGCATTGCCAGCAGAAAAAGGGAAGTGATTATTCCCCTCTATTTGGCACTGATGTGTCCATATCTGGATTACTGCCCCCTGTTTTGGCCCTCCCACTACAGAAAGGATGTGGACAAATTGGAAAGAGTCCAGCAGAGGGCAAGGAAAATGATTGAGGCCGGAACACATGACTTAGGAGGAGGGGCTGAGAGAACTGGGGTTAGTCTGCAGCAGAGAAGAGTAAGGGGGGATTTGATAACAACCTTCAATCACCTGATGTTGGGGTGCCAACAAGGATGGAGCCAGGCTATTCTCAGTGGTGGAGGCAGATGACAGAACAAGGAGCAATGGTCTCAAGTTGCAGTGGGGGAGGTTTCGGCTGGGTATTAGGAAAAACTATTTCACTAGGAGGACAGTGAAGCACTGAAATGGGTTGCTTAGGAAGGTGGTAAAATCTCCATCCCTAAAGGCTTTTAATGCATGGAATGATTTAGTTGGGGGTTGGTCCTTCACTGACTACATGGCCTCCTGAAGTTTATTCCAACCCTATGATTGTATAATTTATACCTGGCTGAGAAGTGTATTAGCATCAAAATAATTAATCAAGTCTTCATAGGCAAAAGAGATGAAGGCTGTGGTTATTACATAGGTTGGGGTTGGATAATCTATCTAAACTCACCAGAAAAGGCAATTTCAATTAGATGGACTTGAGGATCTCTAATGTCACATTTGATAGTCTATATGAATGATGTGGATCATCACACTTTCAAGAACCCAAGTTATATAATGATGATGGGTGATCACTCGTTGCGGAGTATGATCATCTTCCATGGAATTGTGGCCCCTCAGATGGCTGATAAGGCCGATCTTTGAACCACATGTTCTATTACAGTGAGGACAGATATTTCCAGGTATAGCAGGAGGCTGTTGACCATGGCTAGAAACCAGTCTCTCCTTCCTCCTGCACCTCTTCTCCTTTTCAGCATGTTGGCGGGCAAATTCAAAATGCAGGGAGCCATTGCATAGGACTTCTCTCCATTTTGAGCAATTCTGGGTGAGTGTCTCCGAAGTGTCAACAGCAATGTTGCAATGTTACATGAAAATGATAAGACTCATTTAAAAACAAGAGCCTCATTTTTCATTATGTGCAACCTTCAGAAGTTAAATGTGCCCCTCTAAGGTGCAACTCAGCACAGGAACTGGCTTATTGTATTCAGAGAGCCTGATTCAAAGCCCATCAAATTAGATAGGAGGTTATCGGCTTCAGTGAGCTTGGCTTTAAGCTTGAGCTTATCTAAAAACATTATTTTTACTGAAAATTTCCAACAAAAATGGTGGGAAGCAAGCAACCACCAACAAACAAACAAAAATCCATTTTAGTCAATTTTCCAAGGAAATTTTCAGGCAAAACTCAGAAATAACATTTTTAGCCAAAAACCTGAAAACCGAAACATCTTGGCTGAAAAAAATAAATTTGCTACAGGAAGCAGACATTTTTGTACAAAATTTCAGTTACTCAAAAGCTGAATGTTCCAATAGATAACAATTTTGATGGAAATTTTTTAACAAGCCCTACTTCTGCCATAGTCTTCTGAGACTGAAGACATGTTTTAAGTCTCATTCTTAAATTAATCTGGAACACCTGTCTCTGGAGGATACATTCTCTCAGTTTTCCCTCCATTTTAGGACAGTTTACACTTCCCTCTGATGGATTAATGGTCTAATCTGTTAGCACATTGGTCTACTCCTTTAACAGCTTTCTTTGACAGAATATCAAGATTTGTGGATAAGGAGGAAGTAGCAGATGTGGTATAACTTGACAATAGTAAGGCTTTTGATACTGTCTCACATAAACTAATGTGGATGCATAACTACTTTCTGGGAATGGGTTTTCCAACTGGTTATCAGTGGTTCACACTCAAGTTGGAAAGGCACATTAAGTAGGGACAAATGGAACACTTCTGGGTCTAGGCTGTTCAATATTTTCCATCAGTGATTTAGATAATGACATAGAGAGTACAATTATTAAGTTGTGTGGATGATATTAAGTTGAGAGTGTTACAAGTGCTTTGGAGAATAGATTCAATTCAAAATGTTCTTGATAAAGTGGAGAAACTGAAATAAATGGGACAACATTCAATAAGGAGAAATACAAAGTACTCCACTTTGGAAGGAACAAAAAGTACCATACATGAATAATGAAAAAATGACTGCCTGGTAAGAAGTAGGAAGAAAGGGGCCTGGAGTTCACAGAAGATGTTCAATATCAGTGAAGAAGCATACAACTGGTACAAAAAAGCAAACATCATTCTGAGATAATTAGCATGTGTGTTGTAAGCAAGACCATAAGATGTAATTTTTCCACACTACTCTGCTATGATTAGAGCTGAAATGGAATATTGTGTTTAATTTCTGGGTGCTAGAATTTCAGGAATGATATGGACAAATTGGAGAAAGGTCTAGAAAACATGACCTATGAGGGAAGATTGAAAAAACTGGATTTATTTAGGCTGCAAAAGAGAATATTGAGAGGGGACATAAGTTTTCACATACATAAAAGATTGCCACAAGAGGAAGAGAAAAATTGTTTTCCTTAACCTCTGAGGATAGGAGAAGCAGCAGCAGAATGAAATTGCAGCAAGGATATTAGGAAAAAACATCCTGTCAGGGTAGTTAAGCACTAGAATAAATTGCTGAAAGAGGTGGTGGAATCTCCATCATTGAAGATTTTTAAGAGCAGGTCACGGATAGTCCAGATAATACTTAGTACTGCCGTGAGTGCAAGGGAGTGGACTAAATGACCTCTCCAGATCCTTTCCAGGTCCCTTCCACATCTGTGATTCTGTGAGGGCAGATGTTCAGAAACTCAAGTGGCTGGCTGCAGATAGAAGCCATAATATCTGCAGCCGCATCACCATTACTTAATGAGACACTTTAGCAATTCAACTTCATGCCAAGAGAACCATTATATCTCCATATAGGGAAACTCTGCAATGCATTGTTTAAATGAGTGTGGGTTAATGAAAACCTAATTGTAGAAAATGAGGGGAAAAAACCATTGCGTCTTCACTGGAGGAAATGAATTAGAAATAGCCAGCCAAAAAGAGGCTATAAAGAAAACAATCAATAGTATTCAAAAGGGAGAGAAGGCTCATTTTTACTCTTAATAGAACAAGAAGAAATAATTTACTTTAATATCAGAAACAGCCTTCTGATTAGGTGATAATTCTGTTTCCAAATTTAAAATTGATAATGAAATTTGAGATTCTCTCTTTAGCTTCCAATCTTTTACTGAATACATTTAGTTTAGAAGGCTCACCAATGACCTATAGAGGTCTAATTTAGGTGGTGGTAGAATTACAGCACTGCAGTGTGAGGGTATCAATAATACAACAAAGAGAACAATTACAGCAATTAGCTATGGCACAGAAAAATGACCCTGTAGCCACTTAGAATTCATTAACACAGCAAAGAAATTATTGGGTTCCCATAGCCTAGAGTTGTGCTACTTTATAGCAAAGGAAATCTTCACAACACTTGGAGAGTGATAGCAAAGAAATTCTTTTGTGTAAGCATAAAGGCATACAAAATTAAATAAAAACAGTAAACAGGATGAAAGTAAAAAGTGTGTGCAAAATGTGGTCATATTGGGTATGTCTACACTACCCCGCTAGTTCGAACTAGCGGGGTAATGTATGCATACCGAACTTGCTAATGAAGCCCGGGATTTGAATTTTCTGGGCTTCATGAGCATAAAGCCGGCGCCGCCATTTTTAAAAGCCGGCTAGTGCGAATCCCGTGCTGCGCGGCTACACGCGGCACGGGCTAGATAGTTCGAACTACGTAGCCATTCCGAACTATCTAGCCCGTGCCGCGTGAAGCCGCACGGCACGGGGTTCGCACTAGCCGGCTTTTAAAAATGGCGGCGCCGGCTTTATGCTAATAAAGCCCGGGAAATTCAAATCCCGGGCTTCATTAGCAAATGCGGTATGCATACATTACCCCGCTAGTTCGAACTAGCGTGGTAGTGTAGACATACCCATTGTTTTGTGAAGGAATCATCTAAGCAATATTATATATAGGTTATCAATTAAACAAATCATGATCCAATATTATAACACAGGTGGGAGCACTGAAACCAATAAGAAATCAAAAGCTTTAAGTGACATTTGATGCTCTTTGCAGCAAAACCAGGCTCATGCTGTGGTGGCGGGTACATAACTTGTGTATGAAAAGAACAAGTCCCTGTGCACAAAAGAATTACATGATGGACAAATATGGTGCCAAGACAAAGCCATGGATTTGGCAATTCCCATGAAATCTGAATCCAGTTGCCAGTTTCACAGCTGGAACCCACATATTAAGGATGTTAAATTTAGATTAATTAACTAATCGAAGAGTTGATTGAACATGCAACTGTTCGATTAGTCGATAAGGGCACCTCTGCCACTGAAATGTAGCAAGAACCCCACTGGCTCTTGCTACATTTCAAAGGCAGAAGTCCCTTTGTTCCCTGCTGTGCCTCTGTCCCCCCCACCCCCATGGAGACGGTGCTGAGAGAAACCAGCTTTTAAGCTGGCTCCCCCTTGCACTGCCTCCAGCTCCCCCCACCCCCTTGCTGCCCCCCTCTCTCTCTCTCTGAGGCAGCAATGGGGGTGGAGGTGGAAGTGACTAGTCGACTAGTCGCTTAAATCCCTACCACATATATAACAGTCCTGATAGAAAGATTTTATCGGACCAACCTTGAAATGATGGGGACATGAAGTCAAATGTGGCTCAGCCCACTCTGAGAGAAGCCCTGAGCAAAGTTAAACTAGGATGGTTCTTCTGTGAATGGAAAGCAGAAAAAGGGGATAGAAATCCCCATAGTTTACCTGCATCTCCTATGTAGCTCAAAGTATGCCCTATTGGAAATCTTTGAGCCTCAGTGGCCCAGATGGTATTGGAGGTGGAAGCATGGATATTCACAGTGTGGATGACAAGTGAGCAGGCTGGGTGGATGGTGGATGTTTCCTTTTCCTTAAGCCCCTTGGGAAATCCTCAGTGTACAGTCTGACCAGCTCTAGCTGACATGGTGATAAAACTGCCAGTGTCTTGTCCAAGCCAGTGTCCCTACCATCCTCCCAAAATGGATAGAAAATGTAAAGAAAAGGCTGGTATAGTCAAGACTTGATTGACTGATTCCAGGAAATAGTTTACAATTAAGTGTCTAGACAGGCAAGAACAAACTCCCAGGTGGCATGTTTTTAGAGTCTGTACCTGCAGCTGCTTTTGGAGCAGGCTTGAGGCCAATAGAAAAAAATGGTCAATCTGGTCCATTTAGTTTATCTTCCATACTAAACCCCCTGAATCTTAGCCAACAAGAACATGCTGAGTGATGACTTCAAAAAGCAATGATAAATAATTGTATTTCTGTAACAGGGAAATAAATGTATGTGAAGATACTCTATTACATGAACAACTGGAGTGAAGTTCTGGCAAGAAAGATAAAACCTAAGTTAATAGGTTGTGCTCAGGGGCTGACAAATGAAGTGCTCAGCTGCAGCCAATAGCAACTGCTGTGTTCGTATTGCATAGCTACTGCTGATGGGTTTGTGAGCTGCTGCTACACTATATGCATAGTTGAGGGCCAGTAGATCCACACAGTTCATGGACTTAATAACCACACCCATTTCTACCTTGTCTGCAATGTGTGTGATGTAAGGGTGTTTCTTTTTGACCAGTCCCTGCCGTCTCAAGTTGCAGAAATCTATTTCCTCTTCAATTTCAGAAAGGATGCATGTGTGCCAGATTTAATATGCTGCATTAAAATAATATATTTTAAAATGAAGATTGCCTAAGACAATGAGACAAAGACACTACTTGTGTTTATTTATACACACACTTGAAGTCCTTTACTGAACTGAAGCCTAACACCATTATATTATATTGTTTCTTCAAATAATCCTATTGAGATCAAACTCAGCAGTTATGAGTTAGGCACTTTTCCCTTTTGTCATTTGCCTCTGAAATTTCTGATCCATTTCAAAACCTTCTTCATAATTTGGTTTACTTTTCACTTTGTTTTGCCCCCTCTTTTCCTCCTGATGACCTTGTATTCTATATACATGCAGAGGTCTAGGCATAGTACTGGACTCTGGGACCTGATCTATACTAGGGAATTATTTTAAAATAACTCTCCTTATTTTGAAATAACAAGCGGAGCATTCATACCAAGCTCATTATTTTGAAATAACAGGCTGGTTATTTTAAAATAACTCCTGCTTTCAATGAGAAATAACATGTATTTTGTAATAGCTATAATATGGATGCTCCACTGCTGCTCTTTCGAAATAACTCCTTCTAATAGTCATTCAAAGTAATTACTCCCCAGAGCTTCTTGGGGCTCTTAGTTGAGGTAGTGCATCCATATTAAGCGTGCCTGCCTCAAACTAATTTTGAGGCTTCCCTCTAGTACGGACAGGCTATTTCAAAATACTTATTTCCAGAGTTGTTTCAAAATAAGTTATTTTGCAACAACTTTCTAATGTAGACATACCTTAGGCTATTAAAAATGTCTCCTTCAATAGGTAAACTTGATCATCAATACACTTTTAAATTACAATTCCTAGTATTACCACTCTGCATTTAACTATTCATGGATGTTCTGTGATTCTCTACAAATCTTTGACATAGATTTTTTTGTGTATTCAAGTATAGACTTTTTATCTGTGTGCATAAAATGCTAGTGCTGTTGTTTTTTCTGCAAAATTCTGATTGTACTAACATTTGTGTGCAGAATTCCCCCCACAAAAATGTGTATGAATGGTATTACATAAGCCCACTATTTTTGATGCAGAAGGAAATACTGTTATATTGAAAATGCCTGAAAAAACAGAGTATAATGGGATAATGTTTCCCAAAACTTAGAAATTAAGTTAAAAGGTAGATATTAGGTAGGTGGAAAGACCTATACAGAAGCCATATTTAGGCATGTCAACAATTTGATAAAATACCCCATTCACAACCAGAGTTTTCTGGATTTAAACCAATTTGAAAATCTTACTTTGTCTGATTTCAAATGAGAGTTCAATTCTATCCTTCTGTAAAATATTGGACTATTAAGAGAGGACTATAGATTGACTGTAAATTATTTTTATTATATATAAGCGCATTAAAAATGGCCAAATAACTTAGTGTCCTTAAATTAGTTGATGTGATTCAAATACTGTTTTTATGACTTGAGTTTTGATCAAATCCCATTTCTATGAAACTTATTGGTATGTACAGGCAGTCCCCGGGTTACATGGATCTGACTTACATCGGATCCCTACTTACAAACGGGGTGAGGCAACCCCACACTAGCTACTTCCCCCCCAGCAGACCAGGGAGACGCGAAGCTAGCGCCCCACCCCAGCAGACCAGGGAGACGCAGAGCGGCTTTTCTCAGCAGACACGTCAGCTTGAGAATAAAGGACTGAGGGAAGTGAGGTGTGGGAGAATAAAACTGAGCTCTGGAGAAATGTTTGGCTAGAGTTTTCCCCTACAATATGTACCAGTTCCGACTTACATACAAATTCAACTTAAGAACAAACCTACAGTCCCTATCTTGTACGTAACCCGGGGACTGCCTGTATAAGAAAAGGTATCACAAGAAACTGATCAGATCATAAACAGCCATCTGTTCGAGACAGGGAAGCACCACAATCACAATAAATGTTAATTGATTGATTTTTTTTTAAAAAAATATGCTTATCCCAGCTAATAGAAGTCACAATATTGTGCTCAAATTCAATTAAAACTAACTAATGTAGCTCAAATTTTGAATACCATATACTCACATCAAAATGTTAGTGAATGATCTACACACAGAATATTAGACACAGATTATTCAGCAAATAACCTTGAATTACAAAATGAGTGCAAAAATACAAACCATTTACTGGCAAATTGCAAACAGAAAATGAGGGTAAATTTGTTAAATAGTTTTTCATGAATTATTCACCTACTTCTAAGGAGAGAGGCATATAAAAATAAAAATGGATCAATAAATATCAAAGTGAAGGTTAGTTACATGCTCTTATTTATCCTTTCTCATAAGCCATGAACATGAACTAGTGATATAAAAAGCAATAGACTTAAAATGATAGTGATTTCTTTTTATAATAAAAGCATAATGCACCCGTGGAACCCAACACAAGATAATATTGAGGAAAAGAGTTGAGTATAATTTTAAAAAAATAGTGTTATGACTAAATTAACCTTTTACAATTACAAGAGCTATTATAATATTTCTTAGGGTGTGTCTAGACTACTGAGTTTTGTCAACAAAAGTGGACTTTTGTCGACAAAACTATACCTGCGTCTACACTACCGCTGAGTTCTGTCGACATAACATCGACAGAATTCAGCAGTTTTGTCGACGCTGGTAAACCTCATTTTACGAGGCATAACGCCTTCTGTCGACAGAGTTCTGTAGGGTTGCGTCTAGACTACAGGGTTTTGTCGACAAAGCAGCTTGCTTTGTCGACAGAACTGAATGTGTCTAGACGATCTATGTCGACAGAAGCTTTGTTGACAGTATCTGTCGACAAAACTTCCGTCGACAAAACCCTGTAATCTAGACGTACCCTTAGTGATTTCAGTTCTTGTGTTTCAGTACATAAGTATAAACTGCCAGAGTTATAAGGAATTTCTTTCAGAATATTGGTATATATAAATAATTTTTCATTTTAGGGTAATTTACATCTTCATCTGAAGCATGTGAAACTAATTGATATAGGATACAGAATACTGGGTAGGTGGATTATTGGTCTGATTTGTTATGGATATTTTTATGGTGCTCCACTCCTCCTCTTTGGAATCACCTTAGAGCTATCAACGGATTTTAATTCTTATGTCGCTGAAATTCTTAGCCTGATTCAACTCTTCTCAAAGAGGTCCTCATTAACACACTCAATGGCAATTTCAGCCAAGTCAGTGAAAAATCTCTCTGGGTATGTCTACACTACCCTGCTAGTTCGAACTAGCGGGGTAATGTAGGCATACCGCACTTGCAAATGAAGCCCGGGATTTGAATTTCCCGGGCTTCATTTGCATAAGCGGGGAGCCGCCATTTTTAAATCCCTGCTGGTTCGAACCCCATGCAGCGCGGCTACATGGGGCTCAAACTAGGTAGTTCGGACTAGGGTGCCTATTCCAAACTACCGGTACACCTCATTTCATGAGGAGTAATGGTAGTTCGGAATAGGAACCTAGTCCGAACTACCTAGTTCGAGCCCCGTGTAGCCGCGCTGCACGGGGTTCGAACCAGCGGGGATTTAAAAATGGCGGCTCCCCGCTTATGCAAATGAAGCCCGGGAAATTCAAATCCCGGGCTTCATTTGCAAGTGCGGTATGCCTACATTACCCCGCTAGTTCGAACTAGCAGGGTAGTGTAGACATACCCAGAGAGATTTTTCACTATGTCTACACTACCCTGCTAGTTCGAACTAGCGGGGTAATGTAGGCATACCGCACTTGCAAATGAAGCCCGGGATTTGAATTTCCCGGGCTTCATTTGCATAAGTGGGGAGCCGCCATTTTTGAATCCCCGCTGGTTCGAACCCCGTGCAACGCAGCTACATGGGGCTCGAACTAGGTAGTTCGGACTAGGTTCCTATTCCGAACTACCATTACTCCTCGTGAAATGAGGTGTACCGGTAGTTTGGAATAGGCACCCTAGTCCGAACTACCTAGTTCGAGCCCCATGTAGCTGCGCTGCATGGGGTTCGAACCAGCAGGGATTTAAAAATGGCGGCTCCCCGCTTATGCAAATGAAGCCCGGGAAACTCAAATCCCGGGCTTCATTTGCAAGTGTGGTATGCCTACATTACCCCGCTAGTTCGAACTAGCGGGGTAGTGTAGACATACCCTCTCTGATTTAAATGGCAGAGGAGCCTGGTCTGATGCGAATGTTATGAGAGTTAGTTTCCTGACGTGACCAGGAGTCTTCCAGGACCTGGGCTGAAACCAGAAAACTCATTTCACTTGGAGCCCCCAAACAGACATCGGTCACAGCAGTAACTCAGTCATAGCACAGGTAGTAGCAACCTTCAGTCGCTAACAGCCTGGGTTAGATTTGAAAGATGAACATAGAGATAAGTAATGCAAGGGCTCTTTACTAATCCTCAGAACCATTTATCCACCTGCTTGGATAATCTGGCAATTCCAACTGTATCCTGAACTTCAAAAAGCCTGTCAAGGGAGGCCCGATCCTATTTGATGTCAAAGATTGCTGGGTCAGGCCCTTTTCCTAATTTTAAAGATTAACTTGGAGAGAAAGACAACATGGGGAACATTTGGTCTGAAGCAGAGCTTTTACTGCCAGTCCTGGCAGAAAGAAGGATTTGAATTGGTGATCTTGTCTAACATTCTGTATTTGAAACCTTAAAGATCAAAGGATCAAACAGCCACACATTTTAAAAAAGGACAATTTGTGGCTCCTGTTCAGGAGAAACCCTGGAGCCACATTGTCTACAGGTCTAAGTGGCCACAATATGAGCCTGAGTAGGGATACAGCAGGTGAAGGCTTGGGTGCATTGTTAGAGATATGAAGGAAGCTTGCATTGCACTTGCCTCCTTTATGTTTCTCTCCAGACAATACCAATAATCTTGCTTTTTCATAAGGACAGACTAATAGCGCTTTCTGTGCCTCTTCTCAACTTTTGCTTTAATCTCCCTGTCACGTATTGATCTGGATTGACACCCCATGATGACCTATATAACTGAACGATGGCAACATAAAACTTTAGCATTGATTTGTAATCTTGGGAATTCATTAGCTGATACTTTAATAAAACAGATTTTTATGTTCTACTATTTGTGGTTACTCATTCCATTTGCTTTTTAGATCTTATATTTTCATTTTTCTTGTTTTGTATAAATTAAAAATCACTAACTAGAGGGTTGCACACTTTATTGCAGGAGTGGGGAACCTATTCTGGGTCGGGGGCCACTGACCCACAGAAGAATCAGTCGAGGGCCACACAAGTGAGAAGCCCCTGACTGAGAAGGGAAAAGACACTCCTCACATTCTCCTCACACAGCAGAGCCTAAGGGGACCCAGGCTTCTAGATTTTGTGTGCTCCAGCGCTGTATGGGAGGAATGGGGGTGGGGCCTGGATCACCAACGCAGGCCCCCCAATGCGGGGGATCCCTGAGCCTCGGAGGGCCGGATCCAGGCAAGCTGCAGGACTGAGGTTTCCTACCCCTGCTTAAGTTTTTCTAAGCTGAGCTGGTAAGTGCTTGGAGCAGCAGGAATACAATCTCTACCATGGAACCTGTAGCAACTTTACCCTTTCCTGTCACTTAAAAAGTTAGTCAAGCATGCTGCTCTTTTTGCTTCCCCTTGATGGAGAGAGATGTCTCTGCTTGCTGCACCAAATGGATACTGTTTGATTGAGAGAGAACTATTTTGGCTGGGCAAAAGTAAATTAAGATTGCTTGACTCAGTCATGTTGTGGGGGAGTCACAGGGTAAGTCTAGACAGCGGGGCTATTTTGGCATACCGGAGGGGCTATTTTGGGCATGCTATTTTGACATCCCTGTAAGCTTCGTTCCATGATGGTTAAGGGATATGTTGAAATAGCGCATTATTTTGAAATTTGGCGCTGTGTAGATGTGCCAAATTTTGAAATAAGTTTTTTTCAAAATGCAATTATACTAAGTTATGCAATGTGCATAGTGCAAATTGCGTCTCTTATTTCGAGTTTAGGGTGTTGTATAGATGCACCCACAGAGCGTAACTCCAGACTAATTTCTATTAGGGATGTTAATTGTGTATTTTAATCCGGCTCCCCCTGAGCACCAGCTGCCCCCTGCTCCACCTGCACTGCTGCCTCTGCAGAAGGCAGCGGGGGTGGGTGGGTGGGGGTGTGTGTGTGTGTGTGTGTGTGTGTGTGTGTGTTTGGGAGCAGGTGGCTCCACAGGAGCCTGCACATGCGGAGAGCTGGCTTAAAAACTGGCTCCAGAAGCACTGGCTTCTCTCCTCCTCTCCACTACCCCCCTCTGTCTCTGTATCAGAGGGTATGTCTATGTGTAGCCGCGCGGCATGGGGTTCGAACGAGCAGGGATTTAAAAATGGCGGCACCCAGTTTATGCAAATGAAGCCTAGGAAATTCAAATCCCGGGCTTCATTTGCAAGTGCGGTATGCCTACATTACCCCGCTAGTTCGAACTAGCGGAGTAGTGTAGACATACCCAGAGGCAGCAAGGGTATGTGTGTGTGTGTGTGTATAACCGTTAGGATTAACCAATGTGCCTGGGTTTATCAGCTAGTCTTGTTTATGATTACATGCTAACATTCCTAATGTTTACTCAGCTATATATCGTAAGCAGCCCCCGATATTCCAGTCTTGAACTTCTGCACCACCCAATTCTGTCAAAGGATCTTGTTCCTGACCAACAGTTTATTAATGCACTTCAATCAATGGGATTGAACTATGTAAATGAACTGGAGTGAATGAGTGATGACAGGCTGAGTTGCCTCTGATGGAAATTGTCACCAAAATCAATGGGGTTCTTTTCAATGGTGAATATTAATGTTCCCTGAAATCTTGGAGTTGATCAGATGTGGTCTTTAAAGTTTCTATATTATAGACAGTTTAGTACTAGGCCTCATGTTGCTCAGCCAAAAAAAATTAAACCCAAAATATATCAGACTTTCTTCAAAGTAAACAAAACACAGCAGTTTTAAAACTCAGATGTCTGGGACCAGCAAATTCATCATTGGGATTGGTTCTACCGAGGGCAGGGAGCCAGACTTGATGACCTTCTGAGGTCTCTTCCAGCTCTATGATTCTATGATCACCCTATAGTGAGCACAACCTCATCTACAAGAGGTCTTGACATGCCACCAGAAACATTAAATGCGGGACTCTCACATTCCCGGTACTCCTGAATAGAGAGCAAGGACTTCTGATTACCCACTATTGTGTCTGTGTTGAAGAGCTGTGAAAAGATACACAAGAAGGACAAATATAAAAGGTAGAGTTGATCAGGAGCAACTTTTCCCCCCACAGAACATTTCAAAAACAGTGAAATATGCATTTTTATATTTGTTGAAATAAGACCCCTCCCCCCCCAAGCAATTTTTCAAATTTCTTAAAATTTTTAGCTAGTTTTAGTCAGGAGACCTGGCTTCTATTCCATATTGTCCCAATGGATGATTTTGTGCCCTTATATAGGAAAAAATCACTTAATCTCTTGATGCCTCAAGTTTCCTATCTGTAAATGATAGGGATATAAAACTTTATCTGTAAAGAACTTTGAGGTCTTGCAATTAAAAGATCTATATGAAACAGATAATATTTATTTCTCTTTGCCATGTCCAGAACCAGCTAGGCTCATGCAACTCAAAACTAAGTGAAACATTGACTTGCCAAATTATAAACAATGCCAGGGTCCAAGCTCCAGGAGGCACACCTCCCACTCTGTCACACATAAAATACAAGAACTACAGCATTCCTAACAGGTGCTGGAGAGGAACTCCCTCAGCCTTTAACACCTCCTAAAATAATTCATTAGCTAGCAGCTTTTCATCATAGTCATAGGATCCAGTTGATGGAGAGGTGTATATTTTCATTTCAGAGACTGTATGCTGCTCAGGGCACTGATCTATCGTTTTATTTGCCTGTGATTCACAAGACACATACATGACCTCATATGAATAATATAAATAATTAATAAACTCCCCACAAAGAATAAAATCCATACCATTCTTTCATTTTCCCCTCCCTCTCTAGCCCTATTGTTGCAATACAGTTTAACAGATAAATAATTTTGGCAGATGTCCTTAGCTTTGAATTGTAAATTATGGTAGCTCGGGAATCCCGGGATGTTGTGCCTGCAAAAGTCCTTATGCACAGAATAGGTTGTGGTGTGAAATTTTAGTGGCGGTTTTTAAGAATCAGGCCAACTAAGTTTAATGTGTGTTGAAAGTAGGACTGCTTGGGAATTTTCAGTGCTAAGGATTTATGAATTTTTAACTAAGATAGCATGCAATCTATGATGCTCTGCAAATAAGTGTAGGTTTCTTTCTCTGTTTCAAAGTTTTCCTTTGTAGATATGCATAGTCTCTGAGGGCGGACTCTAAAGCCATAACAAAACAAGAGGGTCCCTTTAGGCTTAATTATGCTCATATTCTTGTTTTAGCTTGTTTTTCAAATCCCTTAATTTTCTGGTCACTTGACTTTAGCAACAATTCTGCTTTCGTACATTGAGAACTGGCACACAGATGACAAGGTACAATGACTATCAAACCCCTGTTTTGTTTCTGTTACATCTTTGCTTAACATATTGCCAGCAGGTACACAATGTGGGAGTTACATAGAGCATTAAAATAGCAAAATGTTACTGCTTTTCACACAGCTTATTACTTTGATGTGTCATAGGTTTGTTTTATAATCATATCTCTATTCAGCTTTATAAATCATCCCTATATCTTTGCAGTTATCTTTAATATATTAGAAAAATATGTCTTTCAATCATTTGTTGGTCTGGAATAAATCTGTAAGATTGCCTTTCGATTATGCTCAAACTCAGGTTGCTAAAATTATGGCAAGCTCATAGTATTATTCGTGACAACACGAATATACATAAAAATGTTAAAATATAATATCAGGTACCACTAGATAATAACAGCTAAATAGTTTATCCATGTCTCTTATATTGTTCCAATGTGAATAGCACACACATTTGTCTCCGTATAGCCCTCTTGTATTTAATATCCCTCTACTGCATACTCTGAGCTTGTGGCATCCTGAAAATATCCTCAGGATACAACCAGTCAACCTACGGCTGCTTTTCCCCTATGACACCGGTATCAGAATTTTATGTTAGTGCGACGGTGAAAGATGGTTGCGGAAATTCCTTCACAGCAGAGCAGGAGAGAGGATGGTGGAGAGGAGAGTGAAACATTTTTTACTCTGTTTCTCAATAAGATACATCAGCGATCCAAATAGGCCAAGAGAATCCATGCATTGCATCTGACATAAAGGCAGTGATATACAGGGAGCTGAACATTAGAGACAGATAATTACGTTCATCATTCATTCCTATGGAAGGCAAGGTGTAAAAACTGCTTTCCTGTTGTTGAGTATTTTACGGGGTATCCACTTAGTTTCCATTTGGGGGAAATGCTTCAGAGAGATGTGAAATTCCTATTAATGGAAAAGTCCCTCTGACTAGCTTCCAAACCCTAGACAGACCATCCAGACAGTGTCTCCAGGTCTGTCTCCGCCACAGTCGCTGTGGTCAAGAACAGCTGATTGCTTTGCCGCAAAAAGCACGTAAGGGGAAAAAAAACCACCACAACTCACTGACAAGGTATCCATCAGTGGTGCCGACCATTCCAAGACTCAGCAATTCAGTGCTCCAGGCACGCAAGGTGCTGTGCGACCAGCAGCCTTGTATCGCACTCACTTCTCCGGTGCTGATGCTAATGTGCCCAGCATGTCCATCAACATTGGATTTGGCACCAACTTTTAGTCTCACTCCTGCATAGCTACCTGGCACTGTTGCCTCTGTGGCACAGCCGCTTGCTTCTCCAGCACCTACTATTACCACTTCTACAATGCAAGTGGCACCATCAGAGCCGGCCCTGCTACCACCCACACCAAATGCATGTAGCCACCAGAGAAACCTGTTGGTCTCTCTGCTTCCAGTGTCCCCTCCACTCGCTACTATTTTGCCCACCTCTCTCCAATGTCACCTTCATTTTCCAGCAAGGAGGAGGAAGGGGTGGAACAATCATTTTCTCTTCAACACTCTTCTCCTCCCACAGCCCATATACCAGACAGACACTCAGGTTACCCAGAGTCTTATGACCGCACTCCACTTTGATATGTGAACCAGTCTATGGCACTTCTTCATTCCTTTTCTGACCCTTTGGCATGTTAGGGTGTGTCTAAACTACATGGCTCCATCGATGGAGCTGTGTAGATTAGGCTAATCGGCAGAGAGAAATGAAGCCGCGATTTAAATAATCACAGCTTCATTTAAATTTAAATGGCTGCCGCTCTCTGCCGACCAGCTGATGATCAGCTGTTTGTCAATAGATCGGGGCAGTCTGGACGTGCTGCTGTCGACAAGGAAGCCTTTGTCGACCGGCGCAGGTATGCCTTGTAAAACCCACAACTCACTGACAAGGTCTCAATCGGTGGTGCCAACTGCTCCAAGACTCAGCAATTCAGTGCTCCAGCACGCAAGATACTGTGCGACCAGCAGCCTCGTACAGCACTCACTTCTCTATTTCAGAATAGGCATTATTCCTTGTAGAATGAGGTTTACAGATTTTGGAATAAGCCATCTGCTATTTTGAAATTATTTTGAAATAATAGAATGGCCGTGTAGACGCTCGCATTGGTATTTCGAAATAACGCTAGTTATCTTGAACTAATGGTGCAGTATAAATGCACTGTAAGGGTATGTCTACACAGAAGGGCCTTAACTGGAAATAAGCAATGGTAACTGAGCTACAATAATTGTGTAGCTTATTTCAAAATTGGGAGCATCCACACAGCACTTATTTCAAAATAGAGCACTCTTCCTCCAGCTTCCCTTACTCCTTGTACAATGAAGGGTACAGGAATCAGAGTAAGAAGTCCTCCAGATTGACAGTATTTTGACATTATTTTGAAATAACTGCCTGCTGTGTAGATGCAGACTAAGTTATTTCAAAATAATGTTGCTGTGTAGACATAATGTTGCTGTTAGAAGAGTGAAGTTCTGAAACAGCTTTCTAAGGGGAGCCAAAAACAAACAAACAATAAAACCCCAAATACTTACTAGTATTAAGTGTCCCATCTCTGTTCATTAGGGATATTAGATGAAGAGGGCTGTTAATTGATTAGGAAAGAATACTCTTATCGTATCTGGATCTTGCTGACATACTCAGGGTCCAACTGAGGGGGGGGGGGGAGAGAAGGGGAGGGGAAGGGTTGCCTTTCTCTGCAGTATGGGGACACTGGTCACTTACAATAGTAAACTAGTCTAGTGGTGGATTCTCTGCTGTGTTAACATTTTTAAATCATTATTTGAGGACTTCCCTAACTCAGCCACAGGTTATGGGTCTAACACAGGAGTGTTGTGGCCTGCAATGTGCAGGAGGTCAGACTAGATAATCACAACAGCCCTTTCTGGTATTAAAGTTTGAATCTATGAGCTCTGAAATGTTGTACTGAAGCCAAATGACTGGAAATGAACAATGGCTTGAATAATTTGGGTGGGATATATGCACAAAAAAGGCTCGATTTCCAATAGTGTTGTGTACAGCTGATCAGGAATTTTTTTTGTGGGTGTCATATCAAAACATTGGCAAAATGATTTCTTTCCCCCAATTAATATTGAAAATAGTAATACCCCCATTTTTCTCTGTAGTTTTTGTTTTATTGACAAAATAGAAGAGGGATTTTAAACATTAAAAAAAAAATCCCAAATTACAAAAAAAACCCACCCTTTTTTCCATTTAAAAAACACCCTGTATTTTTTACAGGGGACGGGAGTCCTGGTCCTGAAAAGAAGGGTGAGGCTGGGGAAGTTATGGAGTGAGGTAAGGGAGAGTTCAAGGCCTGAGGCAAGGGATGTAAAGAGCACTGGGGCCAGAGTTAGAATGAAGACCTGACATGAGGTCATTGAACTATTTGGTGATGACACTTCCTGTTACTCCACAAGTGCAGCTACAAGTGACCTGGCTGAAGGTTTGAATCACAAGAAGAGGCAGATCCCTGCAGGGCTAGAGCAGCTGACAACCAGGAATACTGGAGAGAGCCTGCTATGCTATGTCCAGCAAAGAGCTGATGTGCTGACCGGCAAGTCCCTTCTGTGTCAGCCTGCTTTGGTCTGGAACCATTTTGAAATGACGTGAGGCTGCAAAAGAGCAGCTATAAAAATGGACAGGTTTTGGGATTAGGTTAGGAGGCTGGGAGCTATGAGCACTGGATTCTGTTCCTGCTCTTCTCCTTAATGAGAATCATTATCAGGCTCACAGTTTGCCCATGACTCAGTTTCCCCCATAAGCCCAGTGTACACTAAAATTGTATGAAGTTTGTATGTGTTTGTGAACAATTGTGTTAAATAGATACACTACATTCAACAATAGCTGATCAGGCTAGACTAAGATAAATCATTTAGCGTTGCAACAGCTCACCGTAATGAAACCTTTAGTTGATGTGATGTTGAGGTGGATTCTTTGTGGTTGTCCTTTGTAATGTAGATCAGACTTTATTTTAGGGATAGCATGAAACATAATTATTTGGCAATTATAAAGTCCTTCAAGTTCGTCACATGAACTGAATTATATGGTGTAACAGACCCAGAGCATCTGAGTACAATAGTTTGGAGGAGGAGCTGGGTAAATAATTTTCTGTTCCTTGAGTGAACTGGTCATGTAATCAAGGCAGGTAGGCATCTGGGATCAATTAAGAGCTTGCCTGAAGTAGCAGGATACTCAGGGCACCTGCAGCCGAGTAAGGCTTGCTGGGGCTAGTTTAAAAGGCTTCTCCTCAGGAAAGGCAGGGGAGAGGAGAAAAGCCCAAGGGCTGAGAGGAAGAGGTGTGCTGCTGAGGAGCTGAGGTCTGCAAGAAGGGAAGTGTGCTCTGCAGGAAAGACTCACTCGGATATTGGGGGAGGGAGCATTTGGGGAAAGAGGCCCGGGGAAAGAGGCTACTGGACTGAGGCTAGAAGCCGTCAGTTGCAGCTACCTGAGGGTCCCTGAGCTGAAACCTGGCTTAGTGAGTGGGCCCCGGGTTCCCTCCCAATCCTCCCCATACCATTGCAGAGCCTGCCTCTGGAAAGGGAAAATAGGATTATGGAGGAACTTCACCCTAGTCCTTGGACTTGCCTATGATGAGGATGGCTCAGTAGGCTGTAACTCTTGCCTCTCGTAAAGGGAAAGAGCTGTATGGAGGGTCATAGTGAGTCTCTGAGGCAAACACTAACTGTCAGGACATGCAGGATCCTCAGGGCACATACAGAGGTTTGCCACAATAGATAACTGATTACTGTCAATGGCTTAAACTGCAAACATTGAATGTAGACAAGAACTTTCTAAGAGGATATTAATTACAGAGGAGGATGGAAAAGTTAAATTGTCTTATGAGAGACCAAAGACTTGTTATGTAGCTGTGTGCTGAACAGGCATGATATAACCAAGGTCAAGATCACTCCCTAACAGAGGTGCACCATCTCCGTAGAAGGGGAAATGCCTCTGCTGAGTCTGAGAATGGCAAATACATTCATGTCAAGGTGCATTAGTATGTCTGTAACATCATGTTTCTTTTAGTAGCAATTCTAGAGATATTTAAGTAAGTATGTATAAGAGAGCCATTATGAGGTGGCAGCCTACATCAAGGGAAGCATGCATCAAGAGTAAAAGTGGTGAGCAGGGAAGGTTTATAAATAGATTGGAAGCTTACTTAAAGGTCAGTATACCTCTTTCTCTTATTGAATGAGTGGTTTCATCAAAATGCCAAATGTGAAACCCTCATGTTCGTGGGCTGATCAGCAGGTTGCAGACAAGTGTAAGGAGTAATTGTTGGTACTGCACAAACTTAATATATCAGCTACACTATTAAAGTAGAGGGCAGGGTTTTTTTTCTTTTTGAAAGACATTAAAAGGCATCCAGGCAGATTATGTACAGGAAACAGCTTTGCAAAGCTTCAGTCTTGCATTGCTAATGACCCTTTAAAGGCCAAGGTTTTTTGCTTGTGCAATGTTAACGTTAAGCTGTTCAGTGGAGACAATATGACAAGACCTATGATCTGCTTTGAAAATGAAAAATTAAGATACATGAGGTATTTAATTGCAAAATCAAAAATTCACCATTGCAGGTGGTTCTCAACAAGAAAATTGCCAATCTAGCTCATCACTTCCAACCTCAGAGCACTCCAAAATGAAGTGAATATCTAAGGATATAATGCATCTTACGGTGGGCACACAATAATAGTTGTTTAAGTACATATTTACACAGTCTTAACTCTGACCCATAGGTTACTGAGAAATGTTTTCCCCCATTATAGTTTTCTCAGCTTGGTTTTTCATATATAAATATTTTCAGGGATACAGATAAAAAGGATCTTTTATTTATATATTTATAATACATTTTTACATATATAAATTTTATAAATATCCGTTTTCTTTTACAATAATGTTGTACTAGTGCAGGAATACCTAGGTACCCCAATCAAGGATCCATTATTCTATGTGCTGTGCAAACGAGTGGGCACGTACTATCTTTTCTTAAAGTTCATAATCTAGATTTATGGAAAGATCCAGTAGAGACGAGAGAGCTAAAAGGGGTGGGGGGAACAAAGCACAAATAAAAAAAGGAGTTTTTTATTATAAGGAATAGACTCATCTCACTACCTCACTGCTTATGGGAATTGCTCTGTAGGCATTGTGGCAGAGCTGAGAGATGAACTGCTAAGTGGTCAATATAAGGAGGCTTTACATTGGAGGCTGATCAATGTGTGCCATTAATCCATTTCTTTTCCAAAAGGAGTTAGTGTTGAGGTTTATTTTTCAGACTAGTGTTTGATATACGGTATATGAGATGAATAGGTCACCAAAATATTTAATCAAAGGAGCTGCTGTATGGATCCTTGCCTTTCTTACTGCACATCTGGAATGCTATGCACATGGTCCATAGGTAGCTAAGTTAGCCAGACACAGTCCCCTTCACTCCAAACCGTGGTATGGAAAGTTACGTTACATAACAGAAAGTTGTCAGCCCCAAGACTACAACCATTGTCTCTTGGTTTTACAGCAAACACCTAACCATGTGTCTAGCGAACTAACTATGCCAGAGTGCCTCCTAGTCACATCAGTGCATCTTGCTATGCCTTAGTCATTCCAACTGAAAAACCATGCTTAAAGCATTGCCTTCGCAGTATTGTCATCCATAGGTCTCAAAACATTTTACAGAGGTGATTAAGCAAAAATAGCCCATTATTATGCTTGGTCTACACACAGAAGTCTTGTTTTGAGGTGAGGTGTGAGTGGGTAAAATTTGGCTCCACTGCATCAAGATCAGGGCTCTCTTCCTACACTAAACTTGAAGTCAATGGAACACCGCCAGTTTATATTAGCTAAGGATCTATCCCACTTAATTTATTAATCCAAGATACAACTTGACCAGGAGATGAGGGAATAGGACTCCCAAGCTGCATCTTCACTGCACAGTTATTTTGGAATAAGCTATTCCGGAATAGTTATTCCAACATAGCTTATTTCGAAATAACGCATCTACACTGTGGGGAAGATTCAAAATTAGTCCGAGGCAGGCTTCTCTAATGTAGACGTGCTATCTCGATTTAGAGACCCAGGAGGAATAACTTAGCCCCTCACCAGGGCCATTCTATTTTAAAATAGCAGATGTGGAGCATCTACACAGCCCCTATTCCAAAATCACTTTCAGAAGAGGCATTATTCTTCATAGAATGAGGTTTACAGAAGTCAGAACAAGCTGTCCATTATTTTGAAATTATTTCGAAATAATGGAATTGGTGTGTAGATGCTTGCATAGTTGTTTCAGAATAACTTTGCTGTGTAGACACACCCCTACTGTTGTAAGGGTTACTTCTGCTCAGTATTGCAAGGTACTGACACTCTGGATTGATCCAGCAAGGTACATAAGCCCTTGCTTAAATTTTGGCATATAAGTACATCACTTTAAGCACATGTTTAAATACTCAGTTGGCTGATGCCAGAATGCTCAGCATCTTTCAGGAGTCTGCCCTTGATGACCACAGTGAGTCAAGACCTCTGTTTTACCTGATCTGAAGGATGATACAGCAGGACTGTATCCCTAACAATAGCCCATATCTTACATAAGTTGGAGCTGCAGACATCTAAATTTAGCAAGACTAAAACCTTTGCTACAAGGCCCTGAGAACTGCATTGTTTCTAGCAAAGTGTGATGGACTCTAAATGGAGATTTAGATTCCCTGTACATCTAAATGGAGGCAATTTGAATTGCACCTCTAAAGAGTTATTTCCTTTCTTCTTCTCTTAAGTTCAGATTGCAGAGTCTCTATGTAATATATTATTTTGTCACTGAACCTGTAGTTTTAGCATCAGAGGCATTAAAAAGAAATCAGAAAAGAACCAGAGCTCCAAGAAAAGAATCAGTTTAAACAGAAACAAACCTTTTCTGAAGCCCTACAAAATTTGCTGCAAGTGAGAAACATTTTAAAGAGTTTTTGATACTGAAAGGAATTGAATTAGAGTCTACATAGTGACGCCAAAATGGAAAAATATTTTGGGGGGTTCTGGAGAGGAAAGTATAGGATGACTTTTCACAGAGAAAATTCCTTACTCTCTCAAACAGATGGCAAATTATAAAACATCATGAGCAGGGATGTTAAAAGGCATTTTTTTGGTAAACATGTAACCGCTGAAATTTGTTCTGGGTAAAAGTATAATTCAGCCATCCATGAAGGATTCTTTAATCTAGGTGAATCATGAAGAAATCTGCTAAAATCCAGGCTGTTTCCTGTTAGAACTAAGGTACTAAGTGTTTTTCTTTTTTCTTTTCTTTTCTTTTTTCTTTTCTTTTCTTTTCTTTTTTCTTTTTCTTTTCTTTTTTCTTTTTTCTTTTTCTTTTCTTTTCTCTTTTCTCCTCTTTTCTTTTCTTGGATGGATATATCATCTTCTCAGCTATTTCCCCCCATAACTAACAGGGTACTAAGCATGGCTCAGTGGATTTAGAAGTGTACATTATGCGCGACAGATATTTCTGTACTAGTTTTCTGCTTTGCATGAGAGTGGATGGATGGTTACAGCTCCCTGTGTCTCAGGTGTCAAGCTAGTCTTGGGGATCAGTAGTGTTCCTCCTAGTCAACAGTAACTTCTGCCACTGACCTAAGGTCTTCAATGGACCCCAAACCAAGACCAGGTTGCAACGATGAAGCTAAGCTGAGAACATGCTCTTACTATCTCCTAACATGCTACACAACTGGGCAGATGCTCAGGGCTGGGCATGGCACAGAGATGCAATAGCTAGCTTCCCTCCCACAAGGCAATTTTCTTATGGATGTTTAGGGTTGGAAGATAGCCCTTTTGGCTATGTCTAGACTACAAGCCTCTTTCGAAAGAGAGCGTCTAGACTGCAAGGAGATTTTTTGAAAAAGTGAGCCGCTTTTTTGAAAGAGTCTAGACGCTGTCTTTCGAAAAAGTACAGTTTGCATTCAATAGCGCCTTTTTTCGAAAGAGTATTTTTGAAAAAAGGTATTTTTCCTCGTAAAATGAGGTTTACCGTGATCGAAAAAACTGCCCATTCTTTCAATTTTCTTTCAAAAGAACGTGGCTGCAGTCTAGATGCAGGTGACGTTTTTTCGAAAAAAGGCTACTTTTTTCGAAAAATCACTGTAGTCTAGACACACCTTTTGAGTCATAAGGGTGGTATAAAAGGTTCTTATCTCAGTTTGAGAATTGGGCCCACAGAATTGAGTCAGCTTCTGCTCTGTTACAACAGTGCAATCTGAACTAAATTCACTGGACACAATTGAAGTTACACTTCAGACTTTGTGCTGACTATTCCCAGATAAACCAGCAAGACGCTAAAATTGATCCCTGCCTAGGTATACTAAATTTTGAGTCACTTTGACAGACCCGAAGCTGTGAAAATAACTGATCAGTTCAGTACTGAAAGCAATCCAGCAGCTACTGTAGCTATAGAGTGAAAGGTTTAAAAGGCAGGCATATCTCACAGGCAACAATATTGTAGAGAAAATTCTGTGTATCTATTGCAGGAAATTTCTCCTCTCATTTCTTGAATATCTCAAGAATAATCTTGAAATAACCCAATGGCAGCATATCAAACTGGGGGACTGACTGAGAAATGGACACTAATAACCAATGACATATGAAAAAAAAACAGATATCCCATTTTCGTACAATTACTTTCCGTAACAGAGGATGTGGGAGGAGATCTATTGCATACTATGAAGAATCATTCTATTTTAATGAAGCATCAACAGTTCTTACAGTTGTTCTCTGTCTTCCTTTTTCCAACAATTGACTTTGGCAGGCCTTCTCCATAGGAAAATAGAAACATCAGATGATAGAGCCTAGCAGGTCATTTAACCTAAGATTGCCTCCTCCAGGATATGTCCTGTCTAGTTTTGAATAATAATTATGGCAGGAAACATGACTTTTTAAAAATGGTACTTTTGCAATTCACTTGCCCAAATCTGTACACCTGCAGAGATTGTCTCCCAGGTATAATCCATGGGCTAGCCTGATTGAGCCTCAAAATGGTCAAGGCATTCTGGGAGATGCCATGATCTTCTCCTAAGGAAGCATATAAAACAAAGGTGTTTGTATAATAAAAGATCATTGTATAATAAGATAACACCAGTTTTTCCGAAATAGTGCTGCTGTGTAGACATAGCTTTAGAGACCTCCTTTAAAAATGAGCCTCAAGCTTGAATATTTCGTCCCTCAGTTGCTTCAGTTTTTCTTGGCTAACAACCTGACTCTCAGATACTGTGATTTTTAACAAACAAATCTACCTTCAAAATTTATCGCAATCAGTTTACCAAAACTTCATTTCCCAGTTCTAGTCTATAGGCAAACCCTACTGTCTGAAGGATTACAGAGCAAATCCTACATTTAATTATGCCCCCCAAATTTTAATAGCTTTAGTGCACAAGACTATCAAGCCAGAATTTGCCCTGCTAACTACCCTGCAGCTAATTGGGTACAGGTTTCAGAGGGACAGCCGTGTTAGTATGTTTCAACAAAAACAAGGAGCCCGGTGGAACTTTAAAGAGTTACAAATTTAATAGGGCATAAGCTTTCATGAGAGACAACTCATTTCTTCAGATGAGTTTTTCCTGTGTTCAAGGTAGTAAATGCTACAATCGAAACAGCCACTAGAGGGCGATCACAATTCTGTGCAAATACATTTTATTTTTTATTTTGTTTTTAAACAGCTTGAATGCATAATAGTGATTAATAGTCACTGTCAGAACATTTTATAAGGAATCGGAAAAAGGGGAAACAGTTATAAATGTCATTTAAAATTTGTTTTTAAATAGCCTATGAATTTGGGCAACGGAATGTTATTTCACAAAGTGAATACACACAGTGCAAAATGTGTTGTGTTGTTTTTATAAGCACCAAATGAGGCCACCTACTTAAATGAAATCACGTTTGGAATAATGATAGAGCATTCTGTTGAAATAAGAAAAACTCAAGACAAATGCACCTGTTTTGTGGGTAAAAAAAAAAATGGATTCACAGTTTGTCATCTGAGAGACACTGTATGCCATGAAGAATAGTAAGACAATGTCTGTAGCATCACAAGGAAGGCTATCCTTGTGTTTCTGACCAAAGGAAGAAAATTTTGCAAGGCAGACTTGTTTTTCTTTGGTATGCTTCTGAAAACTAAATTGATGTTACAGCATTTGAGGTTTGTCCATTACTATTACATACTTGATGACATCATGTGAATTGAGGATTGATGGGGAATAGGAACGAGAGAACACCCAAACTTAGATGCTGAATAGTGCAGAAAGGTCTTGTCTATTCAATCTCATCCTATTTTCCCTCTGTAACCCTGTTCTCTTTAAGGTGAGATCATTCCATGTTAGCCAGAGTCTATTCCAAGGCAGGCAGGGATCTGTTACCATTGGAAATTCCATCCTCCTTCTTGTGCATCAGTATCACAAATTTAGCCCCCTCCTTTGTCTCTCCTTGCAGTGATGCTGCTGTTAAATCCTGATGATTTTTTACCCCACACAAATTTCTCAACCAGTGGGCCGTGACCCAAAAATAGTTAGGATGGGGTGAAGCACTAAAAAACGAATTCAATCGATATAAAAGAAAACAAAATTTCCTCTGTACCTTCAAATACTTCTTGAATTGCCAGAATACTTTTAAGTTTCTGAGGTCATATGTAGTACTAGTAGCTGTGCAACCTAATGCCACCTCTTGCACATCCAGGCAGGTGGTAGTCTCTTGCTGTTCCCCACCCCATGATTATACTTCAAGGTCAAGAATTCTGTGGACCTCTTGAAACACACAAATTGTAAGCTTATTGTTGTCATTGATACAGACATACATTTACAGTAAACACAAGACAGGCAATTTTGGATTTTTGTCTATGACAGGCCACCAATGATGTTGGATGGTATCTCCGCAGTCTCATAGGGTATGTCTACACAGCCAAGTTATTTCAAAATAACTTTACCAGCGTCTACACAGCCACACCGCTATTTCGAAATTAAATCGAAATAGCGGAGGGCTTATTTTGAAATTGGGAAACCTCATTCCATGAGTAATACTGCCAATTTTGAAATTGCTATTTTGAAATAAGCACTGTGTAGACGCTTATTTTGAAATAGGGGGCCTCCAGCCCTTCCCAGGGTGCCCTGGTGGCCACTCTGGGCACAACCAAGAAAACTCCTCTCCCTTCCCCCCTCCCCGGAGCCCTGTGCCAGCTCCAAGCCTGCCAGCCCAGAGCCAGCAGTCGCTGCACCTGACCCAATGGCCCCAGCATGAGCGAGGTAGCCAGTGCCAGCTAGCCCTCCACCGCTCCCCAGGAGCAGTCTGCCAGCTCCCAGGAGCCTGCCAGGGGCCGGAAAAGGCAGGAACCTGCCTGGTCCAGTGAAGAGATCAGGGACCTAATTCAGGTTTTGGGGGATGCCTCCAACGTCCATGATCTCTGCACTAAACGGAGGAACGCAACCATCTACAGGCTGCCAACCTGGCCACCAAAGGCCAAATGCGAACCCAGGAGCAGGTTTGCATGAAAATAAAGGAGCTGCAGCAGGCGTATGCCAGGGCCACAGGGGGCAGCTCCCAAGCAGGGGCAGACCCAGACTCCTGCCCCTATTTTGATGCCATGGACAGCATCCTGGGGGGCAGGATGGTCCATGTCCCCCAGGTGGTCATCGACCCTGGGGCAGAGCTTGCTGCCTCCTGCTGCTCCAGCCCCTGCTGCCTCCCCAGCTGCTGCTCCTCCTCCCACTCCTTCTCCCCCTCCCGCTTCTTCCTCCCCACACTCCCAGGGACACCGAGGCCCCTGCACCCGCGGTTCTGGGAAACAGTTAGGCCAGCAAGCCCCCAACCCTGAGCCTCTCCTCCCCCTTTCTCCCCTTGCCTCCCCCTACCAGCTCCCTCCTCCCAGGCTTCCCCCTTCCTCCTCCCCTCTCCCACCTTCTTTTCCCAGCCTCAGTTTCATTTCCCCCACCCCAGTTTTGTTCAATAAAGAGGCTTTGTTGTAATGAACACGTGTCTTTTATTGTACAGCAGGAAGGGGGATTAGGGAGGGGTAAGTGGAAGTACGTGAGGGAGGAATGAGGCATAAACCCCCAGTGGGGCAGACCAGGGAGACTATTACTGCCTGCAGAACGTGCTGCCAGGCTCACAGCAACACGTCTAGGAGAAGCACTAGAGTGCCCATGGGTGGCTCTGGCTCCATGCTGCAGAGTGCTGTAGTGTCCTGAGTGAGGGCAACCAGAGCACACAGAGGAAAAAAAAATGCTTTGCAGTCCCTCAGTGAGGTAGGCAAGCAAGCAGAGAAATCTTAGAGCCAGCTGTCCGGGGGTGGGGGGGTCCCTTTAAGCACAGGTCTCAGATACCTTGTGTGGCTGCTGCCTGAGGCTAACTCCTGACCTGGTGCTTTGCAAGAACCGGCTCCAGCTGGCCGAAAATGCAATTCAGCGTCTTATCAGTGTGGATGTGCTACTTTGAAATAGCAAAACACTATTTCGAAATGCATTTTGTGTCTAGACAAAAGACTAAAGAAGCTATTTCGAAATAACCCTGTGGTGTAGACATACCTGTGGCACTAAGGTCAGAAGATGGGCAACTGGTGAGGAGGGACCCAGGGGACCCCTGGTCACATGACACACCTGCACTCTAGAGAAGGTCTGGGATAATCCACCCCTGGCAGAGGTCTCGCGTCTGCTTATCAATGCATTACCTCCTGCTCACCTCTTCCCCCAATGGATGCAGCCCCGGGTGCAGCGCTGGTTGCAGGGTTCTGGACCCATTCACTCATGGGCAGCTCACTCTCCTCTCCTTGCTGTACTGCTCCACTTCCCCACATGGGAAGAGGGATAGCTCAGTGGTTTGAGTATTGGCCTGCTAACCCCAGGGTTGTGAATTCAATCCTTGAGGGCCATTTAGGAGTCTGGGGCAAATCTGTCAGGGATGGTACTTGGTCCTGCCATGAGGGCAGGGGACTGGACTTGATGACCTCTCAAGGTCCCTGCCAGTTCTATGAGATAGGTATATCTCCACAATGGGGGCGAGGACAGTCCAGTCCAGCCCCTCACCTCAGCCATACCCTGGGGGGATGAGAAGGAAGTGAGGCTGTACGACTCCACTTCCTCTACCACTGCTGGTGAGTGCCATGGGCCAGGCTCCCTTGCCAGCCCCTGGGCTTTGCCTTTCCTACCCCTGACATTTGGGGACACAGGCACCCTTATGCCCCCACATGTTGCCCCTAGCAGAAGGGGCCATCATGAGCGTAAGGTGATTTACTACACACTACAGGCCACAGAACCACCCCCCTCACTCCTGTGATAGCCCCCTAACCTCTAGCTGAATTAATGAACTCCTCAAATCATGACTGAAAGACTTCAAGATACAAAGAATACACCATTACATCGGGGACCCCTGCGCCACACTGCAGAGGAAGGTTAAAACCCTCTAGGGTCTCTGCCAATCTTATTTTGGGGGAAAATTTTTGCCCATCCCCCAAGATAGTGACCACTTAGACCCTGAGCACATGGGCAAACTTGTGGGATAGAATTATTTGTAGTAAATCAAGAGCTCTGCCCCACTCGTGCCCTGTCAACAGCCATTGGGAATATTTGTTTCCAGTCCTGTTTCTCTCCACTCTCATTACTAAATCTCTCCAATTGCAGTACTCAGAGATAAAAATAAACACCTTCTCTTTGTCCTGCCATCTATAACCATCACCCCACTCCCTTCCATCCATCCAAGCCAAGAGGAGCTGGCTCTTTTTACTGTGCACACCTTTGCCCCCACCCTCTCCGCTTGATTTCCCTTGCAAACATTTTGTAAGCAAAAATGTTACAGGTTGTATTAAAGCTGATCGTTCCAGGGCCCTTTCTCAGGAAGGGTACCGTGTTTGCAACAGAGCACAGTTGGCTGACTGCCATGTCCTACGCCACTTCTAATGGATACACAGAGGTGACATGGTGAGTAGACAAGAGCTTAGGTGTAGTAGCTGTGCAAAGAAGATAATGTCGAACAAGTAAAACATTTTGAAAGGATGAAGTGCACAACGAAGCCCTCTGGCAAAAGGTATTTCAGATTCCTGTAAATTATGAATCAGCTAGCTTCCTTTGGCCATGTGGAAAACATTCATCTTTGATGATGGACTTTGAGACATTAACTGGTATCTCTGAGTATACTCTGCCATTCATACAACGGTCAAAAAAGCCTTCTGTAACAACACACAGCTTTCTGAACATGCTGCGACATCATCTCTTTCCCCTCCCCCACTCCTTTCCATTTTTCCAACTTCCCATTTCTACTTCACATGCATAAAAGAAGCAAGCTAGGGAAGTGGTAAAATTTGACAATCTTGGCTTAGTAGCTAAACCAGGGGAATTGGGCCGATGTTTTAATTTGTCATAGAATTATGCATTCAGATAGTATTCGTTGTCACGGGACTAGCGCTAATGAATTCATTTGATATTCATGTGAATGTCAATATCTACCCGTTGGTACAAAGTTTCATTGTAATTCAGGTGCACTGCTTAAGAACATTTCAAGAAATTACATTAAATATTGCAAGTAGCCATCTCTTGAAGTTAATTAGCAATTTACTTTATTTACAGATTCTCATCTGGGGCTAAGTCTTTACAGCTCCATTGAAGCCAGTGGAGCTCGGCTGATTTATACCAGTTGAAGTTCTGGCCGATTCCCTGTAATTAGAGCTGGATTAATTATTTCAAGGTGGTGAGAATGTTGATTAATTTGAATAAAACCTATGAGTTTCTCCAAAGAAGTTAATCTCTGCTAGATTTTATTTGTAAACATCACCATATTTTTGTGGACAGTGTTAGAAGACAGGGAAAATTCTGAAAATAGGTATTCAGGAAATATACAGCAACAGTTTTGTTATCCTGCATGTTGAGAAAAGTGGGGGGAGAAGTAGCAAACCAAATTCTGGTTCACTGTGAGAGAGTATGGAAGAGGGCTTAAGAGTAGGGGTGGTGTAGAGAAGGAATTTGGAGGTGCCAGATTTGGGTTGCGCTCACCCTGATGGCTCAACACATGTGGCAACATGTCCCTGCTGCTCCTACATGGAAGCCTGGCCCAGGGGCTCTGCATGCTGCCTCTTCCCACGGGCACCACCCCAGCAACTCTCATTAGCCCTACCTTGTGGGAGCTGTGGAACCAGAACTTGGGCAGGATGGGGACAGCACATGGAGTCTCTGTGGCTATTCATTCACCTAGGAGCATTGACTACAGTCAATGGGAGCTGCAGGGATGGTACCTGTGGGTGGAGGTAGCATGTAGAGCCACCTGGCCACAACTCGAGCAACACCCAGCTCCAGAACCTCAAAAGCCCTCCCCCCCCACCACACTACCTCAAACACCCTCACAGAGACAATACTGAAATGTTGGTTTATAGAGCTTTCTGGTTGATGTGCCCGATAACACAGGTTTTACCCAGATGAAGCCTGTGTATTAAGAGGGACAAAGCTGGTAGCAGCCGGCTTTAACATAGCTATTTTATAATCCAGGCATTATCGTCACAGTTAACAAAGAGAAAATAAAAAGTAAAATGTGAACAGTTCAGACCACTACAAAAAACACAGTAAGAAGAAATTGAGGTCCCAAAAGCTTTAGTTCAGGTAAGCCTTTAATCACCAAATCTGCACAATTTTCTGAGTCAAACATCTTCCCTCCACTTGCTTGAAGGACTCCTCAACTGGAATCTAGGCAGACACTAAATCTGCTGAGCATCACTGCTAGCCAGCCAGTCAGCTGATCAATCACCCATTCAGTTAGGTCACAAGTATAGAGGTTTAAAGGACACCCTGTTACAAGATATCACAAAAACTGAGAATCACAAAATCGAAATGACTCTTTCCCCATTACTGCATTTAAAGAAATGTTGATGAATCACACTAGCTGGGAAAGTTAACTACAACCGTTTGGTTAAAATCAAAACATTCAAAGCGTACAACTCAAACAAAACATGCCATTTCCCCCCCCCCCCCCACACTTTCTCCTTGCTATAAATAATGTTGCCCATGTTCCCTGTTAGAGAGTTACCAACTTCACTACCTGCTGCCGAGTGCATGGGAGTGAGGGACAAGAAGCCTGATTTGTGCTCCTAGCTCAGCTTCTCCCAGCTAACATAGGGCACAAGGCCCTTAGAATGGCATTTGCCCTGCCTGCTTACCCTCATGGAATCTGACCCCAGCAACAGAGACAGATCCTGTTGGAGCAGACCCCCCCCCAAAACTACCACACCCAATTCCAGAAGCTTCTGGGTGCGAAGTGCTAAATCAGGCCAGCCACAATGACCCAGACTCAACTTCCTCCTTCCATGGGTCTCTTAAAGAGAGAGCTCCCTGTTAGACACGTGGGTTACACATGCAGATGGTTTGTGAATCATCCATTGGTAAAATCTGTTTGCACAAGCCATTAATTGAATAAATTCTCAACAGCAACCACATCTGTCTAAAAAACATGTCTCTTGGCAGATAACATGCAAGCAGAAGAACAGATTAAAACAGGGGTGGGTAGTAATTTTTGCAAAGGGGGGGCACTTCATTCATTTTGGTACATGGTCACGATTTGGCTAAACCCCAAGAAGGAGAGGGGTCTAGGGTATAAGAGATAGGGACTGGGGGAGGTGTGGGGCCTTCCCCCAGAGTTGTGGGGCTGGAGGCTTTGAAATAAAAACACAGCAAAGGGCTCACAGCTCTCAGCACCACCAGTACTGTGCTGCCTGGGGATAGCACTGTAACCATGAGCCATTAAAACAGGATTCTGCTGCCTGAGCTACCACCTGGAAAGTCTGTGGCATGAACATCAGGATATAAATAGAAAGCGTCCAGTCCACTGGCCAGATCAAAGTGTTAGGCAGATCAGATCTTTTTCCCAGGCCACACCGTGTCCAGCCCTGAACTAGAATCACACATTAATTGATCTCTTACCTAGATCTTCCTGTAGTCTCTCAAGTAGTGAACTCTCCTGCCCTATGGTAGCTAGTTAATATTCACACTCATACTAACTTCACATTTCATGGTCAAAGGTAGATTCTGCATATCACTTACATCTAGTCATAGCAATGTAATGTCTCTCAAGATCCTCCAGTAAAGATGGAGGGTCTGATCTCCAGGTGGTGTAAATGAGAAGACCTCCATTCAAATCAGCAGAGCTACACTAATATACACCAACTGGGGATTTGGCCTTAAATTTTACTTTAAGCCTGGTGAATCAATATGCCACCCTGGAAAGCCCAGCAAAATACTTCTCAGCTCTCATAATTTTACTCTGGAAAGGTGTCTGGGTCAAAATTAATAATTAACAACAATAAATGTAACAGTCCTTCACATGTGCAATAGAGTGCTAGAATTTCATGGCAATTTATTTCTTTTTTAATTACTTCTTTTCACCTTCAATAACCATTTAATTCTGCCATGTCAATTTCTGATTAAAATTCCCTGGGGAATACAAGGAGCAGTGTATTAACATAGTGAACCAGGATTATTCCTAAGGAGCTAGAAGTTTAATACAAATTACATTGGCAGAAATTGTACCTTACTCTTGCATGTGTATCGCCTCTGGTCTTCACTGATTGTTTGCCTCCTGATAAGCCTGCCCTTCACTCAGTCAGACTTTTCACTGTTGACAATACATTTGCCTTTCTAACGGCACATGTCCTTGACTAATGAACTTTAAAATCTGGAGAGCTTTCAGGAACTTTTCTCCAGGGGTCAATTAGTCCTTCACAAGTCACACACGTGACTATGTTGTGAAACCTCAGTGTCCAAAGAGGAATTTCCTAGGAATGGAATCTTTGGCTGTTGGAGACCTTATGGGAGCGAAGTTAAACTAACGTTTTGAAATAAGCATTTTGAGAGATTTTCATTTGCATGCACTGGGAATTGTGTGTTAAGTGTTTTTCATTAATGCTTCCCCTGCTACCTCACTTTCCACTGCTTCAGAGATCTGCAAAAGTCTGTAAAGATATTACACATACCTATCCTCCTGATTCTGTTTTCTCTTCCCCAGTTATTTCAAATACAATAGCTTCCAGTCTAGGAGATGAATCAAAATGTTCTTTTAAAACATGTTAGGGAAAATTGAAACTATTTTCCACAGTTGTCAAATTGATTGAATGGTGCCGATAACACCACATGGGATGTAGCATGGTAGGATCTTGATTCAGCCTCATGCATGTGTTACACTCCCACTCCAGTGTGATATTTGAAACAGAAATATTTTATCAAAAGAATCTAGGCACAGAGTTCACAAGTCCCACTGCCAAAATGCTAAAAAAAAGGCAAGTATCACCCTTGAAAGTACTGTACCTACCCCAACTCAAGCTTTGTTCCTTGATTAAAAAAATCATTGGTGATGTACTGCCTACGGGTATGTTTAGACCACATGGCTCTGTTGCCAGAGCCATGTAGATTAGTTTACTAGACATACCCAAATAAAGCAGCGATTTAAATAATCACCGCTTCATTTAAATTAAAATGGCTGCCGCGCTGAGCTGAACAGCTGTTTGTCGGCTCAGCGTGCTAGTCTGGACACTCCGCAGTTGACATCAAAGACATTTGTCAACTGCCCCATTATGCCTTGTGGAATGAGGTTTACCGGTGCGGTCGACAAATGCCTTTGATGTCGACCGCGGAGCATCCAGACTAGTGTGCTGAGCTGACAAACAGCTGATCGGCTCAGCGCGGCAGCCATTTTAATTTAAATGAAGCGGTGATTATTTAAATCGCTGCTTTATTTGGGTATGCCTAGTAAACTAATCTACATAGCTCTGGCGACAGACAGACCCTAGACATACAGTAAGAGTTCAAGTTACTTAAAAACAAAGCAGACTGAAGAGCTTCAAAATGATCTCACCAAACTAAATGCAGGACAATGTAGCACTTTAAAGACTAACAAGATGGTTTATTAGATGATGAGCTTTCGTGGGCCAGACCCACTTCCTCAGATCAAATAGTGGAAGAAAGTAGTCACAACCATATATACCAAAGGATACAATTAAAAAAAATGAACAAATATTTTTTTTTTCATCATTTTTTTTAATTTTTTTAAATTTTTTTCATCATTTTTTTTTAATTGTATCCTTTTTTTTAATTGTATCCTTTGGTATATATGGTTGTGACTACTTTCTTCCACTATTTGATCTGAGGAAGTGGGTCTGGCCCATGAAAGCTCATCATCTAATAAACCATCTTGTTAGTCTTTAAAGTGCTACATTGTCCTGCATTTTGCTTCAACTACCCCAGACTAACACGGCTACATTTCTATCACTATTCACCAAACTAAGTGATTGGGAAACAAAATGGCAAGTGAAATTTAATGTCTATAAATGTAAAGTAATGCACATTGGAAAAATAATCCCCACTGTACATACAGTATAATGGGAACTATATTAATTGTAACTGCTCAGGAGAGAGATCTTGAAGTCACTGTGGATAGTTGTCTGAAAACATCCCCTCAGGCTGTGTCTAGACTACATGCCTCTGTCGGCAGAGGCATGTAGATTAGACAGATCAGCAAAGGCAAATGAAGCTGCAATTTAAATGATCGTGGCTTCATTTACATTTACATGGCTGCTGCGCTGAGCCGCTGATCAGCTGTTTGTCGGCTCGCGCGCTAGTCTGGACGTTCCCCCTGTCGACATCAAAGCCCTTTGTCGGCAGCCCCGTTATTCCTCGTGGAATGAGGTTTACCGGGGCTGCCGACAAAGGGCTTTGATGTTGACGGGGGAACGTCCAGACTAGCGCGCGAGCCGACGAACAGCTGATCAGCTGTTTGTCGGCTCAGCGCGGCAGCCATGTAAATGTAAATGAAGCCACGATCATTTAAATCGCGGCTTCATTTGCCTTTGCTGAACAAACAAATCTACATGCCTCTGCCGGCAGAGGCATGTAGTTTAGACGTACCCTCAATGTGCATCGCAGTCAGAAAATCATACAGAATGTTAGGAAACATTTAAAAAGGGATAGAGAATAAGACAGAGAACATCTTATTGCCTCTATATAAAACTATAGTATGCCCACATCTTGAATACTGTGTACAGATGTGGTCACCTCATCTAAAAATATATATATTGGCATTGGAAAAGGTTCAGAAAAGGACAACAAAAATGATTAGGGGTTTGGAGTGGGTCCCATATGAAGAGAGATTAAAAAGACTTGGACTTTTCAGTTTAAAAAGAGGAGACTAAAAGGGGGATATTATAGAGGTCTATAAAATCATGACTGGTGTGAAAAAAGTGAATAAGGAAATGTTATTTACTTGTTTTCAAAACATAAGAACTAGGGGTCACCAAATGAAATTATAGGTAGCAGGTTTAAAACAAACAAAAGGAAGTATTTCTTCACTCAGTGCATAGTCAACCTGTGGAACTCCATGCCAGATGATGTTGTGAAGTACAGGACTTTAAGAGAGTTCAAAAAAGAACTTGATAAATGTATGGGGTATGTCTACACTACCACCCTAGTTCGAACTAGGGTGGTTAATGTAGGCAACCGGAGTTGCAAATGAAGCCCGGGATTTGAATTTCCTGGTCTTCATTTGCATCTTGCCAGGTGCCGCCATTTTTAAATGTCCTCTACTTCGGACTCCATGCTCAGTGGAATGAGGTGTTCCGGTAGTTCGGAATAGGAAGCCTAATCCGAACTACCTAATTTGTGCCGCGTGTAGTCGCGGGCACGGAGTCCAAACTAGCGGACATTTAAAAATGGCGGCACCCAGCAATATGCAAATGAAGCCCGGGAAATTCAAATCCCGGGCTTCATTTGCAACTCCGGTTGCCTACATTAACCACCCTAGTTCAAACTAGGGTGGTAGTGTAGACATACCCATGGAGATTAGGTCCAACAATGGCTATGAGCCAGGATGGGTACAAATAGTGTCCTTAGCTTCTTTTTGTCAGAGGCTGGAAATGGATGATAGGAGAAGGATCATTGGATGATTCCCTGTTTTGTTCACTCCCTGTGGGGCATCTGGCATTTGCCACTGTCAGAAGACAGGATACCTCTCTTCTGTTCTGAGTAAATACAGGGGCAGGATTTGAACCCATCACCTGAGCGAGAGTGTAGAATGCTACCACCGAAGAACTTGGGAAGCTTTTTAAATTAACACTAATTTGATGAGGATGCAAATCTACCTTGGTGAAGACAACAGTCTTATTTCTGTCCATGTTCCACTGGATCATTAACATCAGTGCATAAACAGAGACTGAAATGTAATGGGACCAATCCTTTTCAACTTATTCATAAATGATCTGGAGAAAGGGGTAAGCAGTGAGGTAGTAAAGTTTGCAGATGATACAAAACAGATGATAGTCAAGACAGAAGCAGACTGTGAGGGACTCCAAGAAGATCTCACCAAACTGAGTGACTGGGCAACAAAATGGCAAATGAAATTAAATGTGGATAAGTGTAAAGTAATGCACATCAGGAAAAATAACCCCAACTATATGTACAGTATGATGGGGGCTAATTTGGCTACGACAAATCAGGAAAGAGATCTTGGAGTTATCGTGGACAGTTCTCTGAAAACTTCCATGCAGTGTGCAGCGGCGGTCAAAAAGGCAAATAGGAGGCTAGGAATTATTAGGAAAGGGATAGAAAATAAGACCCAGAATATCTTACTGTCCCAGTATAAAACAATGATACGCTCACATCTTAAATACTGTGTACAGATGTGGTCTCCTCACCTCAAAAAAGATATTTTGGCCTTGGAAAGGGTTCAGAAAAGGGCAACTAAAATGATTAGGGGTTTGGAACGGGTCCCATATGAGGAGAGGTTAAAGCGACTGGGACTTTTCAGTTTAGAAAAGAGGAGACTGAGGGGGGATATGATAGAGGTCTATAAAACCATGAGTGGTGTGGAGAGGGCCAATAAAGAAAAGTTATTTATTAGTTCCCTAAATAGAAGAACTAGAGGACACCAAATGAAATTAATGGGTAGCAGGTTTAAAACTAATAAAAGAAAGTTCTTCTTCACACAGCGTGTAGTCAACCTGTGGAACTCCTTGCCAGAGGAGGCTGTGAAGGCTAGGACTTTAACAGAGTTTAAAGAGAAGCTAGATAATTTCAGGGAGGTTAGGTCGATAAAAGGCTATTAGCCAGGGGATAAAATGGTGTCCTTGGCCTCTGTTTGTCAGAGGCTGGAGAGAGATGGCAGGAGACAAATTGCTTGATCATTGTCTTCGGTCCACTCTCTCTAGGGCACCTGGCGCTGGCCACTGTTGGCAGACAGGATTAAAAAATTAGGCACTTAACAGCATTCATAGGTGGTACGTTTTACAGGTTTGTGATGCCTGGGCACTAGGAATATTCCTAGCACAAGGACCGTACTCCACCAAAGGTTTGGGACCCGGTTTCTCCTCTAGCCCAGTCCACTGGCCTGTGCTCTCCCCTCCACCATGCATCCACCAGCCTGGCCTGCCACCCCCAGGCAATTTAAAATGGTCCCACTGGCAGCGCAATGGGACTAGAGCAGCTTCCTCCCACTTGCTCCATACCACTGCTGGCACATCTCTGTGGAGGGAGTGGGTTTCTCCATGCACTGCCTCCTCCCTGAGCTCCCAGCCACCCAACCTGGATGCCCTAGGTAAGTGCTGCATCACTTACCCTCTCTCCTTACATCTCCTCATGCATTCCTCCCACCCCCGTACTCCCAAGCCTGCGCCCCCCCTACACCTTACCTGCTCTAAACTCCCCCCACATCCTTCGCATCCACTCCAGTCCCCAAACTACAGCCCCTTCCAGAGCTCCCCACACACACTTCACTCCGCTCCTGCACACTAATCCTCTGTCCCACTCTACAACCTGCACCCACAACCCAAACCCCCTCTCAGAGCCCACACTCCTCCACCATCCATATTCCTTCCCAGAGCCTTAGGCAGGTGTGGGGGAAGGAAGTTTGGGTGGAGGAAGGTGTGTGGGCTCCCAGCTTTCTGGGCGCCACCACAATTTCTGCAGACCTGCTGCTCCTGACTTCATTGGCTCCTTTGAAAATCCCAGACATTTAGAATGAGCTTTATGTGCGTTCTGAATCTGAGTAAAAGCGGAGAACTTGCTTTTATGCTGCATTTGAGCCTAGTGATTTATCTGAAGCTTCAAGAGTTTGCAGTGATAGATAAGAGGCTTGCACCCGTGACTATTTGTCTGTCATGGGATTCACCCAAGTTAAAGGGTATTGATCTGTGATTAAAGTAAACTTTCATTGTAATAGAGAGTACCACAGGGCCTTTGAGACTTCTTTCACTGCAAAGCTCTCCTTCTCAATAGGAGCAGTGTGTTTACTTAGAAGAAACTTTCACTTAAGAATAAAAGGATTTTTCTCAATTCACCATTGCACTTGTTACATAGGAGACATCCAGAGCAATCTTTAAAAAAAAAAGATAAAATAACTTTACAGTATATTAAGGACAATCTTTTTTTTTCTTTAACTTTTTACACTCTTCTCAATGCAGAAAACTACTAGTACACATGTAGGCCGATGGGTTTGAAAACAGAAGATTTGAATGTCCTAATGAGAACGGAGTATCCAAACCCCTTAGCAATCTTTTAAGCTTTTGGCCTGTACGATTTTATAGCTCAGTATCAAACTGATGCATCCCAAAAGAGTGAAGAAGTGAAAATGAGTCGTCATAACTTATCTATATATGGAGCACAGTGTTTTCAAACTTGAGGCCAAATCCTGTTCTGGCTGCTAAGTGTTGCTCAGGTGGATGTAGTATTGCTCTTACAGGTTGGAGTCTAATTACCTGCCATACAGTGTCGTTGACATGAGACACTATATAAATGTATCATTTATGTTGGGGAGTATGGAGGGAAGTCCCATTTGGGGACCTGACCATCTCCTGGCATATCTTCTTATAATGTTCTAACTTTGCATATGTAAACTGCAGGCAGGCCTCTCACTTAGGGGTTCCCCTCATGTTGCTATCGGACCTAGCAATCACTTCATTTCAAAGGGAAATTCTCTTCAATCAGGTTGTCTAACAGCCTCAGTCTGGTATTAGTAAGTAATGGGAGGTCTTCACTATCCATTTTTCAGCCTGTGAAGAACCAGGAAAGTGTCCCTTAGCACCCCTGAGGTGGTTCAAACATTTCAAAGTCATCTGCGGGAACATTCCCTCCGAGGTTATGTGTACTAGTCAAAGAAAACCCCGTGGTTGGTATGGGTCACCTGACTGATATGCAGGCTGCGGGGCTGTTTCATGGACATGTAGATTTAGAATCAGAGAAAAAACACAGAAGATTAGGTTTGAAAGTGACCTCAGGAGTCTGCGTGTTTTGTGTTCTGCATTTCACAGAAGGCTTTTCACAATGAGCAAATTTTTAGCTTCTACCTCTTTGAACCTGAAAAGTCATAACAGAAACAGTGCGCACATATCTGCTCCCTGAACCTGGATTCTCCTTGTGATTGGAGTGGCATTTACAAAGGTTGTATAAAATGTGTATAAATGCTTTTCTTGAATCATAGAATGATCTTCAAATAATCGTGGCTGAGTTACAGACAAGACATGCAAAACTGCAGAAACATTAAAACATTATTAAAAGTGCTAATTTGGAAAAGACAAAGTAGGCCCATTTTGAAAAAACTGTTGGAATGATGTAACCACTGAAGTATGATGTTATGCCTGCTATTTTTTTGTTGCGCAGACATTTGCTGAAACTATTATGTTCATTTAAAAAAAGTGGAACAATATAAAATTCAGAAAACTAAGACTGCACCTACACATCCCTTGTGCAATGAGGTCTACTGGGATAGTGAAATAGCACACCTGTTATTTGGAAAAATATTTCAAAATAACAAGCGGCTTGTGTAGATGTGGGGTGGCTATTTCGGGATAAGATATCCCATGCAGTGTAGACATACCCTTAAAAGTCTTAACACAACTGCTGTAGAGACCAGTCACTAGAGCCTTTTACATTTTATAGTAGTTGAATTTTAGTGCATCTCAACCCGCTACAGTAGCATACATCATGCCCTGTCTTTGCTTTGTAAAGACTTGTCCGTGCTGAGGTACTGCACATCAGGCATCAATGGAATTAAGCAAAATTGATAGTGATCATTTCACTGTTTCTAGCTCTGGAAACAGCTGTGTGAATCCAACCAGTAAAGTCCCCTTCCCCCCACCCTAAAATCAACTCATACATTGAGCTGGAGAGAAGCATGAGTCACTTTTCAGCTTTAGTCTGAAGAGGCACTATCCTCTGTTTTGTTGTTTACTTTGTTTTCCTTTTGGTTTACTACGATTACTCTGAGCACAACCCAGATGTGCCCACTGGATACAAAAACAACTCCATCCCTGCAACATCCATCTGGGATAGTGTATGTGACTAAAGGAAAGAGGGTCAGAATGGCTACGTCTACACTGGCATGATTTTCCGGAAATGCTTTTAAGCATTTTCGGAAAAGCACGTCTAGATTGGCAGGATGCTTTTCCGCAAAAGCACTTTTTGTGGAAAATCGTCTGTGGCCAATCTAGACACGCTTTTCTGCAAAAAATCCCCGATCACCATTTTCGCGATCGGGGCTTTTTTGCGGAAAACAAATCTCTGCTGTCTACACTGGCCCTTTTGCGCAGAAGTTTTTCGGAAAAAGTCTTTTGCCCGAACGGGAGCAGCATAGTATTCAAGCGGCCAGTGTAGACAGCTGGCAAGTTTTTCTGCAAAAGCACATGATTTTGCGGAAAAACTTGCCAGTCTAGACACAGCCAATAAGTATAAGCGAAACTGAAATCTGTATGCGACAATACATAGAGTCAAAATAGTTCCGATTCCTTTCCTCTCTACATTGTTCTCCACCACATTTTACCCTTCCATCAACATCATGCAAATGATACTCAAGATAACGGTACTGAACATTCTTACTATGGTCAGAACATGCGAAGCTATAAACATTCTACAGTCCCTACTCAGGCAGTTTATGAGGGATAGTAATTACATGATGAACTTAGTAAATTGTTTCCTGCTGCAAGTACAGTTGTCTCCCTGCCAATGGTGTTGGATGCACTCCCATTTGTCTTCCCAAGTCCCCACTCACATTGCTAAGATGTAAGTAACCAGAGCTTTGTGTGGAGCTGACTGTGAATCCTGCATGTTCTTCGCTCCATGGATTTCCTCAGGGCTGCCTTCCCTACAGTCTAAGCATGGGGGAAGCCTTGAAAGTGAACATTAAAGATTGTGGCATTATAGATTTCACAACCCAAACTAGAAGCACAGTACTGCCTCAGCAGTACATTATCTTGGGGAATGATGCTACAGTCCTGGGACAAGGTACATTCTCTTGTGATGCAGTATTTCTGTTGCTATGCCATTGAGAAGTTAATTAAGAATAAGTGACTTAAAATAGCAGGGAATATTATATTTAAACTAGGTTCGACGGGGACAGGTGAGCAAAGCCCACAGGTAAGTGGAGAACATGGAGACCTGGGAGATGGGTCGGAAATGAGAGGGAGCGTGGGCTACAATGGCAGAGAGAAAGGAGGATCAGGGCAAAACTGGGAGGCAAGGTCAAATCAGGATCTTAGATGCCTATATACAAATGTGAGGAGTATGGGAAATAAGCAGGAAGAACTAGAAGTGCTAATAAATAAGTACAATTATGACATTGTTGGCATCACAGAAACTTGGTGGGATAATACACATGATTGGAATGTTTGTATAGAAAGGTACAGCTTGCTCAGGAAGGATAGACAGAGAAAAAAGGGAGGAGGTGTTGCCTTATACATTAAAAATGAACACACTTGGAGCGAGGTGGAGATGGACATAGGAGACGGAAGTGTTGAGAGTCTCTGGGTTAGGCTAAAAGGGATTAAAAACAAAGGTGATGTCGTGCTAGGAGTATACTACAGGCCACCTACCCAGGTGGTAGAAGTGGATGAGGCTTTTTTTAAACAACTAACAAAATCATCCAAAGCCCAAGATTTGGTGGTGATGGGGGACTTCAACTATCAAGATATATGTTGGGAAAATAACACTGCGGGGCACAGACTATCCAATAAGTTCTTGGATTGCATTGGAGACAACATTTTATTTCAGAAGGTTGAAAAAGCTACCGGGGGGAAGCTGTTCTAGATTTGATCCTAACAAATAGGGAGGAACTGGTTGAGAATTTGAAAGTGGAAGGCAGCTTGGGTGAAAGTGCTACTCGGGTGAAAGACCAACCCGGCAGCGCCCCAGCTTCTCTACCCCAGGCATAGGCAAGAAAAGCCTGGTCTGCTGGGGGTGGGGGGCACTAGCTGCACCCCTCCCCCAGCAGACCAGGGAGATGTGGGTGGCGGGACCGCCCGCGTCCTCCACGGCTTTGCTCCGTCTCCCTGGTCTGCTGACCAGGGAGACGGGGAACAAAGCCGCGGAGCACGCCCGCAACGGGACAGCCCAGGTACGCCCGGTCTGTCCCGCTGCGGGCGTGCTCCAAGGCTTTGCTCCGCGTCTCCCTGGTCTGCTGTGGGGGGGGGGGACTCCCCCCCAGCAGACCAGGGAGACGTGGAGCAGCTTTTCTCGCCCCGGAGGACGGGGGCGGCGGGACTGCAGCGCATCTGGGCGTACCGCCGCTCCAGTCCTCCGGGGCGAGAAAAGCCCCGTTCGTAACTGCGGATCCGACGTAAGTCAGATCCGCGTAACTCGGGGACTGCCTGTATTCAATTACACGGTTAATATTTCCAGGGTCTCACCACACTTAGGAGTCAGACAGTCTTGAAATGCTGTCAAAGTAGAGGAGTCCCATTGAGTTAAGTAGAGAATTAGACGGGGGCCTTGGATTTCAGTCCAGTGAAGGGCATAGCATCTCTAGTGAGGTTACGATCGCAGGCACCATCTGGAGTTAGGTTCTCAGCCCCTTTCAGAAGAACACGGAGGCTAAGTCTACACTATGCGTTTTCTCTGCAAATACTACGCTAATGAGGGACTCATTTACATGAGTTGCAATCTCATTTGCATATTTCCTGCTGATCCGTTTTTGTGCTAGGGGTTTTGGGCAAAAAAAAGCAGCGTGGGCATTTTCTTTTTGCGCCAAAGCTCCTTTTTCCACAATCTTGCGGAAAAAGGGGGTTTGTGCAAAAATAAAATGTCCAGACGGCTTGTTTTTGCACAAAAACCCCTAGCACAACAATGGATGAGCAGAAAATATGCAAATGAGATTGCAACTCATGCAAATGAATCCCTCATTAGCATATTTTTTGCAGCAAAAATGCGTAGTTTAGACATAGCCTCAGAGTGTGCTACTCTGGGCAAACGCACTACATTCAAGACATGCCAAAGTGCTTAACAGAGTATTCCAAATGTTTTTAATGGCGTTTATTCCTTTGAACACACTTAAACTGAGTCGTGGTTACAACTCTGTTTCCCATTGGAAAACATTTCTGATAAACCACATACTTCTTCCCCAAACCCTTTCCCGTTCATTTAATTAGGTGCTTGTAATGAACATAAAAGCCATGTCTCTTTTTCTGAAATCCCTCTGGTTAACTGCTTGTATCTTTTTCTAGATTGCTCCCCGGAGGTGGCTATACAGTATCCCTAAGAGCTTTACCGATCTAAACCAGCTCTCTGTTTAATTCATTTTAAAGTTCATAGCTGCTGAAAACAAAATCACCATTGATGTACGTCCTATTTCAATTTCACTTTCAGCCCTCTGCTATTTTGTAGTTTACTAGCTTACTGTAAATCTCATGAAAATTGTCTTATAAGCTTTTACCAGCTGCTACACTCCATCAAGTACATGGTGACTTTCTAGATTTTTTTTCCTCTCTCTATCAGTTTACGACATGGTACTAAATGGAGACTAGTACAGTTCACCTTCTCTTCCTCTGCTGCCTTAATTAATTAGAAAATCAGATGTAACTAGAGAAACATGAAACCCAACTTCTTTGAATTGATATGTATAGCATAGATGTAATTAAAATACATTGTAAAATGTATCATATGCTTGATTATCAAGTTTGCTTAATAGAGTGACTTTCTGTTTTCTGCACATAGATCTGCTCTCTTTGATTATCCTATATACAGAGCTAATGTATGGACCTAAATGCCTGCATAGACTCTTACTAGGCTTCCATGAATGTGATATCTAAGGGTGTGTCTAGACTACAGGGTTTTGTCGACAAAAGTGGACTTTTGTCGACAAAACTATACCTGCGTCTACACTACCGCCGAGTTCTGTCGACATAACGTCAACAGAACTCAGAAGTTTTGTCAATGGCTGTAAACCTCATTTTATGAGGAATAACGCCTTTTGTCGACAGAGTTCTGTTGACAGAAGGCGTTATTGCATCTAAACTGTCCTTTGCGTCTACACTGCCATGTCGACAAAGCGGCTTGCTTTGTCGACAGAACTGGATGTAGTCTAGATGCTCTTTGTTGACAGAAGCTTTGTCGACAGTATCTGTCGACAAAACTTCTGTCGACAAAACCCTGTAGTCTAGACGTACCCTAAGTGCCTTATATACATTCTAGGAGGCAGATAATTGAACAGAAAATAATCTAAATCCATACAAAATGCTAATGTTTGAAGCAAAAGGCGGGTGTTCAGCAGTGGTGGCTTCATGATGTATTAGTGCGTGATACCTAGTCATGTTGTGAAGTCGGCTGAGGACAAGGACTACACTGGGAACCGATCTGCAGAATATAGATGGCAAAAGATGCCAGTCACGAGGGGAAGTAGCTGATTCTTCCTTGCTGCCTGTGGAGGACGGATTCCCAGCATGCAGGGGTCACTTTTGTCTAGCTGCTTATCCCAGATTGGACAAAGGTTCCAAGGAACAATGATGTGTGTGATAAAGGTTGATGGGTAGATACTTACAGCAGCCTTGGAATCTACTTTGCTTTTGAATTTTAGACCTCTATGTAAAACTATACAGTCAGGCTGTGTCTACACTGCACCCCTTTTCCGGAAAAGGGATGCAGATGAGACAAGTTGGAATTGCAAATGAAGCGGGGGATTTAAATATCCCCCGCTTCATTTGCATAAACATGGCTGCCGCTTTTTTCCAGATCGGGGCTTTGCTGGAAAAAAGCGCTAGTCTAGACGGGATCTTGCAGAAAATAAAGTCTTTTCCAAAAGGTCCCTTATTCCTCTTAAATTCAGGAATAAGGGATCTTTTGGAAAAGGCTTTATTTTCCAAAAGATCCCCATCTAGACTGGCGTTTTTTCCAGCAAAGCCCCGAGCCAGAAAAAAGCGGCAGCCATGTTTATACAAATGAAGCGGGGGATATTTAAATCCCCTGCTTCATTTGCAATTCCGACTTGTCTCATCTGCATCCCTTTTCCGGAAAAGGGGTGCAGTGTAGACACAGTCTCATAGTCCATTGCATGGAAGGAAAAGAAGTTACTTAGTAATTTCAGGAAGTCATTTTTAGGAAATTAAATCTGGGTATTGAATAATTGCCCTTACATTTCTTTCAGGTGCTCAGTGGGATTTTTGTCATCTGTAAGTAGCTTTGCGACTTTTTTCTTTCTCTTTCTCCTCCCCACCTCAGTAAGTATGTTATATTTGACCATGAAGTGCCTTTTTAGAAAGGTGGACTTTGCCGGTATAGTTCAGACATCCAAAACTTTTATGTGATGATGGCAATAAGATAGCAAGCAGCACATATCAGAGATGAGCCTGCGGCAAACTGCCAGAAGGAACCTCACTGACTCCATCCAAGACAAAGCTAAGACTTATCCTCAGATAGTAGTTTGTCATAGCTGTTACAGTCACAGCCAGGGTCCTTTGATCATTCTCTATAATGATCAGAAGGCATTCTCTCATGTAGCTATCATTTATCAACCAAATGTGACACATCATAAATCCACAATTGTTTTGTCAAAGTTCATTTTGTCAAGTCCTTTACTGTTCGTGTGTAATGAAGACAATTTATCATGACACTTTTTTGCCTATGTGGACAGGTGGTTCTAACTCTACTGTCAGATGATTATAATGTAATCATAGACAGACAGAGTTTGTGGGAAAACATGGGAAAAAAAGAAATCAGAACTTTATTGCTCAGCTCTATAGTTAGTAAAATTTTGAAAAAGTAATAGTATATTTCGTAAAAGATTTTACAGCCTATGTACATAGCCTGTAAGTTTATGAAGCTCCATAATGCCCCTCCATAATAGTTACCCACTATTATGATCCCCATTTTAAAGACGGACAATCCCAGGCACAGATCATTAACTGAAGCGAGTGTAAGTTGCAAAGAGCAAATCAAAGGCTGAGCTAGAAACAGTACTCAGAGCTTTTGATTCCTGTTTATGCATTTAATACTCTACAGACCATGGATCCTCCTTTTCACTCTTTGAAAATAAAGGACACATCTTTTCAAAAGTAGCTAGTAAATGTGAGGGCCTCATTTTTTGGATACCCAATTGAGATACCTTGGTGGTACCTATAGCTCATAAATCATACCCCTTCAAGGTTGGTTCAAAATGATCACCCCAAAATTGACACCCCTTCAATCACACTAGTCCCTCTTGGAAATGTAGGCTTCTCTTTCTAACCAGAAAGGAAAAGCTTCAAGTTGTTGCTGTTATAAGAAGCAATCTGAGTTATTTATATGAAGTGGAAAATAAGTGACTTGATAAACATGAAGTGAGATCATGAATTGCTGCTCAGCAATAAATCCATACATCCCATTTATAGGACACTTTAAGGTTAGCACACTACCTGCATGAAAGTGTGTTTCATGAACACTTTGGCTATCAGGCTATACAACCAGGTATTGTACTGGTATCTGAAATATGACTAAGGCACTCAGGAATTCAAACTGACTTCTAACCTTGGAAGCAATTCTTAACAATTTTTTTTTGTAGAAGTGCAGTTTAAAATACTATAAAAAGAAGACACCTCCATGCCTGGAGGTACTGCACTGTAAAAAGAAACATTGTCCCATACGAGAAGATTAGGATGATTGATGAACATCTATACACCTGTGATATTTCATGTGAATCTTTTAGGTAGATTAGGGAGGGATTTTTGCAATGCACATTAAACTTCAGATTTATAAAGTTATGATTTTCCATTATTAGTATAAGACGGTTCTATTTAGATTCCTGGGGATGAGGTCCATATGAGTTCTTGGGACCTTTAGGGTGCATTTACACAGAAAGGGTTAATTTGAAATAAGCTATGCAAATTGAACCTTGTCAATGGCATGGCTTATTTAGAAATTGGGAGTGTCTACATAGAACTTATTTCGAAATAGAGCACTCTTCCTCTGACTTCCCTTACACCTCGTACAATGAGGGTTACAAGAGTCAGAGTAAGAAGTCCTCCAGCTTGACAGTATTTCAACATTATTTCGAAATAACTGTCTGCTGTGTATACGCAGACTAAGTTATTTCGAAATAATGCTAGTTATCTTAGGGTGTAATGATCTTTCCACCAATAATTTTCAACACTGCACAATGTTTAAATTTCCAGGATATCTAATCCTCAATACTTTATACTGCAGGGGCTTGGGTAGGTTTTATATAAGGGTAGGTTTAGTCAGTTTTACCCTAAAACTTGAAACACTGTTGATACTATTTATATAAAATAGAGATGATAATATATTGCACCCTTTTCTCCTTCGCTTGGAAGCATTTGTTTAAGTTTTAAATGAATTTGCTTCCACTGAATCTATTCCTCTTTGTGTTTCTTTTTTTTCCTGAGAATACTTAGCAAATGTATTTCCAGGCAGAAGCAGATTAATATTTATTGGGGCTCTGGGCACAAAGAACATTGAAGCCCCTCGCACCTGCATGGCCTCCAAATCCACTGTAGCCTCTGGGCATTGGCCCTCTGATCTTGTGTGTTAATCCACCATTGTTTCGGGAATACACAAAAAGTCCACAAAACCCAGCTAAATTTAAAGGAATATTGCAGAACTAAATTATAAGCATTTTCTGTGGAAAAAACATCTCCCTAAATGGAGAGACAGTTCTAAAACATGATGAACAAAATACAGGACACCTTGAAATCAGTGGACAAAACTCCCATTAGCTTGAACAAGGCCTTTATTTGAGCCTAAGCCAGTAGGCCTTCAATCTCCCCACACTGAAGTCCCCCATTAAGACCCATTTCTTTCATGAATCTAAGAAGCACTGATCCACAGCAATGGCTCTATCTGTCCTCTGTAATATCATATGAGGGGCTGTCATTATTTATACTAAAATCAACATTGTCAAACAAATTTGTATTCTTCTCAGGATCCCACAGTATACCCTATCTATTGTAAAGGCGATAGTTCTGAGACTGCAAGGGATCCTGAGAAGAGATCTTACATTCTTACAATTGAGTTTTGTACTGCGCTACACATACTGTGATACCCGCAGGATGATTTTGGTAATGTTCGGAGTACCTTCAGCTCTCAATAAGCCAAAGGAATTTTTTAGATATTCAGAACCTTTGTCAAGCATATCAGCCCATTTCTAGTTAATAATAAGGTTGACTTTGTGAACAGGCATTGTAAAAGCTTCTACAACTGTGGATTCTGTTTCTGTGTCTGACAGACTGTTGTGCAAATTAGCATTTAGGATTAGCTATAAGTGTATTATTTTTCAATAGTCCATCTTTAGAGACTTTTAAGAAGCAGATTATTTTTTATCTCAATGATATTTCTAGCCGCTGAACAGAGATCATAAGAAGCAGCCAATTTCTCCATGGTAAGTAACCATGTTGATTAAATAGTTATCAATGGGAGAAGGTAATAATTTCATGAGTTCTTTCTTGAGTTTATTTTTAACTATGTCAGTTAAATAACCAGAGTGTTAAAAAAGGCTCACTGATAGACTTTCTAGCATGTAGCAACAGGAAACAGTAAACCTCTTTGTGACAACTTGCCGTTCTATTGGCAGTGCTGCGTGATTAAAGACTGTAATATCACTTTGATTTCAGCCAATGTCTTGAAATGTCTGTTTTGTAGAAAGCCTTCTTCTGTTTAAAAATAAGTGTTTTAGAGAGTTGGACAAAGCATACCCTTTGCTTTTCTGTGAAAGTCAACAGTGAATTTATCATAGGCATGCATGTGAATGCTCCACCACATAGATTGCCCAAGGAAATTACCTCTGTTTTATCTCTAACAAATTTCAAGCTCTAGAAGGTAATAGTTTTGATCATAGTAATTGTCATTTGAGGGCCAGGAAAACAGTAGGTGATATGTTTAAAAGCCTAAACAAACCCCCTCGCCACTTTGGTTCTGGTAGCAGCAGGTTTTCACACAAAACCAAGCTTTGAATGATTCTCGACTGGCATTTGAAAGGCATACAGCAGTCTCAGCCAATTTTGTGCATCTCTGAATCAAGTTTTATTTATTTCCATTTTGTATTTACCCACCTAACTTACATCTGTGTAAGGAAGTAGAAACCCTATATTAGATATTATTTTCTCATAAATAGCACTACAAAAACAGAACTTAAAGTTGCACTCATTGTGGAAATGTGTTGCTCTTCATACACCCAGTTTCCAGTTAACTGACCTGATTTGCTTGCGGGTAGGTCAGGCAAACAAGGATCTCTAAAGACACTTGGTGGCTATGAGGGGATTTTTCTTGTGTTTGTTTTAAGAAATAGGCTAAATATGGTTTATTGGAACAGTCAGTTTACAGTTCATAATAGAAACCTGTTTTTCCTCTTTCCTTCCTAAATATGTTTGAATATAAAAGTTACTTTAATATGATGCAACAGGAGGACTGGGTGATACTATTGTAATCCATACATGTTCATTATAGGATCACAGATAGTTGCCAGGTGCACACCCAATATAGAGAGCCTGGATGAGAGTTTTAGCTGTGTGAGGGATAGGAAAGGTTACAGTGATGTTCTTACCCATATACAGAACATGCAGTTGCATAGGGCACCTGAACATTTGGGGCATTACTGTGTCTTAATGTCCACTTATCCACCTCTTTCTATCCCTGGTCTGTGGCTTTGCTTCCTCCGGAGAGGATCTAGTTAACTTAAGGGTGTGTCTACACTGGGCCACTTATTCCAGAAAATCAGCCGCTTTTCCGGAATAAGCTGCGAGCTGTCTACACTGGCCCTTGAATTTCCGGAATAGCAACGATGCTCTACTGTACAAAATCAGCCGCTATTCCTGAAACAGTATTCTGCTCCCGCTCGGGCATAAGTCTGTATTCCGGAAAAGCTTTTCCGGAAAAGGGCCAGTGTAGACAGCTTTTCCGGTAAAGCAGAAGAAATGGAAAAAAGCGGTTTGGACGGCGGGAGACCCCGTAGAAGCCGCGGACTTCTGGGTAACCCGAGGTCTTAAAGAGCGTGGACGCTACTGGCCACATGTGGCAGGAGCCCGCAGGAGACCACCCTTCCCAGCTCTGCCACGTGCCAACTGTGCTGTCCAGCCACCTCACAGCACAGGCATGGCAGCTCCGGGTGGTCAGCCACCGTCACCCGGGGCCGGGGAGGAAGCCACCAGGGGCCGCAAATGCTGGGCCCCATCCTGGACCCCCAGGGAGCTGGAGACCTTCCTGGACTTGTGGAAGGAGGAGGAGGGTCTCCATGACCTGCAGTCCCGCCGCCGGAATGCAGACGTATACAGCCATCTGGCACGGAACCTGGCCCAGCAAGGACACCCCAGCCGCAACTGCGAGCAGGTGCGGTCAAAAGTGAAGGAGCTGCGGCTGGGGTACGTGCGGGCCTCGGAGGGGAGGGGAGCAGGACCCGATGCCTGCCCCTATTTTGAGCGGCTGAACTCATTTCTGGGCCAGCCAGCCCCGCAAGCCCCAGCTGTCCCTATGGACACCTGCCAGCACCCCCCCCCCATCAACCGTCCCACCGAGCTGGAGGAGGGAGAGGACAGTGGCGGCGCGTCAGGAGAGGAGGCCAGCGTTACCACCCAGCAGGCCCCCTCCAGCAGCTCCTCTGAGGCCGGGGAGGAACCCACTGGTGAGTCTTTGCAGGTTACACTCCCAAAGGGCCGGGGGTGGAGGGCAGGGAGTAAGGGGGAGAGCATGTCACTCAGGCCACGTGAGCTGCACGCTGCGTAGCATGAGGCAGTTAGCAGCACGTGCAACCACGTGCAGCCTGGTGACCGAGCGGCAGGTGGCTGTGGCAGGCAGCTGCAGGGCACGCCTGGGACCGTGCTGCTTACACACATTCGGCGGGACCAGGGGGAAGGGTGGATGCTGGCTGGAACCAGCCAGGGCCCCAGGGACTCAGCCCAGAGCCCGCTGCTCCACCAAGGGTGCAGCACAGGGAACGGCACACTGTCCCATGCCTGGCTGTGAGGCACAGCCAGCTGCTCCTGGGAAAAGTGCAGTGTCACAGTCCTGTGACCGTGGACCCCCACCAAGCCCCTCACTTGCTCCCGGTGCCTTGGCAGGTTCTCCGAGGGAAGTCCCCACTGTGGCCACACCTGTCCCTGGCTACCGGGCTTGCGGGAGGGATAGTGGGAGGGAGAAGGGCCCCTGAGTTTTGCTGCAAGGATGGGACATCCCCCAACCAGTCACTCTTCTGGTTCCGTCCAGGAGATATCCCATGTGAGGGGATCTGAGAGCCCAGACCGCCACTGACAGGTGTGCTCCCAGGCACTGCCGTGGGGATGCATCTCGCTCCCTGTCAAACACCAGTGATTAGCCCAAAGCTTTTCACAGTCTCCACCGGCAGGGAGTTCCACAAGTGAACGCAGCACAAGCACCCTCCCTCCCTCCACGGGGCCAGGATACAGACCGGTGCTTACAATACTGGAGGGAGGACCCTACTCCAGGGGCGGTCCTCCTTGCCAACATACAACATGGGAGCAGGAGGGGAACCGAGTGGGCCCAAGCCACACAACTGTGCGGTCACCTGGGCTCCGGGTTGGAGGGCATGGAGGTGTGGGGACAGTGGACGGCCTGCCTGCCTGACCCATCCTTTCTTCTCTTCCCTGCAGCGGGACCCAGCACCATATGAAAATATGTCATTAGTATGTTGCTGAAGATTATAAAGTCACATCTCTAAACCATCCTCATTCCGCGGCCCCTTGGGCTGCTATTAGGCATAGGGGCACCAGTTTAATAGTACTGCATAGGACCCCATAAATCCTAAGGACAGCTCAGAAAGGTTATAAGGTTAGATCAGAGACATTATACAAAAAGACTGAAGTAAAATTGACATAGGTCCATTCAGGTAAATAGAATTATAGTGGACTAAGTATACCTTAAATCCACAGTGAACAACCATCTTGAAAACACCCAATATGTCTCTGATATAACCTTTCCTACACTTTGCACAGCTAAAATTCTCATCCGCAATCTCATTATCTGGCATCTAAATTACTACAGCATCCTTTTCTTTCACAAATGTAGCCTTGCTCCACTCTCATTCATTCAGAATGCTTCTGCCAAAATGATTTTCCTACCTTGTTGCTCTGACAATGCTTTCTGAATCCCTTCACTGGCACCTCTTCTCCATCAGTCCAAAGAAAAGCTTCTTTCAAATCCCTTCACAAGATAGCTTCACCCTACTTATCCTCTGTCATTCACCATCAAAAGGTCTAGGATGTCAGCTTCCATTCCCCTTCTTGTTACAATTCCATGTAAGGACTTTAGTGCTTGCTACCATGGTACCCTTCCTTCTCAGGAGCAGACCTGACCTTCTCAAAGTGGGAAATCCCCAGAAGCAGACTAGATAATTTTCTGGATTTGGGGCATTTAAAAGCATGTAAGTTGGGATAATGTAATGCAGAATCAGGTATGCGATCAGTCTGTAGAATAATTGGAAACAGAAAGGAGCTCTATTTCATGGATAAGGAGCCTGTGGCAGTTATGTACTTGTATCCCAATGAAATTCAATGGAAGTTGGGTGTCAAACTCATATCAGTCTCTGTGGAAATTCCAGCCAGTGTTAATTTGTGATACATCGTCCAATCAGCTCTATTATTGATGTGATGATGGACCTTTTCATGATCCAAAAACTTGGTTAGTGTTTCCAACCCCACACTAATGAGCTCATGTGGAATCAACAGACTTATCAAAAGAGAGAAAATGAAACTGATTCTGGGAATATCTTTGTTGGAAGAATCCTTTTGATAAATACCTGTTTCCATTTCTTAAAAATGTCCTCTCTCTCTATAACTTCCGTATGTCTGTCACGTTGATTCTTAGTCTCTGTCATCTGTTCTTTATCAACTTCTTTCCCCTCTGGCTCTTCTTTGCACTACTTTGCTCTTTTGTGCCTGTCTCTCTATTCTTGCCTGTTTCTCACTTCAGGCTCTCCACTTCGACACGTTCGCTTCCCTGTTTCTTTTTCATACCCTTTTTCTTGAGTCCTTCCCCAGTTATAACTTTTATTTTCTAACCAGCATTTCTTTTAAATCCCATTTCAGTGCATGACACATCATCTTGCCTCATACGGACTTCTAGTTCTAGTCTGAACAATAATAAAAATGATAATAATAAACACAACTTTGATATGTAAACAGAGAAGAATCTTCTTTATATTAATAATCATTAAGCTTTGTTCACTATACTTTGTGTATTGTATAATTTGTTATTTCAAAGTATTTGGATGGCTGTATTCTACTTTTTTCAATCATTACACAAATATTCATGCAAAAATTCACACTACTAATACATGCATTGCTATTGGCTATTCAGTATTCTTATGCAAAATAGTTTCAGTTCCTGCAGTCAGGGGGCAGAAGTAACACCCTGAGATGTAAGTGAACTACTGCTGAAGGAAAGTTGTTTGTGAACAAGCCATTGTCTGAATGTTATTTGTGCAGACTATCCAGTGAATATTTATGAATAAATAACACGTTAAGGATTCGGCCCTAGCATGCTTTGCCCACATTGTGACATGCAGTGTGCTAGGAAAACAACTACCGAACTATTGCTCCTTTCTCCATCTTGCAGGTGGGTAGGCAGTAGGCAGGCCAGGCTGAGAAGTGGTAACCACCTACTTCCCAAATAGTACAAGGAGGGAACAGAAACACAGTCATGCTGTGTGGAAACCAGAACGTCCCTCCTGTGGAAATTTGACATTTCCAAACCAAAATCAGAACAAAAACCTGGGACGCACTGAAATTTCCTCAAGGGCTGATTTTCAAAACATTCCACTTTGGAAGAATCAAAATGGACCATGTTAAAAATATATCCTGGTCCCAGGCTCCCCAGCTCACAGAAGGTTCTCAGGTGGGTTACTGGGGATGCTGGAAAGGTGACTGGGAGGTGAGCTATCGTGAAACTAGGCTGGCTAGCAGCCTTGCCAGCAGCTCTTGTGAACATTTCTGTTGGCTCTAATTGTCATTCTCTGGTTCCAAACGTTGTCCTTGGTGCTCCTGAAATAAATTGGCTATGAGCTGCCCCTTCCTCAGAAGAGACTTCACGTACTCAATCCAGCCAGAGAGGAAAATCGAGATCTGGTTGTGATTGATTTACTCACCAGAAAGCATGCTAAACCCAGAAAATGAACCAGATCTCTCTCTTCCCCCTGGCTTCCATTCAGTCCAATAACCTACCTCTCTTTCTTTTTCTAATTTGCAAAACTATGCACATGGAAAGTAAAGACCCAATTTAGATCTGAAATTAGCTCCATAAAACAGCCCCTTTGCAGACTGTTTCTACTGAAAGTTGCACTGCTTTGCAAAAGCCACTGCAGGCACATGGAGTAACTTGTTGGCCATTCTCTATTTCCAAGCCGCATTATGGCATGCTCCCCTGTTTCTGCCCTTGAAGATCTAAGTGCTGGTTTCTCCTTGGGGTTCACAATGGCAACCAAATTCCAACCACATCACTCAGTATAGATTTTGTGGTATATACCTCTGCATGGTGCTGGCCAGAAATTGGTTCTATACAATGGTTAAATTTGGGTGCAAGAGAAATATCCTTTTGTACCTCACACAAATGAGGCTTGGAGACAGATTTCCTGGGAGAACTTATTAACAGAGGTTTTCATTTTGAATCCCTTATAAAAATCAGTCACACATGCTGGTTTGGTTTTAGTTTCTCCTTCCTTGTGATAGAATCAGGTGGTATGTCTACACAGCAACATTATTTCAAAATAACCAGCGTTATTTCGAAATAATTTAGTCTGCGTCTGCACTACCAGCAGTTATTTTGAAATACTGTCAAGCTGGAGGACTTCTTACTTCTTACTCCTGTAACCCTCATTTTATGAGGAGTAAGGGAAGTCAGAGGAAGAGTACTCTATTTTGAAATGTGCTGTATAGATGCTCCCAAATTCAAAAAAAGCTATTTTGAAATAAACTATGCAATTGACATAGCTCAATTTGTGTAGCTTATTTTGAGTTAAGCCCTGCTGTGTAGATGCACCCAGGAAGTCCCAGGAAAGGGAGCAGAAGTTACAGAATCTCATGACAAACATAACTAGTGATACTTTCATTAACATTAATGGTAAAGCAGGTGTGCAGTGTTCTTATTGGAGATGGTATTCCTGATGGTCTATCTGTCATCTGTCTTTGTGTGGAATGTTGGTATAGAGGGCTTCTACATCCATGGTGGCTAGGATAGTATTTTCAGGAAGATTATTGATGTTTTGGAGTTTCCTCAGGAAGTCAGTGGTATCACGGAGGTAGCTAGGAGTATTGGTAGCATAGGGTCGAGGGAGTTGATATAGCCAGATAATCTTGTGGCAAGTGTTCCAATGCTGCAGATTATGGGCCATCCAGGATTATCAGGTTTGTGTATTTTAAAAGTGAGTTATCTCTCCCCTTGCACTGTGTCCAGAAAATAATGAAATAGAGTAAGAACGTGAACACTGACAAGTAAGTCTGATCATGAAAGGTTCAAAGTAGAGCTGGTCAGAAATAATTGAATAAAACAGTTTTTCATTGAAAAATGCTGATTTGTCAAAACAAACTTTTCACTGGAACATACCAGGTCCAGGATGGATTTTTGTTTAAAAATTAGGAGGGTTAGTTTTTCACCCTAAAGAGCCTTGTGGATTAGGGTGCAAAGCGGAAGACTGGTCTGCTCTACTTGAATCAGAGTCTTGGAGCAGTTGGTGTCTGTTTTTTTGTTTTTGTTTCTTTTAATGAACATTTTCAAATGCTCTTATTTCATGTTGATGTGAAATGAGAACTTCTGAAATCTCAGACTTGAACAGAATGGGAAAAAATCCTTTCCAGCTTCAGTCCAGAATGATTTCAAGCCCTAAAGGACTTAATTGAATTTCAAAGAGCCTCAGATGGTCTGAATTTTTGGTTGCTAAAGTGTAACAAGTATCTGAAACTTCTAAGGCTTCCTTATCATAAGAGCTGTTCTAGTTTAACTTTCCTTCACAGATCTCCCCACCATCCTGTAAGAATGGAATGTATGTGGTATTCTCTTTGCTATACTTACTCCCATAGTAACTCCTTGGTGGAGTACCTGTGAGCTTGATCATCAAATTGGCCTTAGATTTGTGATGTTGAGCTTGTTCTCTTTTTCCTTGCATTCTCTGGCAAAGTGTATGGGTATGTCTACACTACAATGTTAGTTCGAACTAACGGACGTTAGTTCGAACTAACATTCATAGCCGCTACACTAGCGCTCCGCTAGTTCGAATTTGAATCGAACTAGCGGAGCGCTTAGTTCGAACTAGGAAAACCTCATTTTACGAGGATTAAGCCTAGTTCGAACTTACTAGTTCGAATTAAGGGGTGTGTAGACCCTTAATTCGAACTAGTGGGAGGCTAGCCCTCCCCAGGTTTCCCTGGTGACCACTCTGGCCAACACCAGGGAAACTCTATGCCCCCCTCCCGGCCCCGGACCCCTTAAAGGGGCACGGGCTGGCTACGGTGCCCATGCCAGGTGCAAGCCTGCCAGCACCCAGCCAGCAGACCCTGCACCTGGCATTGATCGAGCCAGCCACCCAATGCCCCCCAGCACTCCCCCTCTTCCCGGGACCAGGCTGGCGGCTCCCGGGAGCTTGCCCAGGACCGCAAGAGGCGGGCAACCACCTGGGCTAGTGCGGACATCGTGGACCTCATCCACGATCTCCACACTAGGCACAGGAAAGTGGCCGTCTAGGGCAGGATAGCTGCCAGCCTGGCCACCCAGGAGCAGGTGTGCAAGAGAATCAAGGGGGTCCACTGAGACTCCCGACCCTGAGCCCTGAGCATACAATGGCTGTCCTGGGTCAGACCAAAGGTCCATCTAGCCCAGTAGCCTGTCTGCCAACAGCGACCAACCCTAGGGACCCTGGAGGGGATGGACCGAAGACAGTAACCAAGCCATTTGTCTCGTGCCATCCCTCTCCAGCCTTCCACAAACCTTGGGCAGGGACACCACTCCTACCCCCTGGCTAATACCACTCCATGGACCCAACCTCCATGACTTGATCTCACTTCCCTTTAAACTCTGTTCCAGTTCTAGCCTTCACAGCCTCCTGCAGCAAGGAGTTCCACAGGTTAACTATTTGCTTTGTCAAGAACAACAACTTTCTCTTACTAGTTTGAAGCCTGCTACCCATTCCTTTCCTTTGGTGTCCTCTAGTCCTTCTTTATGGGAACTAATGAAGAACTTTCCTGAATGCACCCTCTCCACCCAACCCCTGCTTTCAGAGACCTCTATCCTGTCCCCGCTCCATCTCCTCTTTTCTAAGCTGAACAGTCCCAGTCTCTGTAGCCTCTCTTCATGTGGGACCTGTTCCCAACCCCTGATCATGCTAGTTGCCCTCCCCTCTCCCAGCCTTTCTCTTCCCCTCTCCCACCTCCTTTTCCCAGTTTTCCCCAGTTTTGTTCAATAAAGACAGAGTCAATGTTGGAAGAAACGTTATCTTTATTTTGTACATCAATAAGAAGGGGGGCTAGGGAAGGGTAAGTGGAAGGAGGTGAGGGAGGAATGGGGTACGAGCCCCCAATGGGGAGGACTGGGCTGGCTCTGCGGGCTTCTGGGGGTGGAAGCTCTCCTGCAGCCCCCCGATTGCCCTCTCTCCCCAGATGGCAGCCTGTGGCAAGTGCAGCTGGTCTGATGGCCGAGTGGTGTGATGTGCCCAGTGTGGGCACTCCGGGCAATCCAAGCCAGGACTGCTTTGCAAGCGGGACACCCCTTAGAACTCTCTGTCCGGGGTGGGGGTCAGGACCCTTTAAGCGCAGCCCTCGGCTAGCCTGAGACAGCATCTCCACGCTCTATGTCCTCCTCTGATGCCCTGCCGGCACTGCTTCCGGCCATCCTTAACCCCGGTTCAGGGTCCACTCAATGTGGACTTGCTAGTTCGAATTAGCAAAACGCTAATTCGAACTAGTTTTTAGTTCTAGACGCGTTAGTTCGAATTAGCTTAGTTCGAATTAACTAATTCGAACTAAGTTAGTTCGAATTAGCGCTGTAGTGTAGACGTACCCTATGTGAGGTGTATGTTGAAAGAGCAGTTTTTAGAGAACTAACAATGTAAATGCTTCCATGCTAACATAAATACCAACAGCTTCTGTCTGCCTATAGAACAGTCATTTACCTTTTCCACGCTTATGTCTTTTTCCATCTTGCGAAGATTCAGCCTGGACTCTTTTCCCATGAAGCAATATGGGAAGGGCAGGGAGATCAAAATCCTCCTGGCACATGTTTGTGATTATCTGGGTGATTCTACACTGCCCTGTTATTTCAAGATAACAATGAGAGTGTCTACACTGCCATTCTGTTATTTTGAAATAATTTTGAAATAATGAATGGCTTATTCCGAAATCTGTAAACCTCATTCTAGAGGAATAACGCCTATTACAAAATAGGTATTTTAAAATAAGGTGTGAGTAGATGTTCCATTGCTGCTATTTCACCAGGGCCATTCTAAGTTATTACTCCCAGTGCCTCCTGGGGCTCTAAATTGAGGTAGCATGTCTACATTAGGAGAGCCTGCCTTATATTAATTTTGAAGCTTCCCTTCAGTGTAGACGTGCTATTTCGAAATAAGCTATTTCGGAATAATTATTCTGGAATAGTTTATTTTGAAATAAGTGTGCATTGTAGATGTAGCCTGTGGTTCAGCCTCCTTTGATTAAAGGTACACCACTAACAGGTGAATTCAATCCATAGTTCAACACTTCTACTGCTCCATCTATGGTTAACTAGGAGACTGTCCCATTGTGTAGATGGTGACGTGACTTTGGTCATGCACCCCTTTGTCAACTCTCATCTGGACCAATTGAATGTTGCCACAAGAGGGAGAGAGCTTTCTCAGCAGTTGCTCTGAGGTTTTGTAACAAATACACACAACAACTAAGGACCATCACAAACCTCCCCACCAAGTCCAAGAACCACTGCTTCCACTGAGCCTTCTCTAATGTAAACAGTCATATATTTAAAAAACCAAACTCCTACCAAATGACAGCACTAAACTACCCACGCAATCCTTTCCCACAGGAGAGCATGAGAGAACACGAACCACACATGACAGATATTTGTTACATTATGTAAACTGCTGAGGTTAGGAAGATGGTCTACGAATCTAAATAGGACAGAGACAACTAGAAAAAAAGCCTTGTCCTAGAATGTGCCATGGAAGGTGTTCAATGTTCCATCCAGTGAAAGGAAACAGACACAGTGAAAGTCACTGGTTGTTCTCTTTAAGTAACAGTTTCTTGTTTTAAAAAACCACAGCTCGGAAAAGAAATCTGTCTGGGTATGTCTACACTAGCCCCTTAATTCGATCTAGGGAGGCTAATGAGAGCGACTGAAAGAGCAAATGAAGCACGGGATTTAAGTATCCCATGCTTCATTAGCATGTTCCCGGCCAGTCGCCATTTTAGAAATTGACTAGCCCGATGTAACTGCACGTGTCTACACGTGGCAGTGAAATGGGATTCCGAATTAAAGCCCTAACTTTAATTAGCTGTTATTCCTCCTGCAATGAGATTTACCAGCTAATTCTATTCAGGGCTTTAATTCGGAATTCCGTTTCACTGCCGCGTGTAGACGCGGGCAGTTACTTCAGACTAGTCAATTTCTAAAATGGCGACCGGCCAGGATCGTACTATTTAAATCCTGCGCTTCATTTGCAATTTTGGTCGCCCTCATTAGCCTCCCTAGATCAACATACCCTCTGTGTAGACATACCCTCTGTGCCTGAGAAACAGACAGAAAGTGCCCACTATAGTTTAAACCTAGATGCTTTGAGAAATATGACTGTTAATTAAAACAAGTTTCCCCCACCTCCCTCTAAAACTGAGTGGGATGTTAGAAAAATGCTTTTTGTCAGGCAACTGTAGATCCGGAAATTGAGAGAGGGTTTGCATCCCTCCATTTCTGTGCTCCCATGCAGCCTTGCTTACGGCAGATCACTTTCCTGCAGAGTTTGCCAGGTTTGGCAGGGTATGTCTTTGGCCTGCCATTAGCTTCACACTGAGAAGCCTAGCTGAGATTTAATTTTCCATTCCATCTATTTCTTCATTGCCTTGTTTTTAATATGTCGTCTGATTAAAGATGCTTATGTAAACTCAGTATGCTGGCAAGCCTTGAAGCCAGTTGGGCAGCCCCTTTGAAGTGCTGCAGTTACACACATTGAAAATGTTGACTAAACATTCACTAGCCACTAGGAACTAGAGTTTAAATGGCTGCTACTAGTATAGGTGTAATGCTGTCTTTGCTATGTAGCCTTGTTATATGTTACAATAGCATACATCAGCATCATCTTTTGTCCTTTGACCTCCTAATGGAGCATAGGGCCACCACGGTCATTCTCCATCTCTTGCGATCCTTAGCGATAGTCTTGATTTGATCTCACGTTAAGCCAGCTAAAAGTCACTTACATAATTATGTAAAAATCAAAAGAATTTGTCTTCTCATATGGGTAGCTAAGGCATTGAATACACAGGTTGTACTTCCCTTAACCAGGACTCACTGGTTTGGCAACATCCATGGTCTGGCACCGACCATGGATGTTCCTGGACCACAGAGCACAGGAACAGGGAGGTCTGGTGGTGGGGCAGGAACACCATCGGGGGCACTGGTGATTCAGCTGGGAGCCCAGTATATGTGTGTGGTGAGGAGGAGACATGAGACAGGCCCAGCGGTAGCTGTGGAGCCCCAGACCCAGTGGTGGTCAGGGAGTTCTGGCCCCAGTCACAGAGCTCTGGCCACAGCTGCAGCATCAGGCAGCTGCAGAGCTCTGCCTCAGCTGTGGAGCTTTGGCTGTGGTGCTTTAGCAGCAGCAGCAGCAGCAGGGGCAGACTGGAGCCCTAACCCGGTGGCATACTGGGTCAGGAGAGGAGGGACCTCCCCTGGTTCAGCAAATCCCCTTGTTCGGGACCAGTCAGTTTCCAAGGATGCCAGGCCAATCTATAGTAGAGTTGGAAGCAGGGGATATATATAGGAAGACAGGGAACAGAATACTTAGCAGGTGCATTTTTAATTGCTCTGGGCATTTCTACACTAGGAAATAATTTCAAAATAATTAAAATTCAATTAATAACTCTCAAAATAACAAAATCAAAATAGTGAGTCCACTCTATGGGGAGCATCGAAATAGCTCAGAATTATTTTGAAATAGCGCCTCTGCATTGATTGGAGCCTGCCTTGAATTTAGAGCTGCTGGAAGCATTCTGGGGAGGGCAGCAGGAGGATAGATACTTCCTGTGGATGCTTGGTCAGGCAAAATGAGACATGCTTTCAGGGGCTCCTCGGTATGGCTGCATCTCACACCCTACTTCTCCACTGCCTAACCCCTCGTGGGACACCAAACGGATGCTATGTGCTCTGGTTGCCCTTGCAGATGCCACAGCACTGACAGTATGGAGCCGGAGCTCCTGCAAAGCAGTGCCAGGCTCACAGGCTTCATGCTGCACCTCATGGCACAGTTTGTCGAGACTGCCGAAATGCTGCTCCAGCAACCAGCTTGGCGCACAGGACCTTTTCACCCATGTCCTGGTACTCCTGCTGCTGCAAATACCCCTAAGCCCCCTGGACACCATGGAATGCTGCTTCTGATGGAGAGAGACCAGTTCTGATTGGTGGGACCTCATTGTCCTGCAATGATGGAATGACCAGCAGTGGCTTCAGAACTTGTGCATGCAAAAGGCCACATCTCTGGAGCTCTGGTGAGGAAGAAACTTGCATAATACCTGTCTGTGCTGCTCCTCATACACAACTTTAATGAGTAATACATTGATTAAAAATTTAAACCCACTACAGATGGGAGAATAAATAAAGATTTTGTTTTGAAGAAAGCATTTGTTTGCCAGATTGTCGTGTTGCAAAATCAGAGCAACACAAGCTTGGAATTTGAATTTCACTTGATCTGAACCTGCAGAGCCAGGTAAATACTAGAAAGCAGTGTCCATACACATATGGCCGCATAGAACTCCAAGCATTTCCTTTAACAATATTTATAGCAATACCCCCGTTATTTATGGACATTTGTCTGAGTGATATTTTTGCTTTGTTTGCAGAGAGCAGCAATGTTGTGATCATCAGTGCAACTGTGTTTTCATGAAAGTAAATGATGGAAGTATCTATGGTAAGAAACAATGTTCATTTGCTATAGCTTTGATTTTCTTTTGCCTGTTGCTAAAATTTTCAATCACTGAGGTTCTCATTAGGTTTGTTTTTTTCATAATTAGTTAGCCCTGCCTTTTTATGTTTTATTTTATTTTATTTTATTTTATTTTATTTTATTTTATTGTAATTCTGAGCTCTGCTTGTATGGTGGATGAGCAATGTCTTAAAGGAGAGCTTTTGCAGACAAAATGCAGCTCCTAATGTACTATCATTAAACCATAGGATGCGGGTGTTGTATCTCTTTAAACTTTTTCTCATAAGGAAGTCAGTGGCAATGCCACACTGGAGAGATGAAAGAATGCATTCTTTTTTTGGCACCATTGTCCATGTTCAATTATTTTCTCAAGCCATTGTTTACTTTAACTATGCAAACTGCAAGTTGATATAAAATCTTAATGTTAATTACTCTTTTAGTATACCCTAACACTTTGAGATGTAAGAGAAACAGTTTTTTAAGTCTAATTACAGTGCCTGAAAGCCATTTGGAACATCCCTTATTGTCATATCTAAGTCATTGATGACAATGCCTGGTACAACCGGCCTCTTACATAGCTGTATTAAGTGTGATCTCCAATAAGCTATCAAATCAATTTTACTAGCAAAGGTGGAGGGAAGTTCTTCAGAGAGGAGGTAGTTGGCTGGAGAAAGGCAATGTGTATTTATTGTATGCTTAATTGATATGGATCATCATCTTTAGCTGGATGTGGTGAACACTATGGTAATGGAAAAGAAGGATTTTTTTAGTTCTGCTCCCAGCAGTGATATTCGATTCAATTAACCCCCATTCATGTTTGATGTGAGGGCATTTGTGGCCCTTTGTGGCATGTGTGCTGTGTTGGCTATAAAGAGCATTTAGGAACTTGGAGTCTCATTTACACTAAGGCTTCTTCCCACCACTTCTTTGTAATGTCTAAGGGTATGTCTACACTACCACCCTAGTTCGAAATAGGGTGGTAATGTAGGCAACTGGAGTTGCAAATGAAGCCCGCCATTTTTAAATGTCCGCTAGTGCGAACTCCGTGCCGCACGACTACACGCAGCATGGACTAGGTAGTTCGGACTAGGCTTCCTAGTGAAACGAGGAGTAACGGTAGTTCAGAATAGGAAGCCTAGTCCGAACTACCGAGTCCATGCCGCGTGTAGCCGCTCGGCACGGAGTCCACACTAGCGGACATTTAAAAATGGCTATGCCCGGCGAGATGCAAATGAAGCCCGGGAAATTCAAATCCCGGGCTTCAATTGCAACTCCGCTTGCCTACATTACCACCCTAGTTTGAACTAGGGTGGTAGTGTAGACATACCCTAAGGGTCTTAAAGTGGGTATAAATAAAATAAGTGTCAAGAGAAGCTAGTGTAAATGAAAGTCAGTTCTAAGCATGTCAATTGTGTATAAAGTAGATGACTGAAAATTTGTACCATGTTATCAACATATTAATTTGAATGGTGATTGCTTAGTTTATTGGTGCATTTGGCCCTTAATAAGTATCTTATACTTGAATGTATATTCATGTAGCATTTGCATGTGCGGAATGCTAGGAGATAAAGGGGTTACATTTTTTCTTAATAAGGTAGAAGTCCTGATCTCCTTTACATGGATAGTGATAAAAGTTCAAAGTAAATAAAAATTTTGTCCATATCCTCAGTAATAATAATAAATATTTCAGTACCTTCTTATTTGGGTTAATGACCTTGGTGCACAGATATCTTTAAACATGTACACCTCCATATAACAATTATCTACAACTACTATAAATGCAAATATGCAATTTGTATTTCTTTGCTGGTCAAGTGGAACAAAACAGCTATGACTGTAGCAGTAAACTGTTTGTTTAATGGTCAATTAAAGCACTTTGAAATCCTGTTTGAAAATACTCGATAAGCATAATTTATTATTTTATTATCATTATTGCTGTGTACATGCACTTTTCAATTAACCAAACTGATTTCAATAAATAGCTTTAAAATGTTAATGAAACATCAAGGAAAATTAAACCAACTAAAATTGGCATTTACAGTAACAAGGTGAACTGATTATATTAGCCTTTTACTTCAAGGTTCAAAGAAGGGTCTAAGATAAATGAAAATAAATGTGCCGTCCTTTCAGCTAGAGGTATGTGGATACTTAAACATTATTTACAAACATTTGTTCAAATAAAATTTGCAGATTTTATTTCAGTGGCATCCCTGACCTTTTTTGTTCAATTTCTATCAACATCTGCATGAATGAATTTTTTCATGAGAACAGTTGGAAATCTGTATTCAAAAGTTCATACCGAAATTGCCTTGTTCTTTTTATAAACTTTTCAGTCATCCAACTGAACAGAAACAATTCTATGTGATAAGGTGAACAGTCACATGAGGGAAACAAATAGCAAATACTCAAATGAATAGTCACAGCAAACAGTTTATGAACCATTCTGAGCTGAAATATTCCAGTAAATAACTTTCTCTGAACACAAGGTTATTTACTGTAATTTGTATCCTTGGGCAGAAAACTTCAAGGAACAGCAAATGTCAATGTTTTGTAGTTTGAAAGGAAGGCTGCATTATGTTTAGTTGTGAATTTGCAATCCTCTTTTTTTTATACCAATTCTATACCTTGCTAGTTTAAACATTTCAAAAACTATTCTTCATTCTTTTCCAAGGACTTACAAATTGTAACACTTCTTCTCCTTCTGGGCTCTGCCTCCAGCTGAAGTCCATGAATCTCAGCATAGTGACATTTTTTGAGTGTTCAGAACACTGAAAACAGATTTGAGAGTATCCTGCCTGATTTGGTGAGGGCCAGGAAGAATGAGCAAACAGCCATACATGCAGAACCTGTCACAATACCATTGTTTTCTTTGCTCTTTTACTAGTCACACCTTTTTAATGGCAAGCTGGTATTCACTAATTTCCAGAAGATTTATTTTTGTCATTTCCTCAGAATAGTTCAGGCAATATATTATTATATCTTTCAGCAAATGAAATATTTCTGACGGCATTTTCTGTCATTCCAAACCAAAATAATTCAGCTACAAGTTGACAAGTAAATCTAAAGAACCCCTCTGAATGAATTCAAAGATTCTTTCCTTTGATACATGACCCATGATTGCCTTTTTTGAGAATGTTTTAATGCTTCTGCTATTTCTCTTGTTAAACCTAAATATCTCAAATTATAAGCTTATATTATGGCATCAGATGGCTTGGATATAGGCTATAACTTTTCCAATCTGGCCACAGCAAAGAAAAAAGGAACTAAAATGTCCATGTTTCCAAGTTAGTGAATTTCTGTATTACTATGGGGAAATTTTTTCATGTTGTAAAATTTCACAAATATTTTCACCCAGTAGAGTTGTTTGAAAAATGGGTTTCAATTTTTTTGTGAACATTTTGAACAAAAATGTCTTCCTTTTTTTTCCTCATTGCAGTTCGATGAGGTTGCATATAAAATTGGCAGATACTTCCAAGCTGAGAGGGGATGAAAGCATTTGGGAGGATAGGATTAGAATGAAAAAGGATGGTGACAAATTGGAGAAGTGATCTGAAACTAACAAGAGGATATAAAGTAAAGTTCAAAGTGCTTCACCTAGAAAGGAAAGATAAATCAAATTGCAACCAGAAAATGAGGAAGAACAAGCTAGGTGGTAATGCTGCAGAAAAGCATCTGAGGGCTATAGGGAATCACAAATGGCATATGAGGCAACAATCTGATGCAGTTTCAAAAAAAAATAGCTTGATATAATATCATAGATCTGTAGGGCTGAAAAGGACTCAGGAGACCAAATCTAGCTCCTTGGGCTGAGACTGTACCAAGTAAACCTAGACCTAAACCATCCCTGACAGTTGTTTGTCCAATTTGTTCTAAGAAGCCTCCTATGATGGGGCTTCTATAATCCCCCTTAGAGCCCTATTCCGGAACTTTATTACTTTAAGGCTGTGTCTACACTGGGCCACTTATTCCGGAAAATCAGCCGCTTTTCCGGAATAACTTGCCAGCTGTCTACACTGTCCGCTTGCTTTTCTGGAAAAGCAATGACAATCTACTGTAAAATTGTCAGTGTTTTTCCGGAAAAACTATGCTGCTCCCGTTCGGGCAAAAGTCCTTTTCCAGAAAAACTATTCCGGAAAAAGGCCAGTGTAGACAGCACAGTAGTCTTTTCCGCAAAATAGCCCCGATCGCGAAAATGACGATCGGGGCTTTTTTCCGGAAAAGCGCGTCTACATTGGCCACGGACGCTTTTCCGGAAAAGCATCCTGCCAATGTAGATGCGCTTTTTCCGGAAATACTTATAACGGAAAACTGTTCCATTTTAAACATTTCCGGAAAAGGGTGCCAGTGTAGACGTAGCCTAATAGTTTAAATATCAGGAAAATCTTTTAAAATTACCTTTGCTGCAGATTAAGTCCATTACCTCTTACCCTTCCTAGTGTGTATAGAGAACAGTTGGTCACAGTCCTCTTTATAAGAGCACCTCACATATTGGAAGACTGTTAACTAGTCTTCTTTTCTCATCTAAATAAGCTTAAATTTTAAATCTTTTTTATTAGTTAGGTTTTTTAAATATTGATGCTCTTCTCTGGCTTCTTTCCAATTTGACCACATCTTTACTAAAAGAGTGGTGTTCAGAACTGGACAGAGTCCTTCAGCTGAGGCCTCACCAATGCTGAATTGAGTGGAATAATTACCTCCCATTACTAGACCCAAATTGATATTAGCCCTATTTTACAATTGCATCACATTATGAAATCATCCATTTTATGATGCACTGTGATTTCCCTAAATATCTGTCAACAGTGCTGTCACCTATTCTCCCTCAAGAAACCATCTTCCCAGGTGATAATGAACCACTGATGACTACTTTTTTAGTATGGGTCTTTCAAGCAGATGTCCACCCACCTTATTGTAAATTAACTTAGACAACATCTCCCTACTTTCCTTGTAGGACTGTATCAAACACCATGTAGGACTGTATCAAAAGCCTTACTAAAATAAAGATATATCACATCCACTGCTCCCCCATCCACTAGCCTGGTAGGCCTGTCAAAAAGGAAATTAGGTTAGTTTAACGTGATTTGTTTTTGACAAATCAATGCTGGATATCCCTTAAACCTGCTATCCTATAGGTGTTTACAAACTGATTGTACAATAATTTGTTCCAGTATCTTTGTAGGTATCAAAATGAGGCTGACTTGATCTGTGACTTCCCTTGGGTCCCCTTTGTTCTCTCTTTTGAAGATAGGTACTATATTTGTATTATCGTATGGGAATTATTAATGGGAATGCCATATGTAAGACACAGGGAGTTAATTGTTATGTCTGTACTCAGCACTGGTCAGTTCTGTACACATTAGGAAAGATGTAGATAAAATGGATAGAGCTCAGAAAAGAGGGTTGTGGGAGAGAAGATACAAAGCTACCGTATAAAGAAAGATGATAAAAAATAGGTATGTTTAGTCTTGAGGAAAGAAAACTGAGCAGGGACCTGATAAGTCTTTACATACATTAAGGATTGCAATAAAGAGAATGGTGATGAATGGTTCTCCACTAAAAGTAAAACAAGAAATAATGGCCTTAATCTGCAGCAAAAGAGATTTAGGTTAGATATTGGGGAGGGGAGAACCTTTCTAACTCTAGCTCTGGAATAAGTTTCCAAGGAAGGTTATGGAGACTTCCCAAAAAAGGATCGAAAAACACATATCGGGTTGCCTATGTTTACTTGTTCCTGTCTCTACTATTGAAAAGCCAAGGTATTGGGGAGTATGTATAAATCATAATGTTCATATCTGATCCTACTGAAGGTCAAAGTGTGGCTCAGATTAAGTATTGCTAAATTGACTCGTGCACTAATATGCAAAAAATGTATCTAAGCTGAAAAACATATCCAAGCCAAACTAGCATAAGTTTGTTAAGTAGCTGATATGTGTGTTTAAAGGAGGGTCTCCACCCAGCCTGTGACCACAAGAAATGGGAAACTGAGAAGAGCCATTAAGTTAAAGTACTAATGGGAGAAATAGCTAATAGGTGATGAGTGTGTAATTGACGATAATGAATGACATTGTGCGTCTGGTATTAAGAGAGATACAATGATTAATGCTGATTGGAAGGGAGTTGCTAAATATGTTGTTTTATATGCATGCATGATGTTCCCCACGGAGCCAAGAGTTGTGAGGCAGTTCATCTTCACCCAGGGCAGTCTGTAAGCATAGGCAGAATATGTAGCTGGGTAGGGCACCACTAAGTTTGGGGCACTAGTGGTGCTCCATGTTTGGTAGTTCCCTATGCTGCAAATGCCAAGGGCCCCCACCAGCGATGGTCCGTCCCAGCTCTGGCAGCCCCAATCTCTCAGCTTCCCACCCCCAGCTCTGATTCCAGGCTCCATCAAATTCACTCCCCTGATCCCCTGATGCACTCTCCAGCCCCATTGGCCCCAATCCCTTGGTCTCCGATCCAATGCTCTGCCCCTCTGCTCTATTTGCCAGCCCGCAGTTCTGACAGGCTACTCTGTCTCTCCACCTGCTGGCCCTCATCTCCAGGTAGCTATGCCATTATGTCTGCTCTCCCACCAGCCTCCCTACCTTTCCTCACCACAAGCTCCTGCCCCACAGCCCTGGACACAGCCCTGCCCCATGGAGTGGCAGCTCACCCCTCCCACTGGGGATGCAGGGTGCTAGTGCTCAGGCTGCCTGGGGTACCAAAAATCTTAAGGAAGGCTCTGCCTTCATCTGACCTGATGTGAAGCAACCTTGGATCAGCTCTGTGAATCCGCTAGTTTCTGGCAGCTCAAGTACTGTCTTCCAGGCCCTTGCAGGGCTTTGCTCTCTCTATGGAGGTAGCGATAGGCACGTTCCTTGCCCCAAGCTCTCAGTGTATTCCCTGAAGTCAAGCCCCTTCCCCAGGGAGCGCTCACAATATTACCAGGCCTGCGATTCCCACAGGAACCGTACCCCCACCCCAGCTTGTAAATTCTGACTCTCAACTGTCACTTTTCATAGCACCATAGTGCTTAGATATATTCATAGTGAAAGTTAAAATAAGTGCATTATGGAGGAGATTCAGGTAACAGTGAGTAAAAGGAAGACCTCCCAGTAGCTCAAAAGCTTGTCTCTCTATTTTTTTTATAAAGGATTTAAATCCTCATTCTTTGTGGCTTAAGCCAGTCTCTAATTACTAGGGATTGGGGTGAGAATTTTAGAAAAAAGCAGATTACCTCAGGTCATCATTCTCTGAGGTCTCTTGTGCTGGAAACTATCAGAGGATTCTATGTTATACAGATTGTGCGTGTAATTCAGTATGGCAACTCTTGGGTTCTTATGTTCTTTGAATATCCACAACAGAGATCTGGGCAACAGAGCTTCTGGTCAGGTAAGTAGGTAAGGCAGGCAAAGTGCCAAACTAAAAGGTGTGGTGGAGACACTGGCCCAAGTTTTTAAACAGCTGCAAGGCTAACTATGAATCCACAAGGGCACACACCTGACTAGTCCATACCCCACCCCCCCATTCAATCAGGCAGCAAGTCAAATTACATGTGCACATACAGGTGTGCAAACTTGCACTCCACTTCCAGATGCACATTGGGGTGATTTGCGCTCCTCTCCTCAGCACAGAAAATATTCTTATTTTCAGATGCCATAGAAGATAAAGCTAAGTTACAGTTTCCAAAAATTCTTCTAAATTTCCTGGTCAATAGGCATTGGAGGCGGGGGAGGAGGGGAAAGTTATGTACATAATTTCATGCTCCTTCCCCCCATTAATGAACAATTCCCAGACAGAAAAGACGGGTGGTGGCTCTTTCAGGACTCTCTGGTGACTGGAGGAGATCACTCAGAAACTACTTTGATCCCTTGCATCTTTCCACAGAAGCTCTCACCCTTGAAATGAGTCATTAGACCAAAATCTCATCCCAACACACATCAGACATTACTAATCTGATTTAAGGGTCTTTCACAGGCCCATAACTGAAAACACAACAACAGTTTATCATTTTTAAAAAGTGATAAACCATTGGATTACAAGGCAAGACAGCGTTTGAATCTTTCATCTTCCACTCTTCATGCACTGACGTAAAGCTAAGAGAAACACGTGCTCCTGGACAGCAACTGAAAAGTGAATAGTACTCTACTCAGGTGATTTACACACTGCGGTCCTGATCGAAAGCCTGTTAAAGTCAGCAGGAAACTTCCCATTGACACAACTCCGCTTTAGATCAGGCCCTGTAGCAGTGTGCTGGTGCCTTTAAGTACCTGAAATGAAACAAAGAAGAAAAATGTCACAGAGAAGCCACAGTGAGGAGTCCCCTATTGAAAAGCAGCATTTTTAAGCCTGAAAACTCACTCTTGTGTACTGTTACCTTTAGGCTACATATTATGCTGTTTGATTTCAGGCACTAAAGGAGGATGCAATCTGGCCAGCACTAAAATAGCAGCCAAATAAACAAATACATAAACTAAACTGTAAAAACTGCTGTCTTTGCACTATTTCCACTTGCTCATTTTATGCCCATATTTATAGCTGGAAAAAAGTGCTAAGGTCAAATCTACCCACCATCTCTGGTTTTTATGTTTAGTTTACTAAAAAGAAAAAGGCTTTTTTTGCTACCTGCAAAAAAGGTAGAGCACTAGCCCCCCTGTTTTGATACTTAATGATGGCTCGAAGTTGCTAATAAAATAGCTAATATATTTCATTTGCCCTCATATCAATGCTATTTCCTTTGAATAAATCAGGCCTGATTCCATAAAGCTGGCACAAGGATGGGCAGATTCTATCACTTTGCAATAATAAAGCCATTTGTGACCAAGCAGTAATTCTACCCATGGGAAGGCAGATTGTGTTACCATCATCAACCTACTGCAGAGGAAGCATCTTTAATGCTCAATGGAACATCTTAGCAAGTCTGTAGATTGTAGCTGAATTAGTATGCTCTGCAAGCTGTCAGGGCTATGTTCCTCCCAAATCATCTGGCTACCATCCTTGCACAAGAAAAGTTACGGCTGACTTCTGTCTCTGTATCTAGTGGGCCTTCTACCTCTGAAGTCTTCTGCTGTGATCTGTGCTGGTGGAAGTCAATATATAGAATGCTAGAATACTAGAGCTGGAAGGGACCTTGAGAGATCCTCTAGTCCAGTCCCCTGCCCTCATGGCAGAAGCAAACACCATCTAGATCATGCGTAGAGAACTTTTTGGGGGTCAGGGGCTGCTGATCCATAGAAAAATCAGTCTGGGCCACATACAAATGAGAGCCTGGGGCAGGGGGTGTCCAGGCTACTACATTTTGTGTTCTCCAGCAGGTGGCAGCAGGGTGGGGAAGGCTGGAGTGCCAGTGCTCCCCAATGCTGGGGGCGGGGGGCTGAGCCTTGGGGGCTGGATCCAGGCAAGTCGGGGGTCACATTTGGTTCCCCATCCATGATCTAGATCATCCCTGATAGATGTTTATCCTGTGCAGAATCTTGCCCATCACTGAAGCAATGGAAGAATGAGAACTTAGGGGCAGGTTTTGAAAGGTGTATATATGTGCCAACTTCAGTTGAAATCAAGAGGAGTTAAACACACACATTTCTAAAAAGCTAATTCTTAGTGTCTATTAAATGCAACTCCCCTTAACAGAACCAGAAAACCTATCTCCCACCAATCTGCTTTAAAAAATGCCCTCAATCCAACAAGAACCCCACCTGCATAATCTGGCAGTCAAGTTGCACAGTTAGATTCCCCAGAGGGTGAAGACTTGAGCAGGAATGCCGTGTTCTATTTGACATCAGAATCATGTGACTCCAGGGCCGTGTCCAGACTCAGGGGTTTTTTCGGGAAAAGTAGCCTTTTCCCGAAAAAGCTTCCCCTGCGTCCAGACTCAAGCCGCGTTCTTTCGAAATTATTTCAAAAGAACGCGGCTTTTCTTTCGATGGCGGTAAACCTCAATTTACGAGGAAGAACGCCTTCTTTCGAAAGTTCCTCTTTCGAAAGAAGGCGTTCTTCAATGTAAAGAGGCCGTCTTCGAAAGAGAGCATCCAGACTCGCTGGGTGCTCTCTTTCGAAAAAGCGGATTTCTCTTTCGAAAGATCCGCCTGCAGTCTAGACGCGATCTTTTGAAAGAGGCTCTTTCGAAAGATGCTTTCGAAAGAGCCTCTTTCGAAAGAAGCCTGCAGTCTAGACATAGCCCAGGAGAAATAAAAGATGGTGCATTTATTTCAGTCATGGTCTTCCGTGTTCAGGCACCCAAACATGGATTTGGCCTTGCTGTAACTGGTCCAGCTGAGATTCTGATACAGCCACTTTTATGTGACTCTCTTTCAGCCTTCTTTATCTGCTCTGCCTCCTGAATATGTTGCCTCCTTAGTAGGAGTCTTGCTAGCGTGAGGATTACAGAGATGGACCTAAAGTAGAAACTCTTCCTACAGTACTGCCATCTAATTTTAGAAGTGATCCCTCTAAACATGGCTCTTGGGTTTTTGATTACTAAAGAAGTGTTTGGGGGAGGGGAGTGGGGTTTTATTTGTTTTTTTTTAACGTGTTGTTTCAAGAAATGCTCTTATGAGGTTGACTTGCAAAGGCAGGCATCTGTGAGAAGGAAAGGAAAGGAACATTTTTAGAAGTTCATTGCATCCTCCATCAAAGCTAATACTCTCTCTACCATGCTATTTTATTTGAGTAACTAGGATTGTTCTTAAAACCAGTTAGTTAGACTTAGCTATCTCTGTTTGATCTGTTTCTTTCTTTTAAAAATATTTTATTTTCTTCTAGTTGTCTGTGTATACATGCAGTTTTGCTTGTTCCCAGTTGCACCGATCATTGCTGTTTTTAATAACGATTAACTAAGTCCTAATGTATCTTTTAGGCACTAATATTGTGGGAACATAGTCCCACTCATACCCCCTACCATCTTAATCATCGATGGCAAAAAAAAAAACTTCCCACAAAATGTATGAGTGCAGAATTTAAATATACTGTTAAGTTAATGAGCTGATGTAACTCCATTCATGTCATCACCCAAAGATCTGGCTTTTCCATCCAAGAATCACTGATTTTAGGCTGTATTCTAAAAATGCCTCCCCTTTATGCACCTGCAATTTTTGCCGTTGTTTGCCTGAACAATTATTGTTGCCTCGATGTGTTAGTATGTGATTTGTGTTTATTTGTACCCACATTTTTGTGGGCACAAAAATAAAGGCCATGCATAGAGTACTCTCAAAATAAGAACTTAATAATAGTGCTGGACAAACTGGTTGAATAAAAGAACCATCCCACCTCCCACTTGAAAACAACCTTTTTGGGGCACAAAAGGTTCCAGTCACGTTTTGTTTTCCAGCTGTTTTCATCTTTGCACAATTCTAAAATCCTGGCCTGGATTGAAAGTGAAAAAAAAATGCAGCAAGAGAGCCTTTTCTTGTTAGAAAAGGAGTGGACATGGTGAACATGATTATTTATATTTATTAACACTAAAAAAAAATCCAAAACAAAAACTTTGGAAGGACTAGACATAGTCAAACTTCAGGGAATTAATCTCTAACTCTTAGGCTGTGTCTAGACTACATGGCTCCATCGATGGAGCCATGTAGATTAGACAGATAGGCAAAGGCAAATGAAGCCGCGATTGAAATGATCGCAGCTTCATTTAAATTTACATGGCTTCCGCGCTGAGCCGACAAACAGCTGATCAGTTGTTTGCTGGCTCAGCGCGCTAGTCTGGACGCTCCCACGCCGACATCAAAGCCCTTTGTCGGCAGCCCCGTTATTCCTCGTGGGATGAGGTTTACCGGGGCTGCCGACAAAGGGCTTTGATGTCGGCAGGGGAGCATCCAGACTAGCGCTGGGCCGGCCCCCTGGGCGTGCAGCATAGGGGTAGCACTGGCCCTGCGTGCGCAGCACAGGAGCGACACTGGCCCCGGGCATGCAGCACATGGGCGGTGGTGGCTCTGCCCACAGGCGTGTGGCGCATGGGCTGTTCTGGCCCCGGCGCACAGCGTATGGGCAGCCCCACCCCTGGGGGCGCAGTGCAGGAGCGGTGGCGGCGCCAGCCCTGGGAACGCGGTTGTATGGGTGGCCCCGCCCACAGGCACGTGCATGGCCCCACCCCCAGGTGCATGTGTGGCCCATCCCCTGGGTGCCTGGCATGTGAGTAGCCCTGCCCCGGTTGCCCAGCAGCCCCAAAAGGTTGGGGACCACTGTCCTAGGCTGTGTCTACACTACAAAGAAAAGTTGGAAAAAGATACACTAGTTGCAGACCGCAATTTGAGTATCTTATTCTGCTTTTCTTTTGAAAGAAGCTTTTCTGAAATTTGGTATGTCTACACATGCCAAATTTTGGAAAAACCTTCTCTTTCGACACATCCCTTCTTCCTCATAAAATGGGGCTTACAGGGATGGAGAAAGAGGCGTGTCCGCTTTTCTGAATTTTTTTTTTTTGGAAAAGCGGACGTGTTCCCAGAAAAGAGCTTCAGTCTAGACGTAGCCCTGGTGGAGAGGACACAGTTCACCTTTTCATCTAACTGGAAACTTGTTTAAAATGCTGGTGACGTTTCTATAATAAGGTTCCTAAGGCTCCTAACCCATCACAGTTAGCAACTATAGGAAATGCTTGTGAAATTTCCCTAATGTAGATGAAGCTTCAGTTGAGAACTGATCTGGTAATGGGGTAATTTTAGTATCCTGGTGGAAATTGTTATGTAAAGACAATCCTTAAGAGCAACAGTAGGATTTGTAGTAATCTTACACCATTCTAAAATCTTAACAAAAACGAAAAAAGTAACTTCTTTATAGGAAGTTAAAGAACGTCAGGAGAGGGGATCTCTGGGGAGTATAGGCACCTTAATTAGATATAACAGATTGAAGAAGCCACTACACAAATTCCAAACTGAATCTTAATTCTGCTAACTAAAATTACTTCATGACCTGAGGAAATTAACTTAACTGAGGTTCTTAGTGAGACAATAATTACAATTTTAATATTTTTGGCACCAAACCAAAACAAATGATAGAGAACTGCCCTAGAAGAATCCCTACAGGACCAGGTAGAGTTAGATAATATGAATTAGAAAAAAAAATCAAGATCTTTTCCCAAGGTTTACTAATTTTATAATTAATTGTGGGAAACAGAACTCGTACCCAGCAGGAGTTAGAACACAGGGTCTACTATTATTTAAAGAAAAGAAATAAATGCAGTAGAGGCAATTTGTTAGTAACTGGAGATTTGACTCCGTGAAAGGTAGCAATAAATTCAGAGCTAACAGTATATCATCAGAGAGACTTTGAACAGCAATTAAGTAATGTGCTTTTCCTTCAGCTGTTTTAAGAATGTATAACTAGTAAGTGAATTTGGACTAAAATTAATAGTTTAGATTCTTTCAGTATGGTCAGCCCTAGCTTTTCAGTGTTGTCTGTCCCAACCACTCAGTCACAAGTCAAACCATTAAAAATATGAGGAACAGCCATATTGGCTTCTAGGGTTGCCAAATGGTTTAACCAAAAATACCGAACACCCCTCCCCCCCCCCCCCCAAAAACAGGAAAAAAGACCCCAAGACTTGTTAAGCGAAAATAAATAAATAAATTAAAAAAAAAAACCAGCATGGCCCCTTTAAGAAATGCCTTTGAGGCTGCCAGCAGCTGTCTGCCATCTTGTCTTCCTGCTCTGGGCCAGACAGCTCCCCTGCAGAACCAGGTAAACACCCAGTATTTTCGCCTCCTATCCAGGAAAAAAAAAAGAAAATACTGGCCATTTTAGGTGTCTGGTATTTTCTGAATTTTTTTACTGGACAGGAGGTGAAACTACCGGGCTTAAATTTCCCGGGCTTAATTTGCATATTGCCGGGCGTCGCCATTTTTAAATGTCCACTAGTTCGGACTCCATGCCCGCGGCTACACGCGGCACGAACTAGGTAGTTCGGATTAGTCTTCCTATTCCGAACTACCGTTACTCCTCGTGGAAATTCAAATCCCGGGCTTCATTTGCAACTCCGGTTGCCTACATTAACCAACCTAGTTCGAACTAGGGATGTAGTGTAGTCATACCATCAGTGACTAAGGGGTTAAACGCAGGTAGTTAGCAAGGGAGTTAGCAGGGGGCCAGAAGAACCAATGGGGATACAGTGCTGAAATATGAAGTGTATTAAGATAACTTGCCTGCTCTTTGTGTGATTCTACATTAAGGGCTGGAGGGAGCAGATGCAATAATCAGAATCACATAACTTCTCTCTGTGAGTCCATAACTTCCCTCCCCCACTCGCTATCTAGGGTATGTCTACACTACCCTCCTAGTTCGAACTAGGAGGGTAATGTAGGCATACCGCACTTGCAAATGAAGCCCGGGATTTGAATTTCCCGGGCTTCATTTGCATGAGCGGGGAGCCGCCATTTTTAAAACCTCGCTGGTTCGAACCCCGTGCAGCACGGCTTCACGGGGCACGAACTAGGTAGTTCGAACTAGGCTTCCTAGTTCGAACTACCGTTACTCCTCGTGAAATTCAAATCCCGGGCTTCATTTGCAAGTGCGGTATGCCTACATTACCCCGCTAGTTCGAACTAGCGGGGTAGTGTAGACATACCCTAAGAGTTGTTCCCAGAGATTTTCTCTGTATTTTAATTTGTTCTACTCAGTTGCTCGGTAACACCTAGCAACCAAGAATGCTTTATCAAGTATATATTTTGTTTTGTTAATAAAAATCACATTTTTAAGGCGATGATTTGATTCTTGTGTCCTGGAAAGTAACAGGATGTCTCTTTGTGTATCTTCCTACCTAAGACTGAGCTACCAGAGACCTGCAGCTTGTTTTTCTCTTTCCCTTTTTCAAGCTGTTTTGGGGCAAAACAGCTTGGGGGTACCCCATGGGAAGGAATTCAGGTGTTCCCTCCTGTTTTTTTCAGAGTTAAATCACTTGATGGTGGCAGTTTTTTTTCTTAGAGCCAGTGTATCTGTGACTCTGGGGAGTTTTTGTAAGCAGAGCCTATGGAGGCAAGGGTATGTCTACACTACAGAGTTAGTTCGAACTAACGGACATTAGTTCGAACTAACTTTAATAGGCGCTACACTAGTGCTCCGCTAGTTCGAATTTAAATCGAACTAGCGGAGCGCTTAGTTCGAACTAGGTAAACCTCATTCCACGAGGATTAAGCCTAGTTCGAACTAGCTAGTTCGAATTAAGGGCTGTGTAGACCCTTAATTCAAACTAGTGGGAGGCTAAGGCTTCCCAGGTTTCCCTGGTGGCCACTCTGGCCAACACCAGAGAAACTCTATGCCCCCCTCCTGGCCCCGGACCTCTTAAAGGGGCACGGGCTGGCTACGGTGCCCGTGCCAGGTGCAAGCCTGCCAGCACCCAGCCAGCAGACCCTGCACCTGGCACGGATCAAGCCAGCCACCCGATGCCCCCCAGCTCTCCCCCTCTTCCCGGGACCAGGCTGGAGGCTCCCGGGAGCTTGCCCGGGACCGCAAGAGGCGAGCACCCACCTGGGCTAGTGCGGACATCGTGGACCTCGTCCACAATCTCCGCACTAGGCACAGGAAGGTGGCCGTCTAGGGCAGGAGAGCTGCCAGCCTGGCCACCCAGGAGCAGGTTTGCATGAAAATCAAGGGGGTCCACTGAGACCCCCGACCCTGAGCCCTGAGCTTACAATGACCGTCCTGGGTCAGACCAAAGGTCCATCTATCCCAGTAGCCTGTCTGCTGACAGCGGACAACCCTAGGGACCCTGGAGGGGATGGACCGGAGACAGTGACCAAGCCATTTGTCTCGTGCCATCCCTCTCCAGCCTTCCACAAACTTTGGCAGGGACACCACTCCTACCCCCTGGCTAATACCACTCCATGGACCCAACCTCCATCACTTGATCTCACTTCCCTTTAAACTCTGTTCTAGTTGTAGCCTTCACAGCCTCCTGCAGCAAGGAGTTCCACAGGTTGACTATTTGCTTTGTGAAGAAGAACTTTCTGTTACTAGTTTGAAGCCTGCTACCCATTCCTTTCCTTTGGTGTCCTCTAGTCCTTCTTTATGGGAACTAATGAAGAACTTTTCTGTATGCACCCTCTCCACCCAACTCCTGCTTTTAGAGACCTCTATCCTGTCCCCCCTCCGTCTCCTCTTTTCTAAGATGAGAAGTCCCAGTCTCTTTAGCCTCTCTTCATAGGGGACCTGTTCCCAACCCCTGATCATTGTAATTTGCCTCCCCTCTCCCAGCCTCTCTCTTCCCCTCTCCCACCTCCTTTTCCCAGTCTCCCCCAGTTTTGTTCAATAAAGACAGATTCCATTTTTGAACACAATTGTCCTTTATTTTGTACATCAAGAAAAGGGGCTAGGGAAGGGTAAGTGGAAGGAGGTGAGGGAGGAATGGGGCACGAGCCCCCGATGGGGAGGACTGGGCTGGCTCTGCGGGCTTCTGGGGGTGGAAGCTCTCCTGCAGCCCCCCAATTGCCCCCTCTCCCCAGATGGCAGCCTGCGGCAAGTGCAGCCGGGCTGATGGCCGAGTGGTGTGATGTGCCCAGTGTGGGCACTCCGGGCACTCCAAGCCAGGACTGGTTTGCAAGCGGGGCACCCCTGAGAACTGTCTGTCCGGGGTGGGGATTGGGACCCTTTAAGCACAGCCCTCGGCTAGCCTGAGACAGCATCTCCACGCTCTAAGTCCTCCTCTGATGCCCTGCCGGCACTGCTTCCGGCCATCCTTAAGCCCTGTTCAGGGTCCACTTAATGTGGACATGCTAGTTCGAATTAGCAAAATGCTAATTCGAACTAGTTTTTAGTTCTAGACACGTTAGTTCGAATTAGCTTAGTTCGAATTAACTAATTCGAACTAAGTTAGTTCGAATTAGCGCTGTAGTGTAGACATACCCCAAGGTATTTAAGGTCTCTTGTGGGCCCCCATCTTCTTCAGTCAGAGTACCAGAGTGGTGAACAGCTCTGACAACATAAACAAGGATTTTTGCCTGGAAAGCCAAGAAAATCAGTGTTGTAGGCTAGCAAGGGGGGTTATGGTTCTTGGGGAGACGGATTCCAAAATGGAGCCTCCTGAGTCACACACTGAAGTGGAAGTGCCAAGTAAGCTTCCACTTGTTTGGCTTCAACAGCCCCACAGAATGACCATTTCCTGTCTGGGACTCCAGATTGCAAGCCTCTGGTAACCAAATTAATTTAAAGCATGAGTCCTATACACATAATGCATTGGCTTTCCCCTCAAGCCTTTAGATAGACATGACTTAAACTCTGTTCTCTTGGACTCAAGCTGTAATCTGCTCGCTGCACTCCCTGGCTCTCCACCCGCCTGTGTCACTCTGGGCTATGTGTGTGGATACACGCCTCACACAGGTTTCCTCCTTCCATGTCTGTCAGATTTGAACGACTAGTGTCTTTTGATCTCCAAATTTTTCTCCCTTGGTAAACAGCTCTTCCTCCTGCTGGAGAGTCCTTCTTTGTGGTTGTTTGACATTTTCTGCCTGGCCTCTTCGTACACTTTACAGGATGAAGGATGCTATCCTGTGAAGCATTGACTCTGAAAAAGGTTTGGAGATTGTGAACATGAGTTCCCACTGAGATGCTCTGGCCAAAAAAAGGGCTAATGCAGTTCTGGAATGCATAAACGGGGAACCTTGTGTAGAAATTGAGAGGTTATTTTTCACTCTCTTTGGTGCTCGCAGAACACTGTCCCTGGGTGTTGACATATTGGAGAGGGTTCAGAGAAGAGTTATGAGAATGATTAAAGGATTAGAAAACATGATTTATAGTGAGTGAGCCCTTTGAATCTTTCTACTTAGCTTAACAGAGCTTAAAGGAAGACTTGATAACAGCCTGTAACTCTATGGAGAAGAAATATTTAATAGGGAGTTCTATAGTCCTAGCAGAGAAAAGTAGTACACAATGCAATGTCTAGACGTTGAAGCTAGACACCATCGGACTGGAAATAAAGCACAAATTCTGTATTGTGAGAATAATGAACCACTGGAACAATTTATCCAGGGTCTTGGTGCATTCTCCATCTCTGACAACTTTGAAATTAAGATGGGATGTTTTTCAAAGATATTTTGAATTATTTGGCAAAGATCTTTGGCAGGTCAGTCTAGAGGATCATAATGGTTCTCCTTGGCTTTGGAGCCTATGAATCTGAGTCTTTTACCATCCTGCATTCAGGCAGGGTAATATCACAGAACTAGAGGGAAAGACTTGATATCTATCAAATGCAATTTTTTCTTGGTTGTCCACACAGTCAGATGGGTGTGACACTACATGGTCACCACAGAAGGGGGAAAACATTATCTACACGATTAAAAAAAAGTGCTTGAATTCTTCTGGCAAAGCAGTTACCATGACTATGATTGGAAATGAGTGATATTTCTTGAATAAAATCTTTATTGAATTATGGATTTAAAATTTGTGAAAAAATATGAACATTTAGTGATTTTTTCCTCTTTTTTGCAAAAATGTGAACCATTTTTTAAGTTTAACACTGCTCTCCCCAATTAGTTAACAAAAGCATTATCTACATAGTTATGAACTTACTTTTACCAAAATCCAGGCTTTTGGCTGATTGGAACATTTTTGTTTAAGGAAAAAACTTGATTTTGTACACAATATTAAATAACTTTTTAAAAAACCTGAACCATTTTGAAAAATATTCAAAAGGGTTCCAATATGAATACTTGGAATCAAAACAAGTTCAACACTTTGACATACTTTACAAAACTCCTTTTGGGATTTTTTTTTAAACTAAGTGTTGCTCTGATCCCAGGGTGGGGAGGTTCTTACAAAAGCCAGCCAATCTAACTGGATGTACATAAGAATATAAGAATGGCCGTACTGGGTCAGACCAAAGGTCCACCTAGCCCAGTAGCCTGTCTGCTGACAGTGGCCAGCGCCAAGTGTCTAGGAGGGGGTGGACTGAAGACAATGATCAAGCGATTTGTCTCGTGCCATCTCTCTCCAGCCTCTGACAAACAGAGGCCAGGGACATCTGTAATGCTAGGTATTAATACTGTAAGCATTCAGAGCCTCATCAGAATAACTGGCAGTCAAATTTAACCCTGCCCCCCGCCAATGAATTTCTGAAGTACTGGTATGGCTTCCATAGCACATTTCCTTTACCTCCTGGTACCACCATATTGCTGAATAACTATCAAGCTGACTTGCCATTGTAATACTATTCAGCAGAGCAGCTACAGCTAAAAATATTCCTATTAAAGAGAGAAATCTCTTTTTTGCATTAAAATAACAAGTCAAGCCACCATTTCTCACACAATGAATTAAAAAGGGACAAAGACAACAGATTTATTGTCTCCTGTGTGAGTAGCCAATCTCAGAGCATCTCAACAACTATTCTATGCCCTGTAATGGTGGGGGTCAGGACACCCTAATACTCAAGATCAGGGAACCATAATCCTGTGCCGTCCCTCTCATTCCAAGGAGGAGTCTGGTCCAATGTTTCCAGGAGTTCAAGAGGAATGTGGACTGTAGATACTATTGATCTGTGTGCTGCATCCAAGCCATCCTTTGCCTGACTAGCTCTGATGGATGACGGACACTGCTGTGATGTAAGGCAGAGGCAATTGATACTATTCACACTCAGTCCTCTTTGTATATCCCATTTCTATTTCAGCCATAAAGAGAACCTCCTTAGAAGCCCTCCAGTGTAAATGGGAAAAAAGTGTCCATCACCATTCCCAGGCATTGTGACTGTATCCTCCACATTGCGTATTCCTACCTAGTCATAGTGTAGTTATGCACAGCTCAGATGTGGAGTAGTAAGTGCATGGTAAAATATGCTGAGGAGCACAGGGAACAGATTGGAACCGTACCTTCATTACCACGTTAGGTTTGTTAGTAATAGGAGTAGAGCAATTGCCTTGAGTAGGCAAGGCCAGATCAACTATTCTGGGGGCCCAGATCTGTTAGATTTTGTGTGGTCTGCAAGGATTTGGAGTTGGGCCAAGCTTAACGGGTTTAGTGTGCAGGAGAGGGCTGTGGTTTGAGGCAAGAGGGTGGCTGTAGGAAGGGCATGAAAGCTCTGGCAGGGATGCAGGCTCTGGAGTGGGGCTGGGGATGAGGCTTTTGGAGTGCAGGAAGGGTCTACAGGCCTGAGCCACGGCATTTAGAGAGTGGAAGGGGGACGAGCAGAAGATTGGGGGGGGTAGGAGGGATTTGGGGTGTAGGAGAGGGTTCAGGGCTGGGGGAGGGGAACAGGTGGCTTCACATGGCCTGCACTCACCTGCAGGCACTGCCCCCTGTAACTCTCATTGGCTGCAATTCCTGGCCAATGGGGCCTGCAGGGATGGAGCCTCTAGGCTAGGGCAGCGTGAGGACAGAGCTTCCCAGTGACATGGCTCTGGGGGTGGGGGAGAAACATCATCATGAAGAGCTGCCTCCCTTAACCCACCACCAGGAAGGACTGTCCCAGAACTCAGGGGCTTTAGTGGCTGCAGCCCGGGCTTAAGCGGTCGTTTCTTAATCTGGTCCTGTCAGCAGGATGAGGATCATGCCACAGGAGAGAGTGGGGAGAATATGTGTGCATGCAAGCGTATCCAAGAGGCACTGGAATTCCCCACTGGATACCTCCTTTTCTGTGACAACAGAGATGTGCATTTAAAATCACAATCCATGAAAAAAAGTCATTTGCCAGGTGAAGGTTTCATTGCACAATTAATTTTCTTCAGTGTCTTACGCCTTCTGATTTATTTGCTGTTTATTTCAATTGCCAAAGCTTAAAAGAATGAGACTTCACCAAGCAGGAATCATAATCATTAGACAATCACAGTGACAGGGCTTTGCCGCTAACAGCCTTATTGTAGAGATTGTCAGCAATGACCTTTGTGAAAGTTTCAGAGAACTGGCTTGTGATTGACCCTCAGGGTTTATGTTGTGTGACATGCAGCCTTTTGTTCTCTGTAATACAATAAAGTCAATTTTCCTAATTGAATAAGGTATCTCAGTGCTGTTTGATTCATTATCTCACCCAACCGAATTTCAAACAACACCTAGACCCATATATACTGCTTGACAAAAGTTTGAGGGACACTCAGTCTTTTGCATGTGAAGTGACTGAAAATACTCTGTGTAAATGGGTTGCTGGCATGTGCAGATGACCACTTACATGGATAACTGGATACTTGAGCATACCTTCATGATTTGCATATGCAGTCATAGTAACTGAGCATGCAAATTTAGTGTGAATTTTGTGTGCATATTTTGCAGATAGATTAAATAATGTGTCTCGTAATGTTCCAACCAAACTATTCCATGTTGTAGGTCCTCTTTAGTACTGTAAATGATTAAAAATCTCTTCTTCATGAAGTTAATTATATGTTATAAAAGTGATATTAGTGAATTTGTTAGCAAAAACCATCTCACTGTAAGTGTAGCTGAGGGAAGACCACAAAACAGATGCTTTGGGTTGCCCAAGAGAAACTGATTGTTCATTCAGGGTGTGTCTAGACTACAGAGTTTTGTCAATAAAAGTGGACTTTTGTTGACAAAACTATACCTGCGTCTACACTACCGCTGAGTTCTGTTGACATAACGTCGACAGAACTCAGCAGTTTTGTCGACGCTGGTAAACCTCATTTTACAAGGCATAACACCTTTTGTCGACAGAGTTCTGTCCACAGAAGGTGTTATTGCATGTAGGGTTGTGTCTAGACTACAGGCTTTTGTCAACAAAGCAGCTTGCTTTGTCGACAGAACTGAATGTGTCTAGATGCTCTTTGTCGACAGAAGTTTTGTTGACAGATACTGTCGACAAAACTTCTGTCGACAAAAGCCTGTAGTCTAGACATACCCTCACTTCTGAAATGTCACACTAATGCTGGACTTGGAGATTGCAGGTCTGTAAATTCATATCTGCCAAATCTCAAACCTCAAACATGGAACACAATGTGCAATGAAGACCCCAAATCCATAGTTTTAAGTATTTAATGGGGAGGGAAGAGAGCACGTGGCCCAGCCTTCCTGGCCCCAGAATACCTGGGAGTGCAGGAGGCATGTGGCCTCAACCTGCCCGGTCCTGCAGCATTGGGGAGAGTGGGTGGCATCCTGACTGAGCCTCCCCACAGCACCAGGCAGAGCAGGTGCTGGGGGCAGCAACACTCTGCCCCCAGTACACCTACAGTAGGTGTTCTGGGGGTGCAGTGTGGGAGGGGCCATGCTTGGTGGTTGGGAAATGCAGTGCCTTCCCCTATCCATGATACCCAACAACCGTAGTTATTGTTGGTTTTGATCTATTAAATTATTTCACTTTCCCATTAGTAGGTCTGTAAAAATATAAAGGTAAAATCAATGGCCTGTCCTGAAAACATTTATCCAAGCAAGTAGTTTTACTGAAGGAAGGGCTTAAATTCAACCAGAACTGTCCACAGCAGGAATCCATTAACTATTTTCAACTCCCTTGGAGTTTCAACTCCCATGTTAGGGGCTTTGGAAATACGTTCTAACAGTGATGGGCAACCTAGGCTAGTGAGTGGGCCATACGAGTGGCCTGTCTTCATCTAGGGGGCCTCAGCATTTTTTTACCAAGATGGTTTCCCAGGATAAGGCTGTTGGCAAAACTTGCAAACTTAGAATTTGTGGGCTGCACCAGTTGAACCATAGCATCATGCAGAGGGCCCTCAAGGATCTCATGCAACTTTGACTGTAATCAGCAGTCACCTTGCTTCACATACCTTGTTTAACATGTGTGTCATTTTAGTAATACTGGTAGGGGGAAAAAACCACGTAGATGGAAATCGGTGGAATCTGGGAAGCATGCACTTGTCCAACAATAAACAAAATGCTTTGCAGGCCACACATAAAACCCATGGACCGCAGGCTGCCCACCACTGCTCTTTAAACATTTAAACCCTGACTGAAGCCACTGGGACTAAATCATGAATAACACACGTACAAGACCAGAGAGCAGTGTGATGAAAAATGTACAATGTTTTCCTTCCTCTGACCATTGGGTGTACACCTTTTAAAAGTGAATTAATAAAATAAGAGAGTGGTCTAGTCGGAAGGCATGGATCTGAGATTCAGAACTCCTAATTTCTACTCTTGCCTCTCCCACTGCCTTGCTGTGTGACTTTTGACAAAACAGATCACTTCTCTGTGATGTTTTTTCTCTCACCTTGTGTCTATGTCTACTCCCTGATCCAGTGGTGTGACTGCTTTGCTTGGGTCACTGCGGTTGCACTGCGGTTGCACTGTGGTTGCTTAGCTGCCTGAAACTTCTGGGTATGTACTGAGCATGGCTCAGCTGCTGTTACCTGTAATACTAGAAGTCTAGAGATAGTTGGAAAATGCCAGAACATGGCAAGGATTTTTTTTAATCATATTTGTTGAAGTTTCATAAGAAAAGTTTTTGGGGAAAAAAGGTGAAGTTTTTGGTTTTGAAAGGGTGTTATGCAGAGGCTTCCTACAAACATTTGGGACATGATAGAAAACACCATTATAAAGATGGCATAAGGCAGTTGTGAAACAGGCTTCGTATTTATAAAACTGAGAGTGTGAAGGGATTTAATGTGATAAGGAAGAATGTAATTCTTATCTGAGGAGAATACAGATTTACCCAGGTGAGATCCTGAGGGGCAATTTGAGAGGGAAATAATGTTGCAATTGGGGATTTTGTTTTTATTGCTTCTTCCTGTTTTACATTGCCCTGAAAGAGCTGTGCCCCTTTGCCTTAAAGTCAAATACTTTTCTAATGAGCATAAATGCAGACATCAAATAAAATTGGTGCGTATCATGTTTTACTGTAAGACTGGACAGCTACCAGTCACTTATAAAAACTACAGCATTACATATTAATTACCATATCTTCTGCTGTTGTAAATCAGCGTGGCTCCATTGACTTCAATCAAGAGTTTTGCTGATTTTCACTGGCGGAAGATTTGGCTGTTTATATTTTTCAGTGGTCGTGATTTTATTTTAAAATTCAAATAAAGAAAATCACTCTTGGCTGTCTATGAGGCTATCACGGTAACTTCTGGCTGCTGCATGGTGAAAGAAAAAGATCACGTAATGCCCACTGCTCTTCTATTTGCAATCTCTAGCTATATAACTTTATGCATGCCGGCGCTGAAGCTGATAAGTACCTTGCAGCTGAGTTTCTTAAATAATAAGTTTTCATGAGCAATAATACATTTCAGAATGGGGGGAGGTAGAACTACTTGCCTTGCATGTGTGGATCTGGGGAGGAAACCAGTCTGTTTTGAAACTGCAGTATTTAATGAGATAAACTGTCACAAAGTATGAAGAAATTGTGGAATGAATTCTGCAGTGATGTGGCGCTGGTACATTTTTGGGAGGGAATATTTTGTTGTCATTACCAAGACCTGAATTAGTTTCAGGCAGTGTTATGTTGCCACGACAACAGGACTCAACAGTCTATTTGCTGCCTGCTGGCAGAATAATACATTTCTGTGTTCACTCCTATGAGGAAGCGTGCTGTCGGTTGAATGAAACATCACAAGCTTCCTTCAAACAGTCTTGGAAAATGACATTATCAAGTATATACATATACATCCAGCAAACAGTGATCAGTGGATACAATGGTGATACAGCTTTTTATGCTCGTTTATCAGTTTTCATCGATAAAGTCACCAACACCTGAATAAAAACATTTGGGGAAGAATAATTATTTTAGATTCTGTACCACAATAATAAACTACACATTAGCAACACCTGTCTAGATAAACAGATAACTCAATAGATTGGGTAGCTTGTCATGTTATGACAATTGGCAACAAGTCATTATGAAAATAAGTGCCTGGAAGGAGAGGTTAAGAGACTAAAACCAGTAGAAGCTCAGCATGGATGCAGTAGGAAGCTAGTTAGGTTTTGAAGGTAGAGCTGAATGTACACAAATTATTAATATCCTGGCTAACTCAGTCCACAGAATGATATTCTAGGCTTCCCATGCTATTAATTACACTGGTTATAAAGACTAATATTAATTACATTGATATAACATCCACAGGAGTCTGGAATTCAGCTCTGCCCTTACACTCACACAACCTAGTCACCATAGGCAGCCGTTTTCAAAGATGTCGGCATTTGAAGAGCCTGATATTGTAATAGCCATTTGTCTTTGGAGAAATTGATTTTCAGGGCTCACCTTATCCTTGCCTATTACCCACCTAGAGTGTCTGATCCATGGCCCAAGTAAGTTAATAGGAATCTTTCCATTCACTAGACTCTGTATTAGGCCTCAAACAGGGGCTGGAAGGATATGTGGGAATATCTCAGAGACAAACATATGAGATGAGAAACTTTCAGGGGTTCCCCAGTTGGGAACAATATTATTTGAAGTTATTTTTTTCTTATGAAAGAACCTAACAAATACAATCTTACTGCACTCCCAGTGCCTTGAGTAAATCAGTTCACAGTTGAGATAAAAAAGCCAACAAGATGTTAAGATCTTGAAGCAATGAGATGCTGAGCAATACAAAGAATCTTTTAATCCCTTTATGTTAATTGGTCATAAAATAGTGTGTCCTGTAGTGATCTGCTTCATCGCCAAAAGAATATTGCACAGCAAAAGAAGGTTCAGAGAAGAGGATCTAAAATGATCAAGAGCCTAGAAAAACTCTCATATGAAGAGGACTGAAAAGATTTATGTTTGAGTATGTCAGAAGGGGACATGATAAAATAAAACAATTGACAGGAGAAGGTAGATTGGGAACTTTTTTGCTGTGTCTTTCAACACAAGAACAGGGGGATATTCAATAAAATTAAAGAGTGGCAAATTCAGACCCAATAAAAAGGAAATGCTTTTTGGCACAGCATGTAATTTTAACTGTGGAAGTTGTTGCCTCGGGAAATCATTCTAGCCCAAACTTAACAAGATTCTAAAAGGGATTGGATATTTATAGGGATGTCAAGAATATCCAGAGTAGTTATGACAACACATTTTGGAAGGGATATTAAACTTTATGCTTAAGGTTTTAAGTCAATCAATAACTATGAAAGATCAGGACCAAACCTATGCATGTGGAGGGCAGAGTATCCCACATCTGCATAGTACAGAGGTCTTACGTCTTCCATCTGCTACTGGCCATTGTCAGAGAGCAAATGCTGGACTAGATGGAACTGGGGCTTGATACAGTCTGGCAGTTCTTACGTTGTGGTTGACAACTTGATTTTAGTAAGGAAATTGATATGAGTAACGGTAACCAGGATCAGGCACGTAATACATAGCAATGCTGTCTTTTGTGGTTTGAAGAACAACTCGTTCTTTTCACACTTCTCATATTGCTTGAGTTACCCTTTCATGTTAATTTCTCAAAAGGGTAACCAGGGGAGATTTTTTTTAACAATTACAAATGATGTTCTGATGCTTCCTTATCTACTTTTGAAACACACAGAATAGCTCTTGATTTTGTAGTCATACAAAATTAAAAAAATGCCCTTCAATAATATTAAAACATGATGTTTAGAGTTTGATTGCATCTCCCGTAAGTGTTGGCTACAATCAAAATTGAGGTTGTATTGGACATTACATGGATAGCATGGATAGTATTTCATGTCCACATACATGCTGACTGCCTATAAACCTAAATGAGCTATAGTAATCTCCAATAAAAAAGCCAACACTTAACAATATTGAACACAGTGATATCAGAAATTTTGCAGAATTTCCCTGTGCTAATAATAGGAAATCATGATGAAATCTCCGATAACATTGTATTAGTAAATCTTGAGTTTTAATGGCAACCACTGTATAAAATATTTGGTAATAAAAACTAGGACATGTTAGCTGAACTTCAAGGTGAGATAAATGGCAAAAAGAAATCTAATTTGCTTGTTTACAGTACACGAAGTGGGAAGATGCTGGGAACATCCATTTTTAGCTGAGCTAGGCGAGACGCTTCAGAAGAAAATTCCCGTCTTCAGCCAAGGCAGTGTGCTGTGGCCTCAGAGGAGCTGGGGGAGAATGGGAGGAACTCAGAAAGCCTAATGAAAAATTGAAACAGCAGCAAATTATTAAAAACTCTCTCCCTGATTTTAGTTTTTCTTGCAGAGAATTTCCTGTGAAATAACTGATGGTTATATGTTACTGAGCAAGTCCTATTTTTAGTGCAATGTGCAATCCGTGGACAAAATCACATCCTTGCTATAGTTGGGCACATTAGAAAGGGCAGTTGTATAGATCCTGCCTTGGCTGGCTCAGATAACATGTTCTGCAGGGAAACCCCCCATAGTGTACACTGTGGACTAAAGTATGCTCGCAAGGTGCCCTGAATCTCCATGGAGGCAAGGTAGGTCAGACCCAATTGGATCTGAGGAAAACCACGCAATTCACTAGCCAGGGCTCTTGTGCTCAGAAGTTCAGTAAGAGAGAACACTGCAGAAATGCAGAGACTTCCTATGGTCTTAATGCACCCAAACAGTGATAGGATAGAGTTTCATATTTGAGACAAACATATGAGGAGAACTCTCATTAGCACTAATAAGTCAAGTGTTAGCAATGTTTAGAGAAACCTCTGATTTTAGCCCTGCAAAGATGAATGAAGCTGTTGGGTGGGGAAGGGGCTCTGACAGCCTGAGTGTGTGTGTGTGGGGGGGGGCAGCTCCCCATAGTCCCAAAAGGGGTAGGGCCAGGGCAGCCAGCATCGCCTGGAGCATGCCATGCCAGTCCCTCCAAGCCCTGAGAGCTGCCTAGAGCATGTGGCACAGCCCTCCAGCAGCGATTTAAAACACGCAGGGCTCTGGTCCTTTAAATTGCCAGGCCCAGAGGCAACTGCCCTTTCTCCCCTCCCACATTGGCAGGCCTAGCGTGGGAATTTATTTTGAATACACTAGTAAGGACTAGCTTAGAATAAGCAACCCTCTTCAGTGATGCAGATGGCATGAACTTTACTGCCGATTCAGCACAAAGATTATGCATCACTGACGTTCCACTTAAGCCTATTTTGAGTGCTTAAGCCAGTGGTCCCAACCAGTAGATCTCGGCCTCTCTGACAGGTGATCCTGACTGGTTGGGCAAGAAGCTATCAAGCCCAGCACTTCAGCTGTTCCTCCCCCCACCGTTGGGCACTTCCTGACCTTTGCCTTGGACCTGTCTCCCCCCACTCCCTGGGAGCCTCCTGCTTGCTGTGCAGAGCAGGGAAGGGAGAGGAGAGCGTGCTGATGTCAGGGTGCCATCCTATATTCTATCTTCACAGAACGGAGAGGGGGCACAACAGGGCTTGGGATGAAGGGAGTTTGCTGGCTGCTTTTGAGAATGGGGCAGGGGTGAGCCTGCCTCAGCCCCACTGCACCACCACCCAGGAGCCACCTGAGGTATGAATCCCCTTCTGCACAAAAAGCCCCTGTCCTGAGCCCCCTGGACCCAAACTCTCTTACAGAGCCTGTACCCTGAACACCCTCCTGCACCCCAACTCCCTGCCCTAGGCTTAGTTCAGAGCCCCCTCACATTCCAAATGCCTTAGCCCAAGACCAGAGCCTGTGCCCCAACCTTCTGCCCTGGCCTGGTAAAAGGGAGGGAGGATGGAGTGAGCAGGGGCAGGAAGAAGAGGCACAAAGGAGACAGCGGAAGGTATTTGGGCTTGAGGTAGATCCCGGATTGCACTTACATTCAAAAAGTGATCTTGTGCTTAAAAAGGTTGGAGACCCCTGGCTTAAGCAGTGCAGGGGCCTTTATTCTGGTCAGCAACAAGGGATGAATTTCACCCATGTAAGACATGTCAGCAATTAAAGGTGAGATAATGAAAAATTAAAGTCAGTAGCAAATGACTTGTAGGAGAAAATACAAGAACATACTACAGCCTAGCAGATTATACATGCTCTTTGTTTCTTTATATTGTAAGGGTTCCATCAGCATCAAGAACCATTGCTCTTAAATTCGTACAATCAATGAATAAGATGGGAAATTAAAAAATTGTCTTTTTCCTCTGAGCGCTTTAATTGCTTGCTAGTTAACAATTACAAATAAGGGTTTCATTATTAAAATTGGTATTGGTTAATCAGATTTAAGTTTTGAATCTTAATTTACTCTGCAAGGAATTTGATGGATGAGGTTATTAGAAAAATGACAACTCAGGGAAGAAATGAACTTTCACTTATAAAAATATTCTCCTTTAGCACTTGATATTTGAGGCTCATTAAATTGCTAAAAAATGAATATATTTTAAATATAAGGAATAATACAACCTTGACATCCATTTTCCTGTAGTGATAGTTTCCCGTCTCCACCAGAACATG